>NC_043998.1:7507500-7822500 GCF_902150065.1 Myripristis murdjan
TGTAGGATGACCAAATCTGGCGCTGTTGTAAAGCCTCCAAAATATCGATAGTGCCTTTGTTCGCAAGAGGAGGAACAAAATACATAAAATAATTTTAGAAGCCTGAACATTTCATTGTGCATTTCAACAGGCTATGGCCAATTTGGTGGCATTTAATATTAATAATCAATCCGCTTTAAAAGTAGTCTAATTTTGCCTTGCTTCGTTGTAATATAAAATCGTCTGGCCTGTATTCAAATTCCACACTCTAAAATTAAGATGCTGTCAAATATAGAGGTGGAAAGTAACGAGTAGACAGATTTATCTTTATTTGGGCTATACAAATAAATAGCCTAATTTATAGGCTCGGGTAAGAGAACATAAATGGAATATAGAGCCAGGTTTTTGGTAAAACTAGAAGCTCGACAATCAGTGTCCTCTCCTGCCGAGGAGGAAGACAGGCCTATATAAAATGTGGCACATTATTAATAGGCTAGATATATTTTGGCTGTAAAATCGGAGCCTCGGTCTTTCACACGAGATTTTAAAATGAAAATGAGCCGTGCCATAGTTATGATATACAAACTGGCCGATGGCATGAAGATAAATACCGTGTGACACTGTGGCCTGGTCTAAGGCCAGTAAAGGCTGCTGACACTGCGGCTGAGGTGTCACAGGCATGGCTGGACTCTTAACAGGGTCGAGTAGATTAGAATAAATACCTTTATTACCAAATAAATTAAATTTAAATAATCATTAAATAAACATCACAAGGGAGAGTTTATGCACGGTAACCTTTTCATTAAAATAATTTTACAAACTCGAAAGTTCATATTTTCAAACAAAGATCCTACAAGGTGTATTGTGATATCATCAATTAAAGAGGTATAACTTTGAACGAGTGATCAAAAATTGGCAATTCTATCACAAAAATAGCTTCGAAATGTCAAATCAGGTTTTTAAAAAAAAAAAAAAAAAAAAAAAAGGTTTTAATTTTACGTAGGATCCAGTGCAGTGTTAAAGGATACTGCAAACATTTAAGTGGCCTGTATGACCTGCTTAATTCTTTCCACAATTTAAAATTTTCTTAGAGATCCCTTTTGGGCCAAATGATGGATCAGCTGAAATGCATCATTCAGATATAGGAGCTATCTGCAAAACTGTAGCTCATGCACAGCAAAATAGAAATACAGTGGGAACAATTAAACAATGCTTTTAGTGAGGATTGGCAATATTAAAGCATTCTGAAATCCCAAACCAGGGGTCAAGTGAGCTGCCACCAAAGTAATTAATGTTGCTTAAAACAGAAATTAATTAACTAACTGGGTGTTTTGAGACACTGCTGCACTTAACAAAACAAATGATATAATAGAAGACCACCACAATGAATGCTTTCAGACCGCAGAGTGTGTGCTTTGAAACCAACAGAGATTCAGAGCTCTGATCAAAACCTGATTTGTGCACCATATGTTGTACTCCTTTGCTCTTAGTCTGCACATACAGTGTAGACACACATACAGTATAGAAACACATACAGTGTAGACACACATACAGTATAAACACACATACAGTGTAGACACAAACAACATAACAAGTCACTCAAGGCCAGCTGGTTGCTAGAGTCAGCTATAGACTGAACTCTCTTGTATTGCTGTAAGGCTGAATTCAAAGTATCAGAGCCAACTACACTTGATAGACATAACGCTGCCTTAAATTAGTATAAAGCTAAATTTTCAGAAAGCAAGGTGGCCGTGACAGAGTGTAACATGATTTCGATTCAAATCCTATTAAAGCTAAATTCCCAGGTCTTGCAGCTTTTTCAGGTGAGTGCATTTGTCCTGTTTCTGAAAAAATATAACCATTCTGTTTTGAAGTGATACAATTTCCACATTCACAAAAGAAGATGATAAAAATGATCTTTGTTAACCTAAATTGCTTTATATTATGGAATTTGATTACATGGATGGATGCTGCTTAGCAAAGCTTTGTATATTTTTAGTTCTACCAAAACTGATTTTCCCTGCTCTAAAAAAAAAAAAAAAAAAAATCAAAATTTTGATTCAACCCTCTGGTTTGGCAGTTCTACAGTACAAAAAAAATGCTGAAAGGTGTTAAACATTGCATTTAGGGTGGTAGCTATTATTGGTAATTTAAGCAAACAGGTTTTAAAACACAATGTTGGTATTTCAGGCCACTCTCACATTTTGTTTGAGTGGTTTACAGTGTTCAGTTTATGTGGGTTAAGTTACTTATTGGTTATTTCTCAGATCAATAGTGGGAGCAGGCATCATCTTTGGACTGCTGCCCTGGGCCCCATATGCTGTTGCGGGCATCCAAGGGAAATCAGCACCGGGCACCGCAGGGTGGAATCTGGCCCATCAAACACTGACCTAGGCAAAAAGGGACACCACAAATGTTCTGCGGTTCACAGAAAGGAGTAGCATTGAAATATATATATATACTCATTTATAATATTCAGAACTATTTTCTCCCTTTAATTTGATTTTATTTAGCCAATTTAGCTCACAAGGCCCATTAGACTCATTGCATCAAAGACAGAGATGGGCAGGTGCAGAAACAGGTGAATCAATGGCCCTTTAGTTTCAAAGGGCCATGACAGCACCAGGACAGCACACACACACACACACACACACTCAAACACACTTACAGACACACACACACACACACACACACACACACACACACTCAAACACACTTACAGACACACACACACACACACACACACACACACTCAAACACCTCTCACCACAGATTTTTGGATACACACATAGTCATGCACCACATTATTAAAACCATTACCAAGAATAACAACAGGAGGAGGAAATGAGACTATAAATGGCATCAAAGCAGTGATGTGGTGGCAAATAAAATGGCAGGTAAAATATTATTGCCACCTGTGATCATCACCAGATACACAATCAGAAACAAAAAGCAACACCCCCCCCCACACACACCTCCCCCTTAAATAACCATGTCCTCATTTAACTTAGATCATCATGATAGCACTTATTGATGTAGAGAATATTATAAATATATACAATGAAATTTAGGCCTGAAAAAAGTGACCAAGCTAATCTCCACATAAAAAAAATTTAAGATTTCATGGGTTTACCATTCACTATCCTGCTACTAAAACAGCAGAAATTTACATAACATGGTGTTTTGAGTTTGAGGATTAGAAGTGTGTGTGTGTGTGTGTGTGTGTGAATCAAATACAGCAAACATTTGGTCTGCAGAATGAGAGGAGAGGCAATAATAAATGATTTTCTAAACAGCGAAATGAACGAAATCAATGATTAACAGCACTTGGCCCACAGTCTACTATTTGTCAATGCCACAGGTAGAGCACAGGTCACTCTTGTCTTTCAATACACCTGTGCGTCCTCCACACACTGAAGGTGCCTTTTCATTTTACATGTGAACGCAACATATATTGTTATGAGCACATCTTGGTTGAAAGGTATCACAAAAAACGCGCTGTTCCCAACAACACACACACACGTGTTAAAATGACACACGCGTCACAAAAGTGTAAATTTGCAGGATCTGTTTGGAAAATGCATTTGACCTTCACTTAGCCCATTTTTTTTTCTATCTATTTTGTTAAAATGACATCTCAGATTTATGTCATTTTTAGCCAGTTGTTTTCCAATGAAATGATCATAAAACGACAAAATCAGGAATAAAACACAAAATGGAAAATCACCGTAGCATTTCCTATTCCTGGTATATGCAATTTATAGTTTAACGGTGATATTTCAATAGGGGCCCTTCAAAAGTTGTGACAGGATTATTTTGGTTTATTTTCTGGTCAGTGAAGGTGAAGGACAGTTCACGGAGGGCAAAGTGAGAGGCAGACTTGGGCATGTATGTGCTCTTCTCCCTCCTCAGCTGAGGTGTAGATGTTTTTGGGGAGGAGGGGCGGTGGCTGGCGTGCGGTTTGATGGCTCAGACCGGTGCCAAGCCGCTAAATGTCTGAGCACCAGCAAAGCCAGAGACCAGTAAGCCCACCATCACCATCCCGATGCCAGCTGCGACACGTGGCAGCCAGGCGGCCCCTGCCAAAGTGGCCCTTGTGGGAGGGCCCTAGTATTTCTTTCCTAATTCACTCAGCATCTGTTCATTATTCTCCACCGTTAAAGGAGGCTGTCCGTGCACGGTCCTGAACAAAAAGCGACCTCTTTAATGGTCACGCACTTTTACAGGAACTGCGGAGAGCTCGACGCTTGAAGCTAAGCGGACATTTCTGGAAGGTTGAAAAGGTCTACTTGCAGCTTTTTTTTTTTTTTTTTTTTTTCCACCCGTAGAGCTTACCTGTGGGTCAAATTCGTTTACATCAATAATCCACGTGATGTTAATTTAATTATAAGAAGCAACTATATTATTATTATTATTATTATTATTATTATTATGTTATCAAGATTTAAAGTGAAATTGTTCCTTGAAAGAATAGAACAGGCCTACCTATCGGCTCTCAGAAAAGATAGCGTTTGTACAGTAGCCTATAGCCTCCACATTTGGACAGTCCACGTGTTTATAGCCCAGTGGGATAGCTTTGGAAAATTATATATATATATATATATATATATATATATATATACACACACACACACACACACACACACACACACACACATATATTATCCAGGACGAGTTCAAGCGCCATGCATTATCAGAGCTGCCCTCGGAATAGCAGACCTAAACAGTGGGCTGATATTATTATCATAATGAATTGGATATGCTACACAAATATCTATGACAAATGGACTTAACTCTCTCAACTAAAGGCCGTAAAATCCATTAATTGGGAGCCTATTCAAGCGTAATTGTCGAGATGAGTGTTTATAAAATACCATGCAATTACTGTAATTAAATAATCCAAGGCAGAGCCCAACTTAGCCTCTTTACTAATCGTCAACTGATCCCCCACCATCGCAACACAGGACTGGAAATACTACAACATAAAGTAGGCCTCGGCCTACACAAATCTCCATCTGGAGAGTTTATTCCCATTTGTCAGATTAGGTAAACATTTATCGGATTAATTAATTTGGAATTAATCACTCCAATAAAAAAAAATCACCGGAATAATCAGTTTCATTTACTAATCACAATGCAGGGTGTTTTATTTAGCGGGAGGTCTCCAGTGTCCGCGGATAGTGACAGAGAGGAACAAACAAACGAAATTCTGCTCCTGAAGTGGTAAAATATTCAAAACAACGATTTAAATATTAAAAAGTGAGTGGCATCGTCCCACTGTAAGGCCATGATCACTCATCCAAGGTTTTCCTGTGGGTACACTGTCACACACACACACACACACACACACACACACACACAGAGGGAGAGAGAGAGAGAGAGAGAGAGAGAGAGAGAGAGAGTTTATTTTTGTGGGTATATGGATGATGCATGTTGCTGTGTATTTGTGAATGTGCAAGTGTGAGTGAGACAGAGAGATACAAAAAGGGAGAGGGAGAAAGAGAGAGAGCTCAATTATGCATTTGCAACATGTTTATTTTTGTCACTTGCAGCCTTCTCTTCCACACACCAGTTGAAGAGCGACTGTAAAAACACAAAACAGCAGCTCCATGGGTTTGTCTGGCCACACGCTGAGCTCAGTCCTGGTGTATGTTTGGTACAGAGTCACCTCCACCGCAGTGGGCATCCGGTGCCACTGCCTCCCGCTCAGCCACCCTGCGTGCACCCTCCCATCATCAGCACCCACCCTGCCAGCCTGAGTGCCACGCCCAGATCTGTAAAAGGGACGAAGCTGGCATGGAGTGGAATTCCACTGCATCTGTGGAACAATGGTGGTTGGTGTGTGTGTGTGTATGTGTGCGTGTGTGAGTGTGTGTGTGTGTGTGTGTGTGTGTGTGAGAGAGAGAGAGAGAGAGAGAGAGAGAGAGACCATATCAGACCAGATCCTCACTGCTTTGGCAACACTGTAGTCTAATGTGTCAGTAAAGCTTTTTTAAATTGAATCAAATTGAATTGAATTGAATTGAATTGAATTGAACTGAATTGAATTGAATTGAATTGAATTGAACTGAATTGAATTGAATTGAACTTAATTGAACTCAGATACAAAAAAGCGTGGTCAAGATTTTCAAACACTCAAATCCTTATCATGAAAAAGACTATTGGGCTCTATGTGTGTGTGTGCATATATAAATATGTGTGTGTGTGTGTGTGTGTGTGTGTGTGTGTGTTCCCTTAATGTTCATCCAATGCTCAAGTGTCTGTGTGTGGTGCGGGGCAAAAAAACATGCAGGAGGTGTGAGCGTATTGGAGCACCTTGCGATATTTTGGTCATGTCTCTACCAAATAGCCAGCCCCCCCCCCCACACTCACTCACACACACTCACATACACATACACATACACACTCCTTCTCCATTGAGTATAAATGTAAATGTAAAAAAAAAAAAAAAAAAATGTATGAGTGCCCACATGACTGAGGATTTGTCATGTTTGATGTGTGTGTTTACCCTAACTGTGTGTAGTGCACGGTCTGCGTTGTGCATGGGAGGGTATAGAGGTTGTTGCCACTCTGCACAGATGGTGGGAGTGTTTTTTGTTTTTTTGGGGAGGGGGGGGGGGTGTGAGTGAGGAAAGGAGGGGGGAGAGGAAATGGAGGGAGAGGAGGGTTGCGCCTCTCTGATGCTGCCATGCCACGGTCACGCGGGCAGCAGTAATTGGCCTCCATATTGAGGGGTTTTGCGGTGCTGTGGGGTGGGCAAACTCCCAGCTGGACCTGTCAGATGGTATTCAATCCAGCTCATTGCCCTCGCTCCTCTGCTCCTTTCTCCTCTCTCTTCCTTCTTTCTCTCTGTCTCCGGCATGTTTTTTTTTCCTTTCTGTTGTTGTTCTTTCCTCTCTCTCATCTTTACTGTTTCTGTCTCATCCCACACATGAACTCAACTCCCCCTCTGTCTCCCCTCACACTCACACATCCTCATCTAGTCTCCTCTTCATCGAACACACACGACTTCATCACTCACTCTCTCCACACACACACACACACACACACACATACAGTACATCCACAGTACTTTCACCTGCCAGCATATCACTTTCTTTCTCACAATTCTCCTCTCTTTACTTTCTTCGCTCTAGTTTCTCTCTCTCTCTCTCTCTCTCTCTCTCTCTCTCTCTCTCTCTCTCTCTCTCTCTCTCTGGCGCGCTCGCTAACACACATGGTCACTTCTATCAAACACGTTCAACTTCTAAAAGTACATCACACCCTCGCCTAGCTCCTCCAGCTCTGGTCACCCACATACACACACTTTCTTTACACATGTACACACACACACACACACACACACACACACACACACACACACACAAACAACGGGCAACTCAAACCTCACCAAAATTAGTTCTCCCAACAACTTCCACCCCTGCAATCTTCTCTCCTTCTATCTTGTCTGTCATCCCAGAGAAGGCTTTGACTGATCACTAACCAACACACCCTTCAGTCCAATTTTTTTTGCTTTTTTTTTATTTTTTCACAAGTGGACCAAATTTTGGCAGAGACCTCTTGCCAGATTCTGGTGCAGGTCAAGCCGGAGGTTCTGAAAGACAGCTGGTCAATAAAACATGCCCCAAAGCTAATTTCTTGTCTCAATCCCCCCCCTTTTTGCTTCAAGATCACGCCATTTAGTTATTTATTGTGTAAAATGACAGATAGATACTATGCAAGGAAACATTATTTCTCAAGATGGAGGAAACTGGGGATGCATTACAGAAGAAAAATCCCAACTGGGGTCCCGAGGTTCAAGATGATAGGATTTCACAGCAGGGATGTTTCTGTGATGCCGCTGTCAACTTGTATACTGCCTCCTGATGAAAGATGTGCTCTGTCTATGATGCCAATATTGAATATTTGCTGTACATTTCATGGTTTTATGATGTAAATGTGTGTGAGTGTGGTCTCATGAGAACATATGGATGGTTGAATGAGCAGGTCTTAGTTTTAAGTGAAACCCAGCAGTGTTAGCTTTTAGATTAGAGAAGTGAACTAATTATCAGAGGGTCGCTGGTTCACATCCCCTGCCAACATGGGAAAATGAGGGCAAGTGAATGAGTGAGGTTTATCTGGTTCCCATCAGTTCGCATCAAGGCGCCCTTGAGCAAGGCACACAAGCTCCATCTGCTTTAGCTGAGCTGCTAAATCTCCAACAGCACAAAGTTAGTGTGGCAAAGGTGTGAAAGTACATATGAATTAAAAGCAAAAGACTGCTGAAAGTGATTGCATGATTTTAATGAAGGTTAACAAAATCAGGTAATTATCATGTTTGCCAGTAGCCATTTTTCATAACACAACTAGTTTTGGCAAAATATGGAAAATTCATCAAACCACCCTAAGTCAGTACCTTGGCTAAATTAAAACTACGACAGGGAAGATTGTAATATGTTTAAATGTAACATAACATAACATAACATAACATAACATAACATAACATAACATAACATAACGTAACATAACGTAACGTAACGTAACGTAACGTAACGTAACGTAACGTAACGTAACATAACATAATATAACATAACATAACATAACATAATGTAACATAACGTAACATAACGTAACGTAACATAACATAACATAACAACATAACATAACATAACATAACATAACATAACATAACATAACATAACATAACATAATGTAACGTAACATAATGTAACGTAACATAATGTAACATAACATAACATAACATAACATAACATAACATAACATAACATAACATAACATAACATAACAACAGGAATGTCATAACATATCTGTGGTAGCCTATTATACTGAAACTTGCTCTTGTAGTGACACACATTTGGTTCAGCTTTGATATTTTATTTATTTTTTTTATTTTTTTGCAGTTGGTTTGGTCTAGTTTAGACTGCAGAGGTTCAGTGTACAAAGCCCTTAATGCAAAAGGCCGAACCGACTGACTGATGTTCTTGGAGAAAGAGTGCACAAATCTAAATCACAAGCCCCCTTCTCAGAAATCACCCCTCTCATGTAAGCAGAACCTTCCACGCAGTTCACTAAATCAGCGCAACATGTGTTTTCAATGTCTCATTACTTCCAGTGTCATTTAGTAGCATTGTCCCACAAATGCTAATTGCCTCACCACTAAAGCTGCTAGAGAATCTGACAGCGTGGAGCTGGTCGGTACTGAGATTTTGATTTTGGACAAAGTTACTTAAAATTAATGTGTTTTTCATCACTGTACTATTTTGTCCTTTGGTGTTTTTGAGCAACTGTTACTGTAAATCAGTGTAACAATGCATTGTGTGCACCCCATTGTGCTGTTAATGATCGTCTTCAGCTGCTACAGTTTGGTGTTGTGACAGTGAGGTTGATTCAGAACAGAGCACATTGATGCCAAAAGATGCAAACACTGAATGACATTGTCACCTCCTTTTGCATAAATGTTGTATATAGGACACAAGCAGTTGTGTGTGTGTGTGTGTGTGTGTGTGTGTGTGTGTGTGTGTGTGTGTGTGTGTGTGTCTTTCTTCCATTACGGTGGACACAATTGTACAGATTTTGCCAATACACTGTAAACAAGACTCTCTCTCTCTCTCTCTCTCTCTCTCTCTCTCTCTCTATCTATCTATCTATATCTACACACTCACACATACATACATATATCTGTATGTTTAAACAGAATGCACATTGTGTATAATTTCAGAAAGACTGACTAAACTTTTGTTCATTTCCATTTACATAATGTAAATATTAGTGATTGAGCATTGCTTGCTCTTTTTTTGATTCATTTCTTGGTCTTCAACATGATTTAGTAATGATTATTTTTTATTATGATGTTGCAGAAACTATCATTCTTCCTGGGACAATTCTGATATTTTGATGCAAGGGATCAAACATTTTTCATAAAGTACCACCTCATTTGATACGCTTATCTTGACACGGCATGCCATCTGATGTCGAAGCAGGAGATGTTTTGCATTTAAAGTTTAGAGTCACTCCGAACAGAGTCAAACTAACTATAAAAGACTCCAGACTCAGAAAATGAACTAGTGACTGACCCATCTCCAGAATGACTCAGATTATACATGACTCTTTCATTGCTGACAGACCCAGAAAAACAAAGAGTGACATTAGTGGAGTGATGAGTGATGCCAGCAAAAATAGCCGATATGAATATCAGACGTCAAAACTAGCAAATGTGTCAAGGCAGCAATTCAGTTTACAGCACTCAGTCATTTGATTCACTGATGTCACGCGCTTTGAAATATATTTGCCTCATACTTTAAATAAATGAATAAGCAAACACATGCATAAATAATGATTTAGCCACAGATAAAGAACATGAAACAAACTGCAAATTAACATCATGTACTGGCCAGTTCTGATCAAAGACGATGCTAATTGGGCAAACAAGTGAATTATAAGCACACTCGGTGTAATAGCACACACATAGAGGTCAGATTCATAAAAAGTCAAAAACAATGGGTGGCACCAAGTCAGGGCCAGTGTCTAAAGTGGTGTGTGTGTGTGTGTGTGTGTGTGTGCACATGTGTGTGTGTGTGTGTTGTGAGCATCTGCATGTGTGCGAGGGACACTGTGGTTGTGTTTATATGTGTGCGAGAGTGTTTAAATTCAGTGACAGCTGTTCATTAGTCCATTACAACCCCACACTGCTGATTCCTCAAAGCAGCAGACACCAGCAGAAAGAGAGACTGGCGGTGGCGCACACACACACACACACACACACACACACACACACACACACACTGGCAGCGCTGCCTGCTCAGGGAATGGCAGGGACTCTGCAGGAAGGACGAGGGAAATTCAATAGATGGAAAACCATGGTCAATTATTTATGTTACATCAGTCTAATTTAATTCATACCAGTGACAATTATAAGCCAATTTATTATCAAGACCAAAGGCCAGTCAGTGTTGAAGAAAGATATATTTAGTCGTCTTTTTTTAATGCAGCTGTTTTATACAGAAGGTGAGAGTTTTACAACTTAAATTAATAATCTGCAGCATCCATGTTTGTTAAATTGTTTTTGCAATATCTTTGGTGACATCATCGGCCAATCAACATTTTGACATTTTTCCTTGCATTTTCTATTGATGAAGTGTTATTTTCTGCAGACTCTTTCTTCGTCTTCTTCTTCTTCTTCTTCTTCTTCTTCTTCTTCTTCTTCTTCTTCTTCTTCTTCTACTTCTTCTTCTTCTTCTTCTTTAAAGCTCATTCATCCATGGTGGCAATAGCTGCTCATGCTAACTACCGACTTCTTCTTTGGCAAGACCTACCAGACACCAGCTGTTTAGAACATCAAAAATAAGCTTTCATGAACTGTACTTTTTTTTTTTTTTTTAAATCATCCCTATTTTACATTAGTCAACAATAGAGTAGCAGTTATCAATGTGAAAATGTTATAGATTAATACTTTCAATTATATTCTGTGATACTTTTTACATTTGCGCCAGTAATTGTCTACAAATAGGTGACTGTTTTTTCAAAGGCTGGATTTCTCCTGTCACGGCTGTGTAAATAGTTCCTCCTCTCATGCATTATAATGTCTACAGTAATAATATGGTCTATTTGCCATGTATAATGTACATCTGGGGTCTCTCTGCCATGTGCGAGAGCAGCATTGTTAGAACATATGGACGCTGGCCAGCATGGGTCTATTTCGCTAAGCTTTAAATGAAATCCATACACCTGGCAGATACCTGTCCTACCTGCTATCAGGCCAGAGCCGGAGAGCTTGCATGTGAGTATTCCAGTTGTAGTGAATGTGCTATTTTGAATACATTACTATTATTATTGTTATTTCATTTTGAACTAAATATCTAACAACAAGCAAACACAGCCAGAGCAAGAGATGATCAGAGTCGACGTGGCAGAAAAATGAACAGAGGAAACACAATAGAAAGACACAGCCATGCACTTCTCTACCCGTTCTCCATCCCTCTTCGCTTCAACTCCTCCATTCGTTCCCTGTGTGAACCTCAGAGACTAAACTCACATGGGACTCATTAGATAAAGGTAAGATACCTATAAACAAAATGACAGAATGACAGAATTAAAGAGATCTCATGATGAATTAAATTACATTCATTCCAAAACTCTGTATCCAATTTGAAAAAATGAAAACATTATGAATCAAGCTTTCATAAACACAAAATAAGCTCTTCAGTTGGTGATCAACAATAAAAATGTTATTTTCAGAAAACAATGCTGTACATAATATATTTTTTTAAAAAGGTGGTCATTTAAAACCACAGTAAAACTTCTTTTCTTTGCTTTTCTGTTGATCAGAATGCCTCATTTGATTTAAATAAATCTCTCTTATTCATGCCCTTTCTTCTCTGTCCTCTCTCTTCCTGTGCATCTCTCTCTCTCTCTCTCTCTCTCTCTCTCTGCTGCTTGCCCTCCCTTAGTCTTCATGTCTGCCTATCCACCTCCCTACACCCCTCCTTGGATGCTGAGAGGAAGTAAACAAAGTGGAGTGTGTGTCCTGATGCCAGACTTGAGATGAGGTATTGACACAGCAGCCTACGCCTGGTTTCTCAGATTAAAAGAGATTATCAGAAGGGGAAGGAGGAGACGAGCTCTCTCCCTGCATCGCTGTGTGGGGGAATGAGAGGGTCATCCACTGAATTAAGAGGAGACTTGAGGGTCACACAGAGCCATAATGCTGTTGAACACATGCTCATGCATATGCACACATGCACACATATGTGCGTCTATGCGCATAGACACACATAAACACAGTTTTGCCATCATTTCTGTTACCGGTCATGGATGTAGCACAGTTGCTTTTGATTCAACAGAAAAAAACAGAGCTGAAAGAAAGAACGAAACCTGTGAATTCTTGTAAGTACAACACGGTGAACTTATGCTATCTAATGGTTTGTGTCATGGCTTTACACCACATAGGTGTCACCTCGGGGCAGTGTTTCTCTGGAAACTCCTTACATAAAAGGAACAAAGAAAAGATTCAGTCAAGTGTGGCTACAAACAGAAGTGCACACACAAGGTCTACTGAGAGGATTTTAATAGCCATTTTCAAATGGCATGACATTTTCTGTCTGTGCCCAGCACCAGAAACAAGTATGAATAGAGTGTAAAAAAACATCCTTTGAGAAATACAGATATTAATGGTTCTAAAACCTGCTTCCTCAGCAGTGTTTTGGATTCGGTTTGTGCTTCACTTATCCACAGAGGAGGATAAAGAAACACAGGTTTCCCTATGAGCCACTTACACTGTTTCAACTGTGACAGAGAATAAAAGTCAAACCCAGTCAGCTAATGGGTAGCCGTGACAGTCAAACATCAGAGCGAATGGGGAAGTGCATCAGTATCCACCAGGATGAATAAATCAACACGTTCCCCTGAATTAATCTCTCTCAAGTTGAAATTTTATCACCGATGCGCTCGGACATCTCCATGGTAACAGGAATTCCACTGCCATTCCCATGTGGTTTAGCAACCGGCAACTACGGACTGACAGTGTGACATGCACTGACTGTGCACACCTCCACTGATATGTGCACACACCGCACACTTGCCCACACACACACACGCACACACACACACACACACACACACACACACACAAAACAAAAAGCATATGAATGCACTCTGCACATGCACATCATCCACCAAATAATATACAATATTTTGGTCCTTTTCATATCTGAGATGAAAATTCAGTTCTACAAAAAATATAGCTCTAATGACTGACAACACATGTTTTGTAGTGCAGTGTTTGTGTTTTTGAAGGTGCGCACACACACACACACACACACACACACACAAACATGCGCACATGCACATGCACATGCACATGCACACAGAAACAGTCCTGTTTGAGTCTGGCTGTTTTCTTGGTCTTTCCAGTTGGCGGCGGCCAGACGCGGCAGAGTTGGCACAGCCAGAGTCGGAGTGCCAGGGGGAATGGAGCGCCACATGGCACGTTCATGGCAGGGCCAGCTGGGGGGGAGGGAGACGGCGAGGGCTTGGGTGAGGAGTGAGGGAGGGGGAGAGGGGGGAGGGCGGGGGGAGCTTTCGCATCTTAAATTCCACAACATCTGTTCAATAGGCAGCACCATATATACCACCGAAGCTGGTGTGTTTACAGGCAGGCACTTTAATTGGGGGGTTGGTGTGTGTATGTGTGTGCGCGTCTGTGTGTGCATAGGTATTGAAGAGGAGGAGTCGGGGGGTTGATGAGGAGGGGTGTAGCTGCAGGATATTGAGGGTAAGTTTCAATTTTGCTACCCTTGGCTCAGCAGCTTTCAGTGCATGAAATACAGCCTTGGTCAAAAAAGCACAAAATCAAACGAGTGCTATTAAATTCCCTCCACATATGGCCATTTTGCTCCAGGCTGATTTATGGCATCTGACATGAACATCACAATTGATAGTTCGACACAACAACTGGGTTATGAGTAATTTCAGTGTTATCTGCATATAGTCTTTATGGTTTTAAGCTAGCTGCATACTGGTGCATGCGGATCCATTACTCTTCTCTCCACTGTTGTTGAGGAAATGTTAGCAAGTCACAGACACAGAAACATGAAGCGCTGGAGCAAAGGATTCTCACCTCAGCCTGTGCAAAACTGAGGTCCGAGTACAGCTTTTCCATTACACATGCAAGTATACAATAAATACAGACACACACACATGCACACACACATGAAAACACACCTAGTCCCCCTCCTCGTCATGCCTGCTGGCGCTATGGGGAAAAGCACCCCCCCCCTCTCCCCCCATTTATCTGCTCCCACTCCACTCTCCCACCCCCCCAACTCCACCCTCCCACCCCACACCCCTCCATGGCAGCCGACGTCCCTCGCAGCGTGGCGTACCATCTGTTGCCCCCCCACACACCCCCACATCCTCCTCCCTCTCCCCCAAAACCTCCTCCGCCTTTCTGCACCATCCTACCCATAAGCCACCACTCTAGGCCGGCTCTGGGCGACACCAAACAGGAGGCTTTAGCGCAGATCACTTCACCACCAATACCCCCGCCAGCACAGGGACACACACATGCACACACAGGCACACACAGGCACACACACACACACACGCACGCACACACACAGCATTTATGAAATTATACACACTCAAAAGTAACACCTCAATGTGTTATCCTTCACAAACACATCACAATTCACTATTGTGCATGTGCATTTTAGATTCGTGTGAAAGTAAGATCAAGACAGTGACAGCATGAGAACATAATGCACACAAGCACACAAGCAGCCACACAACTGATATCTTGTGCTTTCACTTAGCCAGAGCCAAACCATTGCAGTGTTTGATATAAGCAAAGATCAATAAATTCAACCGCTCAATATATGACGGACAAAAATTAGACTGCGCCCCATAATATAAACCCTGGGAGAAGTCATACAGCAGGAGAGGATGCACAGGGTCTGCTGATCACTCTCATGAATGTTTAATCTGTGAGGCTCTAATAGGGATGAAGTCTGTAAAAGCCCCTCCAACACCTTGGGGCTAAAAGTGAAGCCATGCCAAAAGCCTAATTAAATGTTTTTTAAACCTTTCCCCTTGGAGAGGACACAGAGTGGTGCAGTCCAAAGTGTGCCTGAGCCTCTGTAAGGTGGGTTTATGTGTACCTGACCAACTCCATAAAGACACTATCATGTGCTCTGATGCCTGGAAAAAAGAGGATTCCACAACCCGTCTGTGATTTATTTAATGCAACCAAATGCGTTCTTCATCAGGAATATGCATCTTTTGCCATTGCATTTCATTTAGGCTAAAATTCCCCTTTCAAACCAGCAGAATAAAAATGGACATTGGTTGATTCTGCATGTGTTTTTTTTTTTTTCATTTCTTATATCACGTAATCCTTAACTGATAATAAAACTTGATAAAAAGAAACTTTGGTACAAAATAAAGAGCTTAATAAATAACTGGCATATGATTTGTAACACCTGAAACTCTCAAGAATAAAATAACATGGAATTTTAAATCAAGGAAAATGTTCAACTTTTACAGCATTTTAGCTATAAAGCCATCACAGTTGACTCTATATTAATATCTGACACTGTGTCGGGGTTTTATATAGTCAAGTCCTGAGATGCATGTGCCAGAAAACCTCAAGTACCCCGAAAGAAGGCTGGCAGACAGGATTGGGGTCATTCCAGCTGAACTCAGCTGATTACACTAACAAATTAAAATGTATACGCTGCATTGACCAAATTAAAAAAAATGGACTGACTCCTGACCTAACTCACACTTGTAAAATACATCGGGGGCAAAGGAGTGTTTGTCAGGGTTACACTGATATGTTGGATTGCCAGTATAACAGGGCAGTTTTAATCTTTTATTATTCATTGGTCGGTCAGTGTCTGATACAGCACCTCTGATTTAGTTTATTACCTGTCCACTGCTACATAAAAAGTCCATAATACCTGCAATGAAATTTTATTTTATTTCCCCCCCACTTAATTTATTTAAATCTTCAGTGTGTTTAATGTTTTTAACACTTCATTTCAAGGCCTAACATATCCTGGAATTTAACCTGCGATTGAATAGGTGCGGGATATCGCCCTGCCTTGAACGACTGCCAGCCCGTCTGAAAGAATTTCATTAGAATGGGTTTCACTGGAGAGTTTTAGTGTCCCCGTGTGTGTGTGTGAGTGTGTGTGAGTGTGTGTGGGTGTGGGTGTGTGTGGTGCAGGAAGCAGGGAGACAACTGGACAGTGTGCACCTAAACAGAGGAAGATGGATAGACAGGGAAAGGGCCACTGCTGTTTGTCCATTCATCTCAGGTGCACGTGGAAGAGCTCAACAATGACAGCTCATCCATCAGCCACAGGGGGTACTACTGAGCCTCCTGGAACGGGACCAAAAAACCAGCTCTATCCATCATTCATCACTCCTTCTCTTCTTTTCTCTTCTCTTCTCTTCTCTTCTCTTCTCTTCTCTTCTCTTCTCTTCTCTTCTCTTCTCTTCGTTGTCATTTCTATTTATTTGCACAGTGCTACTTTATAAGAATTTTTTTCGTTGGTCTTACTATATTTGGTGTGTGTGTGTGTGTGTGTGGTGCAATTAAGTGGCCAAAACTTAGGTCTGGCACATGAGAAAAAGTAAAACAGAGAAGTGAGGGAGACAGAGGGATAAAGAAATATGGCAAAAAATGGAGATAAGCAAATATACACAAAAATCAGCCGTACAAAGGCATGAGAACAGGAGTGTGACTAAAATGAAAACAGTTTGGTGGGTGGAGGACAGAATGAGAGAAAAAGGAGAATGACAATGAGAATGCGTGGAGAATATGTGTGTGCATGGGAGAGAGAGAGCAAGAGAGAGAGAGAGAAAGAGAGAGAGAGAGAGCAAGGTAAGTAGCGACACAGCAGCTGTCGACCTAATTCCTTCCTAACACAGTGCTTGTGCTCTGATTAAGAAAGCGATCTGGCCTTTAATTTCCTCCTGACACCGGCTAATGCTCTGTATCTCAATCGCCTTCCCTAGCTCTTCCTCTCAGCTCCGCCACATGACACTCTGCTCTCAGCCAATCAGCAAGGCCCAGGCTGACCTGCCCGGGGCCGAGCCTAGCGCTCCTGGGAAGAGTTAAAGAGACACATCACTCAGAAAAATAGAGGGATTTTATTACCTCAAACATATTTCCAAAGCCTTCTCTGGATAAAAAACAAATGAATAGAAATGTTGTTTGGTTACAGAGATATTGGCAGCTGCTCTGTATGAAATAATACTGTCAGCTGGACAATGCTGAACTGTTATGTTAATTCAAGTCTAGGGAAATAATGCAGATAATAGATAGGCATGGTCTTATGCCTTAGTGATGTTGGGAAGTCAGTGCAATTATAGGAGAATGAGTTACACTTCAAGAAAAAGACATTATACACAGTATATCCTGATGAAGCGCTTACAGGACCAAAAGTCTGGCAATTTATTTTTTCCTCCATAAAGTGTACATTATAACAAAATGATAAAGACCAAAAGAAAAAAAAATGGTTAACAACCAAGCAGGTAGAGTCACCACTTGCAGTGCATGATACCAACTGAAAAACTAGCAAAGCAGAAGCTGACTGCGCAGTTTGAGAGCAAAGAACCACAAAGAATATCATTAATAGGCCAAAATATTGACCCGCATACACAGAGGCACACTGAAAGAGAGGAAACAAAGGAAAGGAAGACAGTGCAAGAAATTCAAGAAATAAAACTGCCTTGCTAAAGCATGTATATCATGGAATAGGACCCACAGCACCATATATGATACACCAGAGGATTTGTCAAAGTGGCTGAACTCTTGTAGATCTGAGGATGGGAAGAAGTTAAGTCAAGTGCTCAGAAAATACCTTGAGCCAAAGCAACAGTTTGGCTCACCCAGTGCTGGCCCTGGATCAGTACTTCTTCAAGAAGCTGGATTTATGCTTATGCTTCTGTAGATTATGCTTCTAAATCTCTGAAAAAAACATTACAAAGCAACACAGTATGCTGGATACTAGCTCATATTCCAGTTAATGTCTTATCCAGGATAAAGAGCATGCATCTTTAATATCCTATTTGTGTATTTCCATGGGTCCTTCAAAAACATAATTTCATTGGCTAACAATTTATTTCAACCACAGCCTTACATAAACTGATATTGCAATTTCATTTCTGAATCAACCAAAATATTAACATTTGTCATCATGGAAACACCCTCTTCTGTTTCTTGGTGGGTCACTGGGGGTCAAGAGCTGTCATCAGTGAATTTATGGTCATTATGTAGCAGTAGCATCACACAACATCCAGGATCACACAACATCCAGGTGAAGAAATCTCAGTAGCTGACACACTGTACACAAAACTCACACCTTACCATGCCAACACTCATAGACCAAAGACCAAACATTATCAGTCTTTAATGTGTCCAAAAACATTTAGTGTGTGCAAAAGTGCATATCTGATTGCTAAAGAAGTTTGTCTCCTGTCAATGACAAATCTCAATGCTGATTTTGAGCACTGAAAACTTTGCGGTGCCCACTGATGGTTTTAGTAAATCTGGGCCTGAGAAAAACCAGGAAACCCAAGTAAACACTCCGATGAGCTTCCTCCCAGTAACTGACAGGAAACTCAAATAGATTTGAGAAGCCACAGCCAAAGACGAACATCTCCCTACATGAAGGCAAGTTGTGTTGTTCAATATTGGAACCACTCTGGCTCACAGAAATAGACTGTTTGAAGGTGAGAAAATCCTTGCACCACACAAGCTCAAAATGTTCAAAATGAGGCGAGATGCTTAAATGCATCTACCCAGGCAGCATGGGTATTGAAAAAAAGCAAACAGAGGGATGGAAATATACTATTTCGACCCAGTATGGGGAAACAGATTGAGACAATAGTAAACAAATGTGTCACAGCTCAAACACTAAAAAAATGAATGAGCTCACACCCTACTTTGGAGAGATTATGTAGTCATAAGTATGGACCTGTTTACATTTAATGGGGATCATTACACTGTAGCATAGGGACCATGACAATGCTGCACATGGGAGACCCGGTTTGCCTTTAGCTGTACAGCGGAGGTTTGAAACAGGCCACAGTAATCCAGGCAGCTGAGACAGAGAGGTCTTATGCATTTCAGACAGAGGAGGTATAATTCCAAAATAAAAGCATGCTCAGGGGAGCTCCTGGAAGGTGACTTGACTGACGTAAACAAATGGAAAGCCCCGAGATTAACTGCAAGAACACAGTGGTTTAAAGTGTATTATCGTCTATACAGTAGTACATCTGGGTGGAAAATTTGGGAACTGTATAATTCATGGCATCACCTAAAGTGCACAGCCCATCTGAAATTATAAAGACGATTTTTCTGCGCTTGCGGTCTTGAGGAGTTTGTTCTCTGTAAGGCCACTTGGGAAGAATGTTCTCCACAAGGACACGAGGATCAAGAAGGCATTCATAAATTTCATAATCAGTAAGAACCTGAATTAAATATACCTTACCATCAAGTGGGAATGTGCCTCACCTCACCTGCAGGTCAGGAATGAAGGTTAAAGCAAGGCAAGTCCTTTAACTGTGAGGCAACCATGTGCCACTGACAGAGGAGAGCATGTAGGTTTTCATTCCAATCAATCAATCAATCAATCAATCAATCAAACACCACACCAGAAGATTTCACACAGTAGTTTGTCTTCTTTTACTGATGATGTGCTAATTCTAGTGAAATGAACTGCCGTAGTTTTTTTTGTGGGAATGAAACTTATTATTTGCTTGTAGTATCAGAAGATAGCTATTATAAGCAACACTGAAGCATTTTACACAGAGCTGCTTTTGTGAAAATGCAAAGTAAAAGAAAGAACAAAAGAAATGATGGCAAATATGGAAACAATGGCAAAGAATATCTGACGATGAGTAATGTAAACTAAGAATATAAATGGCGTTGAAAATTTCATTCATTTGTAATCTGTTTGTAGTTCTGTGTTCTGAATAATTGCTAGCTCAGTCAACAAATGTTGACTACAAATGTCTGTGCTGTTACTATTACGCAGCATTTCAAAATTCAGAGAGGTAAAACATATGAGAAATGATGAGTCATCTAACAGTCTCAGTTTATTTAGGGAAAATAATAATGTGCCGTATTAGCTGGCATTTAATATCCAGGAATGTTAAAACTAAAAGTTGAATTATTGGATGGAGATTCAACCAAAGGGGAGACATTCCAAACTGGGAAGTCAATTAGATTTATGTAGTTAACATAATGAGGTCATTGAATCTGACATTTTTTCATTAGAGATTTGTCATGGCAGAGTAATAGATCAGCCAGTCTGATGTAAGTAACCCATTGTAATCCAAGAGAACAGTATATTGGACTTTGGACGCAGATAAAAGAGTAAGAGTGACAATAGTAAACATAACATGCATATGTCCATGCGTGTGTATCTGAAGGTGTGTGTGTGTGTATGTGTGTGCGTGCGTTCAGCTGAGGTGGTGGAGTGTGTGTGAAGAGAGGTGTCGTTGCTAGGAGCACCAGGTTGCGTGCAGACAGCAGTAACAGAGTAGAGGCGGCAGCAGCAGCCTGGCAATGGAGAAGAAAGGAGTGGAGCAATGCCAAGAAGATTCCCCTGAGAGATGGTAGGAAGGAGAAAAAGACAGACAGACAGTCAGACAGACAGTGAGAGGGAACACTGACATGATCAGGTGCTCTCCATTAATTTACCAATACACTGCATCCCATCTAACTGTCTCCTTTGCTTTACACCACATCGAGGAACCCTGACTTGGATTTAAGGCTCGGAAGATCCTTAAAAAGCAAAACTCCACACATTTGAACTCATTTGAGGAAAGAGAATATTATGGGATAGATGGACGGTAATGGTGATGATGACACAGCAGGAGGCAGAAGGTGCTTGTGAGGCTGAGAGAGAAAAAGAGAGAGAGAGCTGCTCGTGTCAGTCTGTTGGGGCTCATATGCCCCTACCCTCCTAACGTCCCATCATCCATCCCTCCGATAAGCTATTTCCAACTGGTTGGCGTCACTTCCTCACCTCCGCACCTTATCCCGCCATGCTTTTCTCCTGCTCTGCATTTGTTGTTTCTTTTATTTACTATTTCTCTCTCTTCCTTCCTCCTCCTGTGCTTTTTCTTTCCTTATTTTGTCTTTAAACGGGGAGCCGTGTGAACGGGGTATGCAAATGAGATGGTTATTACCCCACTGCTCATCAAGCCGCGCAGAGGAGACATTAATAGGCTGATGAATATGCATGCGAATTTGTTAATTAAGTTAATTATTCTGCTGAAAATGCATTCGTCTTCCAAGGACATCTTCCCCAGGATTTCAACCTGCTCCACTCATTAGTCATGCGATATTTCATACAGAGAGAGAGGGAGGGAGTAAGAGAGAGAGAAAGTGAGAGAGAGAGAGAGGCAGAGAAAGAGAGAGAGTGTGAGAGAGAGAGTGAGACAGAGAGAGAAAGAGAGAGAGAGTGAAGGCAGGTGGGAGAGGGAGACAGACAGTGGGAGGGAGACTGAAGGAGAGAAGAGACAATGCTGTTTTTTGGAGGGTGGTTGGGGGGGGTCATGAACAGTTGGGGCTGTAAAAGTATGGGGTAAAAATAATGTATTTTAATGTCATCAGTAGTCACAATGGGATGCACAGTAACTACTCATAACAGCAAACCACATCCTGGTTTCCAAATATGGCACATTATTTGCAAAAAGTCATAGCTGGAGCTCATACTTCCAGAGTTCTCGTGCATCTTTTTTGTGGTTGCTTCTACCTCGCTGGTTACTTCTCCCTAATTGCTTATTAAAACCCTTTTAAATGAACTTTTTGTGCCAACTTTCCAACACATTAATTAATTGTTGTAGCCAATTAAGTGCCGTTGTGCAAATGAGCCTCATCACAAATGGTCCTATAGGGCCGACCCCTCCTTTCTCTCTCCCTCTCCCTCTGTCTCTTGCTCTTCCCTCCCTCTGCCACCCTCCCAGCTAGTCTTCCCAGCTGCCCTTGCACTTCAAGGCACTTGGTGCCAGGGAAGCAGAAACTGTGTCCTGATAATGCTGCACTGTTTTCTGGACCGTTTCCAGCCTTCAGGCCCACTGATCTCAAACTTGTGTGATAGGTGAAAGCAAAGAGCTTCGTCCATCCTTTTGTTTGGAGCGCCTGCACGACAGCCGGCTTAATAAAAGTGCTTGTAAACCAACCATCAGACCATAGTAAATTAGTTGCTTTTCATTGTCTAGGTGTTATGTCTGAAAGCCATGAATTGTGAAAGAGGCATGCATGCATCAAATGTCTTTATTAACAGCTATCAGGTAAAATGAGAGTTTACCAGGAGAGATGATGAAAAAAATGAGGGTAGACTACTTCAAAGCACTCAATGAGGTTGCCAAGCTGTTCGCACATCCCTGTCTCCTGTGGTCAAACTGAAAATACAGAGGAAATCAGATACATCTGTTTATACAGCTACTACATAGTAATCTCCATCACTTCATCATAAAATTTGACAAATCTAATAAATATGTGCTACTTTACAATGCAACTTAAAACAGAGGCGAGACATTTAGTGCTTTATGCACAAAAATGTCACCTTGTTTGGCAGTGTTAGCCTACATATGTATTATAAGACAAAAATCAGTAACATAAAACAAAATATTTCAAAATGTACTGTGGCTTGTTAAGAATTTTGTATGAGAAATTCAATATTATACAAATTTTAACATGACAATCCCCCTCTAAGTCTTATGGACATTAAAAAGCCTTTAGATATCTAATGAAGGCAGTAGATTGTTGACAATGTTGAGTATTTTTATGGTTAGGTGTGACATTTTTCAGTCAATAACTGGTACAACAATAATGGCAGGCATATTTGTATCCATATAAATGAATAGTTCCTCTGTTAATGTTGCAGCTTCATGTTTTGCATAATTTTTTATCTTGTATCTGGCTGTTTCTATGTCTTTTATAGGATACAGTGTTTTTGCATGCATTAGATGCTTGTACCATAAGCAGAATTTCCCCATGGGGATAATTAAGTACATCAATCAATCATCAATGAATCAATCTTGATAATATCAAGTGGAGCAGAGCCTTAATTTTCTGGTTTTGGAAAAGAGCTACACGTTCACAAACACAGAATGAGCTCTCCAGGATGATGAGTGGATTCTGTTTTAGGTGGACTGCATGAAATCATAGTGGAAATATGAATAACATCTCATGCCATTTTTCATGAGTCTGTACCAAACGGACTAAACAGATGCTACGACACTCCTTTCAAAACAGTGGCTTAACGCCCTTTTCTTTACCTCACTCCTGGCCCTGCCCACTGTACAGTATGCCATTCGGACATGGCAATGATACACGCACTAGGAGGATTAGGGAAGGTTTAGCAACTGTGCCAGCCTTACTCCCTGTGCCACCCCTTCCCTCGGCACAGAGGGGGGTCCCGCTTGGCATGGCAAGGTGAACTAGCCCCTGATTGATGGGCATGGTTTCAGCCCACTACTGTGCTCCCCAAGGCCCGGGCCTCCCTTCCCTTTCTCCTACTGCTGTCTTGGCAGCGGTGCCCACCTCCTCTTCCATGCCAGGCAGCCAGCTAAAGCTCCTGGTGGGCACATCAATTACATAGCGGCACCTCCCCTCTTTTCTCATGTCTATCTGTGGGTCTGTCTACTGTCTCAGACGATGCCAATCTGGTCCCTCTCCATTTCCATTGCTGTCTAGCCATCTCCTGTGTGTGTGTGTGTGTGTGTGAATGTGTTTGTGTGAGTGTGTGTGCGCATTTGTGTATGTGTATGGTTGTATACTCGTGTTCACAAATATATTTTTGCATATGCACAGATGCACATGTATTCATGCACACACTTCTGCTCCCTCTCTTACGCAGGTCATAATGGTTGGTGGGAAAATCCTCCCCAGAGAGCACTCATCGCTGCAGGCTCAGCTGTCCAAAAGGCTCAGGTGTGTGTGTGTGTGTGTGTGTGTGTGTGTGTGTGTGTGTATGTGTGTGTGTGTGCTCGCGCGCACACACACATGGCTGTAGTATTTTCATACAGCCATTGTTTATTTATGTAATGATAACTATAATTGTTTTATCAGTAATGTACAAAATACAAATTGTAGGAAAAACCACCACCCTGTTAAGATGCATTGTTCAGCTTTTCAAATGCATTAACATTAGGTGAGGTGTATGAGCATGTAAATTATTTCAACCTTCCTTTGGATTTTGGCGCCCAGTTGCTCTTGGCAAAACATGAATCATTTACTTTTGCGGCGATCGCACGCCATCTGGAGTATTCATCTGTCCATTGTCTCTTTTTAATGGGCAAGAGATTCCAGAGAGTTTGATCTCGAAGAGATGTGGGAACGGACATGATACCCCTATTGCATTGCATTTTGGTATTGTGAGCAGTGTGGCAATTAAATAACACTTTATCCTTATTTATAATTGTCTTTGTAAATGAATGTCAGGCCAGATAAAGCCGTTACATGCAAGGGCTACAGTTACAAACGCAAAGTCAAACACGGAAATCTGACCCTGGGTGCGACATGACACTTTCTACTGTCACTCGGACTTTGGCGTCTAAAACGCAAGTAAAGCGAGAGGAGCGTCAGGCTCAAAACACGTCCGGTGCGCTATTTTTTTTTTCCTAGGATGGCGAAGTTATTTTGTTTTACAATTTGAGTGGTCATTTTTGCTTATTCTTTCATGTTATGGGTATGTGTGGATTAAGGTTAGGGTTGGGCATAACTCGATTATGACTAATAATTAGGGGACGGTTGAAGAGAATGAACGTAAGTCAATTCGATCATGATTTCGCCGTACTAGGGAAAAAATATTGTGTCCGGTGCACAGTGTACGGAAGCCCGGAGAGGAGGGGGTGGAGAGAGAAGCAAAAATGGCGGCGACGGCAGGGGTTTCTATGCAGAGCAGTAGTCCAGCCAGAGAACTTACTCTCTCAGTCCAGCAAGGAGGGAGCCAACCTCATGGAGATCGGACTAAAACCGAAGAGGTAACAGGTAAGAATGCCAACAGTGTGACTTTGTCTCTTTGTAGAGTTTTTTTTTGTACCGTAACGGCCAGGATTATCAAAGCAAGCTAGGCTAACCTAAGCTAACACTTAGCTACCCTGCTATGTAGCTCCGCTAACGCTCGTTAAGTCTCGCAAACCATTGTATAAGTAAATATATCTTCTAGATTGAAATTGTAAGAGAGCTGCCACTGTAAATACACATCTCGGTTAACACACCCAGCTTAACTTAATTTACTTTAGCTCGCACAACACAAGTTGTTGGCACTTGGCACTTTGTTGTTGTGGTTAGTTGGCTAGCTTCGGTGATCAAAGAGCGCAGCTAAAGCTTAGCTAGCCTTAGTTGTACTGCACAGTTAATTATGTCTGTCAACGCCTTTCCATGTTACTACACATTTTAAGTTTTGAACATAGCCTAAGATAGTGTTGTCCTAATAAACAACCTGCATAAGCTACTGTCCCTGCCTTCTCGAGCCTGTAGGGATAACCAATGTGTTGTGTGGGACTAACCTAGTGAATAACTCAGGCAAGAGAGTACTATTGACCTGCCAGATAGTTGTAATTACACAGATGCAGCCTTTAAAGTTAGTTTTGGGATATGGCAGTGCGTTTTTCTTCTTTTTATCTTCTTTCTTTCTTTTTTTTTTTTTTTTGACTCATGCAAATAATTGTCATTGCTATTCAGGGTGTAGACTGCTTATATTAAGAATTATCAAAGCAAGTTAAGTAAATGTCGCACGGCACGTCGTTAACATAGATTATAAAAAAAATCCTGAATTTATAAATGTAAATCTGTTCACCACAATAGTGTAGTGCCAAGATTGGCACTATTAACCAGTTGAATACCAGTGAACACACTGATCTTATGGTAGGTCAAGACAAGTAATTGATCCTAATGAAACCACCAAAAAAATCATAAGTAAACTGTCAACTTCTTTGAAACACTGTATTTACATTACGTACATTTTAGCCATTTGGCTAACACTTTTGTTCAGAGTGTTTTCTGTGTGCAGAAGGAGGATAACATGTAATTGTTAACACACCATCATTACATGTAACCAAAGATGTGGGCTGCAGCATTTGCAGGTCCCATTCAGCAGCTAAATACAAATTCAGTGCAACAAATCATGGTTGTTAATTTCAGTTAGGAGTACAGAAAAGCTCTTATTCAGGCTGCCTCTGAGTTGAATGTGCAAGGAAAAGTGAATGCTACACCACTCATCCAAGCTCATTCCACACTCCTGTAAATATATGGAATGAGCATTGTGACCCCCCACACTTCTATAAGAATTTTCAAGGGAACATTGGTGCTAAATTAGCTCACATAAATCTTGTTGTATATCTTCCTAAAATAAGACGTTCCCGAAAGCAAATGTATGGAAAGTGTATTGTATTTTTATTTTGTCTGATGTAAAGTGTCTATATTTTCAGAAGCAGAGAAACAGAGCCGCATGGCTGCTCTACTGGAGAGGCTCCACGCCAAGCATAATGCTTCACGGCCTTGGCAGGAGACCTGCAAGGTGGTGCGTCAGGCCATGGTAAGAGACCTGTTTTTCTCTGACAGAGAAAGTGTGTTTGAATCCACCAAGCAGAGCTGTATGCTTGTAGCACTGACTTGGGCCAGGTAATCTGGCCCACCCTCCTCTGTTGTAGTTTTTTTCATCCATCAGATTGGTTGCTCCTTCACAGTTGGTCAAAGAGTTGTGTTTCTATGTAATGTCGATCAACCTGGCAGATTTAAAAAACACTTAAATGTATCAAAAACACTAGGTCTGTCCCAGATTCCTTTTTTGGTCTTTGAAACTTCAGCAGCAATTATTCAATGTTATTCAAAGCTTTGCTACAAACAGGGGGTGGACATATTGAAGGGTAACTGTCATGGCATAAGGGAACTGCATCGCTGGCAATATCCAGCCTTCCTGTTACAGGGGGTGAGCGGTGACCACTGTCCTATCCTGGAAGGTAGTCACTACAGATGCGAGTTTATCAGGCTATTGTGGAATATATGAGGAATGGTCAGTGGGGCGTCTCTGAAGCAGGAGTCTCCAGCGGTCCCACATAAATTATCTGGAGCTCTTAGCAGTGTTTCTCGCCCTGATGCGCTTTCCTCCATTTCTCAGTGGGCATCACATTCAGGTGAAAATGGACAGTATGACAACAGTAGCTTCTAACTGCCAAAGGGGTGTGTGTTCCCATCAGTTACACACTCTGGCACACAGGTTGATATTATGGAGCAGCAAGTGTCTCCTGTCCTGTCTGTGAGGGTGAGACATTTCCCGGGGGTTCTGAATCTGGGGGTGTATCTGCTGTCACCGCTTTATGGAGAATGGACTGTGGTTCCAGCTTTTGTGAAGCATGTGTGGATGGACTGTGGCAGAGCTGTGGTGGGTCTGTTGCATCAAGAGAAAATGCACAGTGTCCCCTGTTAAAAAGAAAAAAAACAACAACTATTTGAATACTGATTTTTTTATTTTTATTTATTTTTTGGCCGTCAATTGCCATAGTAACGATCAAAGCTTCGAAGCATTCTGGTCAGCCCGAAGAAACACACTTGATGCTCATGATGAACCAGTAGCCATGAGCCTGCTTGGTGGCAAAGCCTGCTTGACACAGGTCCCAGTAATGTATTGTTAAGATGTATGCATTGAGAGACTTGCCAGCCTTAGGAATTTGCACTTGTTTCTCCTTTCACACTTGGTGACATTTACAGAAAAGCTTATGGATTCTACTGGCTCCATGAGCATAATAATTAGGGTTTTGTGATATGGGCAAAATCTTCTATCACAATATGGATCCTTTCATATGTTGACAATGATATGTATCACAGTACAGTATATTCACTATTAGAAATTTGAAACAGTACATTTCTTTAGGTATCAACGTGATTATTTTAATTATTGTCTGCTGGGATAGTCACAATATACAAGGGCCACTCAGACCTGATGGCCCAATGGAGCAAGTGGAATAAATTTTTAACATTGAACCCCGCTGTATATGCACTTTTATCTTTCCTTGACTCTCCTCTTACTTCTTACTTTTCTGACAATGTGTCCCAGGAGAAACGCGGTGTAATGAATGCAGCAGGCCACCAGCTCCTGCTCACCTGTCTGGAAACCCTGCAGAGAGCGCTGAAAGGTGAGACTGCCAACTCAAAAGACAGAGGCACAAGGGAGGGCATACTGCAGATGGAGTGTCCCACACTAACTGTATTAACGGGACACCATCATATTTTCCATCACTAGGCACTTCAGGGGAAAAGAAACTTTATTGCAACTTAAATTATCAGCTCAGCATTGTTCTTCGCAAATGATAACATCAAGGTATCCAAAAGGCCAGTGGTTCTGATAGTGTTTTTTTTTTTTCCCAACACATTTATTTTGACCAACTAAAGATCTCAGATTGACCGCAACACATATCACTTGAATTTTGCCTTTGATTTCAAATGGAAGGTACATTATTTTAATGGACTGTGGGAGCACTGGTCCACAGATTACTCACTGTTAAAGCCAACTACATTATCATTGTCATTATTGTTAGATATATGTTTTTTTAAGTACCCCCTCTTGTCTGCCTCCCCTCTTCAGTGTCATCTTTGCCCTCCATGACAGATCGGCTTGAATCCATCGCTCGCCAAAACATGTAAGTTCTCTCCCCTTTGCTCCCATTATACGTAACTGGGTTGAGAGAATGATTTGTCTGTCTGGTGGAAGATGAAACCTGTTCAGCTGGATGACAGATTTTCTCCAAATTCATGGAAGACTGGGGCCAAGTGGCTTGTTTTCTGGAGTGCTGAGCAAGCCAATGTAAAGCAGAATGCCCAGCTGTCCTGTTGGCCATTGTTTTCAAATTGAGGTTGAGGTCAAAAATTTGGCTGAGTGCAAGTCTAAGTGTAGTCTAATACCTTTGTCACACACATGGCCAAGGAATGTTCTGGTATACGGATAACAACATGAAAAGCAGATGTGTTTACAGTCTCGTTGAACATGATGCCAGTCACAGTATCATGCTGCTTTGCCAGTTTACCCGTGTTGACCCTATTACACAGAGGACCTCAACATCCAGACTCTTACTCTTGTTAATTATGTCTCTCAACGCCTTTCCATGCTACTACACATTTTAAGTTTTGAACATAGCCTAAGATAGTGTTGTCCTAATAAACAACCTGCATAAGCTACTGCCCCTGCCTTCTCGAGCCTGTAGGGATAACCAGTGTGTTGTGTGGGACTAACCTAGTGAATAACTCAGGCAAGAGAGTACTATTGACCTGCCAGATAGTTGTAATTACACAGATGCAGCCTGTAAAGTTAGTTTTGGGATGTTGACCCTATTACACGGAGGACCTCAACATCCAGACTCTTACTCTTGTTAAATAACACAAGATTAAATAGCATACCATTGTAATCAGTCCCATTACTAAAACCACTTTAATGCCAACACAGTCCTCCCAGTAAGTTGAAGAGCTGGTGCAAGGTTTTACAGGCTATGAATACTTAAGATTTCTACCCTTATACTCTTATTCTTATCAATAATAAGTATACTCTTATACTTATCAATAATAGCCTACTTGTTCAAAAATATATTTTAAACATTTTTAACTAGACATTGCAACCAAAGCCTGAAGCATGGGTTAATTATTGCAATTCAAAGTACATCCAGTGAGTGGAGACTTCACATCAATGATGTTAAATGTGCAGATGGCCCACATGAATGAATATGCTGCCACACTACTCATTTACCCTGTATATTAATGTTGATTGAAAGGCTGAAATGACAACACAGATCAGTTTTCAGACAATGTTTTATTGACCAAAGTGTGATTTCTTTCACTAGATGGACTTGTTGACAGTGTCTGGGCATGCACCTGTGATAACAGACACATTACTAGCCCATTATTTGTTGAAGTTTTTTAGTCTGATATTAGTTGTCTGGGCGTGCTGTGTACAGATTGTGTCAGATGATTGACCAAACTTGTCCTGTCCCCATGGTATACCAGTTTCTAGTTGCCAAACCAAACTCTAGCCTAACCCTAAGGAGGGGGACTCTAATTAACCACTTTAGGTTTGAATGTTAGCTTAAAGGACACATTTTCATAACTGAAAATAGTTGGGCCTGGCCCTAAAAACGTGGAAAGCTGTTTAGCATCTCGCCATCTTCAGCATACTGATGCATGTAGGAATATTTTGAATTCACTCTGCTGAAACAGGATATGTGCTGGAAGGATTATATTCACAGCATTTAACGAGTATTGGGGGAATAACTGATTTCTCTGTTTGTCTGTCTGTCTATGTGTCAGGCTGGGCTCCCACCTCAGCCCATCTGGGACAGAGTGCTACATCACATCAGACATGTTCTATGTGGAGGTGCAGCTGGACACCAGTGGACAGCTAGTAGACGTCAAGGTGGCTCATCACGGGGAAAACCCTGCGGTCAGTGTAACTTCTTTATGACTCCACCACTGTGGTACAGTCACCACAATTACAGGTGCTTACATGTGACTCAGGTAGGGTTCAGAAAAAAGATACCTGAACAAGGAAGAATTATTTTATTTACAATAATTGTGAAATGACACACATTTTCTTTTACTAACATTTAATAAAATGCTGGCATGAAGCTGATGCGGTTAGGAACAAAGTCATCAGTCCTAAGACCGACAAAACTGATGAAGTTGTAATGTGTTGGTTTTAAAGTTTATATTTAATAGTAATCCTTTAAATTGTCACCAAGAGTGGCTTCATTTTCTTCATTCTTTTGGACGTTTTTGATGCATGCACCTTTGTGCAGCTGCAAGGTTGTGACAGGTGTTTTACACACTGTTGATTTCCACTCCTGGGTCTGCTGAGACTTCTCTGTTGCACATTTGCATATTTTGTTAAACATGATGAAACCCTTTGTTGCCCTTGAATTTTGATGTTCATTTTACAGCCATGTTTGTTGCCACCTAAGTATTTTGTTTCATTCTATTCTTTGTTGTTTTCAGAGCTGTCCTGAGCTGATTCAACACCTAAGGTGAGAAAGATCTGCACGGACCATTCTACAGTCCCTTATAGTATATAAAAAATAGAGTGCTGGATATCTTGTTTTTGTTTTGTGGAGTGATTCATACACCTGTGGGAAATCAGTCTCTCAACCATCTAAACCGCCCCTCTTGCTGCCTCTCTGTAGGGAGAAGAACTTTGAAGAGTTTTCCAAACATCTGAAGGGCCTGGTCAATCTATACAAGCTCCCTGGAGACAAGTGAGTACCAGCTTAAAATTGGATGTCAGTGTAAGACTATTTCCTGCACAATAAATTATGTCAAAGATCCATGTGTCCAAAGTTAAAGCTAAAGCTTAGAGATTTCACACACAGGATGATGGTAGGTCTCTCTGAGTGGAGAAGAATGGATTATATCTTAATTATGTTTGTGTCACGATCCCAAATCAACTTATTTTATTGATGTAGACTCTGAATATAGTGTGTTTCTGAAAAAGTAACAGATCCAATTTTTACTTGGGTGTAAGGCTACTGATAAAGGTCAGTGTTTGAAATCTGAATTTGCAGTGAAACACTGATACATGTGCATCCCCAGAAGGCCTCTCAGTGTACTAATGTCTCGTTTTTGGCCAGTTGTAACTAATAATCTCACAACATTTCTGTCTTCCAGTAAGCTGAAAACCAAGATGTATCTGGCACTGCAGTCTCTGGAGCTTGATCTAACCAAGATGATGCACATGTTTAGGTCTGTTTGCATTTTTTTCAATATTCCTTTCCCTCAAGATTCAGCATAGCACAGTTTGTTGTTATATGCCAGCATATGGAATGGATGAGGCATATACTACCTCCACTACCTCCAACTTATCATATGCCAAATAGGCAAGTCATCCATTATTATTATTTTTTGGGGGATTGCTATATTTTTTTTTTTGTTTTTTGTTTTTTTGTTTTTTTTAGGTTAGCCACCAATGCTAATACAGTGGAGACGATACTTCATGGCAGTGTGGGCCTGCTGACAGCCAGAAGTGGTGGCCATCTTGTTTCTCTTCAGTGTTATGTGTCCCCATATGACATATTTGAGGAGGGAACGGGCACACAGCTCAACTTGACAGACACTAATGGTAAGTGCATCAAGGTAATGGAAATGGAATTATACTGTACCATAAGAAATATCAGAATGCAAACTGAAAACAGGCACCAACCACATTATTTTCTACAAAGTCTGATCACTGACAATGCCTGTATGTGCTCTCCTCTGTTTTTTCTCTCTGGATACGCTGGCACGGTCTTTGCAGTGCCTCGCTCACTGGGTGTCAGTGTGTCTGTGACAGTTGAGGGCACCTCTTCAGTCTACAAGCTCCCTATTGCTCCCCTCATCACTGGATCCCACCCAGTGGACAACAAGGGGTAAGATGGTCTGCCTCACACCATACCTGCTCAGAAAAGTGAAAATATATTTACATTTTCAGTGTTGAGCTGACAGTCTTAACAACAGTGACTAATTGTGATTGTAAAAGGAGATTATTCTTGAATTCACACAAAAATTACTAGCAATTATGGTAAGGAGTGCAAGGGTCAGAGATATCCTAACCATAATTCTGTGACTTCTATGATGTTGTAAGAGAGAAATTCCTGGGGAAGAATAAAATAACATAGAGGGATCTTTTCACAAAATCATACTGTTGCTGTGTAAAAAGATACTGATTATTTTATCAGGGTAATTTTCTGAAGTTTTACCTAAAGATGCGCAACTGATGTCTTTATGCTGTATGTGTTTCAGAACACCCTCCTTTTCTTCAGTGACCAACTCCAACTGTGTGGACCTACCGGCCTGTTTTTTCCTCAAGATGAATCGCCCCATGCCCTTCTCGCTGTCTTTTATTCAGAGGATGGGCAGTGCTACTGGTGGGTTTCAATGACTGATTGAATCAGTCAGACAAAGAGCCATAAGATTTATTTGTTTTTTTCCGATGGCTGATGCTTTATAATCTCACAAGAAGGCTGTATTTTATTTTACATTTTAAAGATAACACAGGCCATTTATTGTAACAATCACACTCATTGATATGGCTTTACTACGAACCTGCAAGTCCGGTGGCGGCTCAGGAAAGATCTCAAACTCAAGTTTGTTTGTATAGCCTAATTAGTCTATGAGGGCCTGTTCCCACCTCGTATTAACAACTGGCCTGAGAAATCTGTACACAAGTGGACAGCTGTCCGTCTATCCATACACACTTTGTATTAACATGCGTCTCCAAATATGTCTCTGTCCACTTGTATGCGGATCTCACATTCCCGTTTTATATGCAAATAAACATGTATCATTTCAGAGAGAGAGTGAAGGGTTGTCCTGATCACGTTCAGGCTGAGATTATTTAATTATTCCTGTGGGTCTGAGAGGGTTCTCTGTTTAGGTGGATAAATCAACCTGTAATATTTCTGTGGTATTCCTGTAGTACCTGCAACGCCACGTACACACGGCCACGGCTGCTATACTATTTTGTAGTATGTCTATAGTAACTCTATTGTGCCTAGGGTTAGAAAGAATGTGTTTAATTGCGCTGGTGCACAAAATTTAAGTGATGCCGCTGCCTCCAAATTTCATATGGAAGAAAAAACCTGCATGTTGTGAATACATGTTTTAAGGGGAGTTTTAATTCATAAACCAGCTGCTTTATAGCCAACTTGCACTTCAGTTTGCATTTGATCCATCAGCTGACAGTGCAGCTGCTGGGCAGAGTCAGGTAAGATATTTTCTCTGTTGGAAAAATGACGGTCTGGCTGGTGTCAGCTGTTTGGCAGGACAAGACAGAGGATGTCAGGTTAGTAGGCAGTCCTTTAGTGCGTCCTGGCACACATGTCTTTTTACACCTCTAATGTGATGCAGACACAAGCATCCCAGACCACCTCTGAATGTGTCCTGAGATCTGATCACTCAGGACGTATTGAGGACGTATTTCTGCTGTTTATACCTGTACTTAGAGCTTTCAGCTTGTATCTGGAATTCTCAGGATGGTTCTTAATACCAGGTACGAACAGGCCCTGATGGCTTCACAACACCCACACCATGGCAACAGCAAAATGAAATCATGTGTTTCCATGGTCTTTTTGAGTTTTTGTTGTATGTGTTACTTGGACTCCAACCTCTTTCCTTTTCCCCCCAGGGATTCCAGTGTTTGAAAACTCCCCTAGCCTTTCTCCTCTCTACCAGCTCATTGTCCAAAGCCAGCTCCAGCTCCTTGAAGAGGGGAACTCCCCTCCACCGCCTTCACACAACATGCACTTCTACTCTGTGAGTGGACATACATACATACATACTGTATAGGGGTGTAGCGATTCTCCAAATCCATGGTTTGGTTCAGACCTTGATTTTTGAGCCACACTTCAGTTCGTTCCTCTTATTCATTCATTCACTCATTTTATTTATTTATTTATTCCTTTTTTTGAGGGGGGCTGCCTCTCCCCCTTGCTCCATATTGCTGCCAAGGTTGCAAACTATGGCAACAAGATGTTTACGTCACAGCAATTATCACTCCATGTGCTCCACAGTTTGCTGTGGAGCTCTGTACAGCAGACTTCTAATCTTCTGTCTCAGGGTTCACAAGATGGAAAACAGAACTACGACTTGAGACTGTTACACTCAGAAATGTTACACCCCTAATATTGTAAAACAATTATGTGTATGCATAAATATATATTTAATTTAATAGATTATGTATTAATACTATGAATATACTTTAAATCCTTAAGATAGTATCGTTTTTAGCATGTATTAGATAATACATTTATACAGAAAACTTGACTGAACACACCCTCTCCTTGCTCCCCTCTCAGTTGTTGCCAGATCAGCAGCACTGTTACTTCCTGAACGGTGATGCCCCGGTACAGGATGGTCGCTCCCTCCAAGGGGCACTGGTATCAAAAATCCCATTCCGCCATCCAGCCCAGGTTCCAGCCTTGCTTGATATCATCCGGCACCAGGCAGCCTACAACACCCTGATTGCCAGCTGTGTGAAACGCACTTCCATCAAAGAGGGTGAGCAGCAGACAACTTATTAATAAATCAGTGATCTGAATGAGTCAGTTGTTATTGATCTATTTCCAGTCAAATAACATCTGTCTGTTGATTTTTGTTAATTCAGAACCTACTGAGAACCAAGGTGTCACAGATGGATGAACACTGAATTCAAATTTAGCTTAGACTGTTATTAAATATACAGTAAAAATGACCACTGTAATGTCTTTGCTTTTGTTGCTTCAGACAGTGCAGGCCTACTGCAGTTTGAGGTGTGCCCTCTTACTGACTCTAGCTTCAGTGTCTCCTTCCAACACCCTGTCAACGAGTCCTTAGTCTGTGGTGAGCACATACTTTTGCAAGCTCTCATTACTGCAGCTGTCATCCAGTACTTGATTTCAATTGCAAATACTGCTACGTTTTTACTTTTTGCTGATATTGCAAAGAGAAACACACAGAAGGTTTCATAGACACCATTTATATATATATATTTTTAAATCAGTTTTCATGTCAGTCTGACACTAACCTGAACCCTCTATCCTGTCTAACCTCCTCCTCCAGTGGTAATGGAGGTGATTGACTCTAGACAGGTGGCTTGCAAGCTATATAAGGGACTGTCAGATGCTCTGATCTGTACTGATGATTTCATCACCAAAGTGGTCCAGAGGTAAGTTCATTCATTTCCTCTTGAAAGGTAATTCTGGGGATATATTCCACATTGAGATTTCCTGTAGCTATCAGTGTTATATATTTTTTTTAATAACATTTCAGGGTATTATTTTCCTCTGTCCTCAGATGCATGTCCATCCCTGTGACCATGCGGGCCATCCGAAGGAAGGCCGAGACCATCCAGGCAGACACACCAGCCCTCTCGCTCATTGCAGAAACAGTGGAGATCATGGTAAAAAATAACCTGCCACCTTCCGGTAGTCCCAGCTACAACATGGCTACAGGTGATGGATCCAATCCTATGGGCCTGCCTGGGCTCACAGGGGGCAACACACCTACAGGGGGAGGGCCCCCTGGGGGACCAAATTTTACAGGTCCCATCACCTCTTTGTTTGGAATGAGCCGTGGGCAAGCCCAAGGAGGAGGAGAATGCCTAGGTCAAGGTGGGGTGACAGGGCAGCAACAGTTACAACAACAACATCAGCAGCAACAACAAGGTCAGGGCCACTCAGACGATTACAGCAAAGTCACCCAGAATCCCATCCTGACCAGTTTGTTACAGATAACTGGAAGTGTAGGTTCTAGTCCAAGCTCCCAGAACACACCCTCACAACCCCACCAGACCCCACCTCCAACTTCCTCCCCTGCCAGCAACACCAAGAATCACCCAATGTTGATGAACTTGTTGAAAGACAATCCCACTCAAGATTTTGCCACACTGTATGGTTCCAGTCCATTAGAGAGGCAGAATTCATCTGGCTCACCACGTACAGAGGGTATGAGTGGGGCCTGCCCTGGAAGTGGTACAAAAGGGAAGAAAAAACGCCCACGGGGGACAGAAAAGGGTGGTGTTATGCCTGGGGCTGGTGGTGGTGGTGGAGGAAGTGGGATGGGCATGAAAACACAGCAGACATCGTCAATGCAACAGCACCACCATCAGCACCAAGCCACTCACGAGGATGATTTCCACCGTGAACTCTTCTCTATGGATGTTGATGCCTCCCAGAATCCTATTTTTGATGTCAATCTGCCCGGAGATGGCTTAGACACTCCCCATAGCATCACCCCAGCCCCTAGCCAATGTGGGACTCCGCCCTCAGGCCCTGGTGGGCCCTATCATTCACAGTCTCATGTCCAGTCTCAGCAACAACAGCAGGCTCCTCTACCCCCTCGGATGGTACGCCTCTCTAGCTCTGATAGCATCGGAGCTGATATTACCGAAATCTTGTCAGACTTGCCTGAGCAGACAGGTAAAGGTAGTAGTGGGGGCCACGGTCAGCACCATATGGGCAGTGGTGGGGAGGATGGAGGCCCCCTAGGCACCCCTATTCGTGATTCGTCCAGCTCAGGCCAGGGCAGTGCGGTGTTTGACTCAGCGGACATTTTTAATACCAACAGCAACGAGAATCCTTTCACAGATGCTGCTGACCTGATTGCTGAGGCTGCTGCTACTGCCGCGACACCCACCAGCGATTCTTCTTCCACCAACTTTTTTCCTGATGCTGCTGACTTCAACCCTGACCTGCTGACTTCAGGCCATGGCTTCCCCCAGGGCTACTTTGATGACAGCTCACCGAGTGCTGATGGAGACATGGACCTGGTCAAGGGTTTTGGTGGGAGCAGCCAGCAGAATACCCCATCAGGAACACCTCAGAATCCCACACCACATGGGCAGAGCACCCCTGAACCCTCACTGAAAGACCCTTTTGATATAGGGATGGTTTTTGGAGGCAACAGTGGTGGGGGTAAACCACTTTTAGGGCAAGCTCCAGATTTAGGGGATTCACACTCATCCCATGGAGGAGGTGGACAGAGCCCCCTCATGATGGGCCTGGGAGGGACGAGCAGTGATTTTAAAAGTTCAGAGGCCAAAGTGAAACAGCAACAACCGGGCCTCATGAGGCCAAAGGATGAGAATGGAGGCAGTGGAGGGAGCAGTTCTGGGATTGGGATGAGTGGCAGCAGCTCGACAGAGGGGAAACAGGTCAAACGTAGCAGGACCCCATCTAGTGAGGGGAAGTCAAAAGAGAAGCCCCCCAAACGCAAGAAGGTGGACCCTGATGGAAAGTCCCCCTCCCACAGCTCAGGGGGACGCCCGTACACCCCTCCTAGTGGTGGCTCAGGCTCTGGAGGAAGCATGAGTGGGGGAGGCTCCAAGTCTCCTGGTAGTTCTGGGCGATCACAGACTCCTCCTGGTGGTGCCACCCCTCCCATTCCCAAAATTACAATTCAAATCCCCAAAGGGACTTTATCTGGGGGGAAAACCTCATCCCATGGGGGGTACACCTCCAGCAGTTCAGCCACTAGCAGCACAGGTGGGACAGGGGGGACCAGTAGCAGCAAAAGCCACCATTCTCATTCCTCCTCCTCTTCTGGGAAGATCAAGAGCAAGGAAGGCTCCATGACACAGGGTAACAGCTCCAAGCCAGGGAATGTGGGAGTAGGTGTTGGAGGTGTGCCGTCCCAGTCAAAAGGATCCTCTCAGGGAATGGGTGTTGGCAAACCAGGGTCCTCTCCCATCACCAAACATGGAATGTCTGGGCCAGGCAGCAGTGGGAGTGGAATTGGGAGTGGTAACAAGATCAAGCCTCAAGGGGGCAAGCCTCCTGGGTCACTCATGAATCCCAGTATCAAGCCTAACATCTCTCCATCTCACTCTCGCTCTGGTAGCTCTAGTGACAAGTTGTCCTCCCCTATGAAAATGCAGCAGTCCCAAGTTCCAGGAACCCCTCCATCCTCCAAGGCGAAATCCCCCATGGGCTCAGGAAGTGGCAGTTCCGGAGGATCTAAGTCCTCTTCCAGTGGTGGGATGGGTTCCCAGAAGCCAATGGGTAGCAGTTCTTCCTCTGGTTCTGCATCATCCTCATCATCCTCCAGCTCTTCATCATCGTCTGGTTCCATGTCCTTTTCAGGAGGCTCACAGTCTCAGTATGGGGGTGGTGGAGGAGGAAGTGGAGGGGGAGGAGGTTCAGGAGGAGGAGGTGGTGGTGGTGGAGGAGGAAGTGGCAGTGGAGGGGGCAGTGGTAGTGGCGGAGGAGCTGCTCAGAACAATGCAAACAACCCAAATGCCAAAGGCAAGTCTCCTAGCCGCAACAAGAAACCCTCTCTTACGGCAGTTATAGATAAGCTAAAGAGTGTAGGAGGAGGAGGAGTCGGGGAAGATGGTTGTGAAGTCGGTCCACCGGTAGGGGGAAGTGGTGGTGGGTCTGGTCCTGGTTCTGGTCCTGGAAATGTACCTAGCAGTGGAGCCCCTAACATGGGTCCCTCCAAGCATGCCATGTCCTCCCAAAGTGGGGAGTACAAGCGGGAAAAGTCAGATAAAGAGGCAAAAGCCAAAGTGTCTGTGTCAGGGGGCAACAGTGGGGATAAGAAACTGATGGACCCAAAATCAGGAGGGGTCAGTGGGACTGGTCTGGCCAAAATTATCATCAGTAAACCAGATGGCGGTTCACCCAGCATCAAGGCCAAAGTGACCCTACAGAAAGCTGGCGAAGGGTCTAGTGACTCCATGCGCCCCCAGCTTTCTAGCCTCAAAGCTTCTCCCCTCTTCAGTGGTTCAACCCCAAAACATGACCGCTCCTCCCCTAGTCACAGCCGCTCACCTGGATATACACCGCTCAACCACGACAGTGAGAGTGAGTCGGGCAGCAGCTCGGTAGCTGAGAAGTCCCACCAGAACAGTCCCAGCTCAGATGATGATCAGACCATGCGCCCTTTGCCCCCGCAGGACTACATGAGCTCCATTCCGCTCAGCTCAGGGGAGAAGCACAAGAAACATAAGAAGGAGAAAAAGAAGCAGAAAGAGAGGGAGCGGGAGAGGGACAGAGAGAGGGAGCGGGACAGGGAAAAAGAAAAAAAGAAGTCGTCCATGTCCATGGGTCCATCCTCGCATCCCATGAAAGCGGACAGTTGGTCACGGTCACCCATCTCAGCCTCAGATTCATCGCTGTCCATGTTGGGTTCAGAGCGGCCATCCCGGCCTAGTCCAGTGTGCATGCGAAATGAAGACGATGACCTCATGGACTCAGCTCTCACTGGCAACCTTTAATTAATGTTGGGTTTTTTGTTTGTTTGTTTGTTTGTTTGTTTTGTAAAGAGAGACAGCATTTGCATTTTATTGAATTTCACCCATTTTTGACCTTTTTTTTTTTTTTTTTTTTTTTAATAATGCATGGCATTTAACAGAAATGGGACTTTTAATATTTATTCAACTCAAGCCAAGAATTGGAACTGGATTAAAAAAAAAATAGGATACTGTGGCTGTCTGAATGATTGACCTGTTAAAGTTATATTTTAAAATGTCATATTTTATAGTTCATCAGTATCAGTGCATATTACTATCGGGGTCTTAAGTTGGATGCTAGTTACATATATAATTCATACACTTACGTTTCCAATTTCCTTAAGTTTCATTGAGGAAATGGCATCAGACAGTATATTTTCAGAGATAAAGGCATTTATTTTTGTCTTGCTGTGATATCAGAATGTCATTATTGTCAAATACTGTTGCAAATTTTGTGTTCATTTCACATTTAATTCATCTACTTTTTGCTGTTATTGATCTGTCATTGTCTGCAGCCGATGTCTAATCAAAAAACCTACAAAAATGCCACTATGTTTTAAAACTAAACTATGGAAACTTAAAAAAGTATTGCAAAACAAGAAGTGTACAGTGTTTAATCGCCTTGTTTTTCAGATAACTGGGAATTTTTAGATTTTGATACGTTTTAAATTGTTGATGTGCAGATTAGTGTAGGTGAAGACTGCTACAGATGATGAAGCTAACTGAGGAAAACAGACATGTACTGGTAATTTTTTTAACTGTAGAGGTCTTGGAAGCTTGAAATAAAACTTTCACTGCCAGAAAATTGTAATCTTCACATTTCTGTATTAAGGTGGAATTTTAAAGGCAAGGCAAGGCAACTTTATTTATAGAGCATGTTTCATTCAGCACGGCAATTCAATGTGCTTTACAGAGAAGCAAAAATACAGCAAAGGTTCAAAATTTACAAAGCAAAGTGCAAAGGTACAGGCATGAAATACATGAAATAAAGGATTTAAAGATTAACTTAACTACTTAACTAACTTAAGTGACTTAAGTACAATTGTAATCCATACATTTTATAAAGATTAACAAAAGTAAGGGTTTTCACTTGAGAATCTCTATAATGTAAATACATTTATTTTTTTCAGGAAGGACATTTCAGCTTGCCTCATGGGTAAGATAATGAGTTTTTGGAAGTATACATTTGAGCAGGCAGTATGACAACATTGGTGGCTCATCTGCTTGTTTAAGTTGAAAGAGTAGCTGGAAACCACTTGGAGGAGTCTGTTCACTCATCCTTTTTCTGTAGTTCATAAAGAGTCATGTTAAACATAAATCAGCCAACTTTTGAGAGCTCCTGGGCAGGTGAAAAAAGTAGGACAGTACTAAGGTCATAGCAATAATGGCTAAACAACTTAGGCTCTATAACTGTTTGTAACAGCTGCTGCCAGAGATTAGCATAAATACATTAAAATACATCATGTTGCAAATTAGAAGTTCGGTAAGAGGCACGTGCCACTGCCCTGAACCTGACCAGGATAAGCAGTGACAAAATGGATGGTGACAGAGAGCCATAATGTGTGTTTGTCCTGGCAGGTTTTTAAGAAAAGAAGTGTTATTCCACAGGAGGCCACAGATCTCTACGTCTTGTCTCTCCAACTTGCTGCCTGGTTTCTTGTTGTCCATTGGGCACTTTTTCTTACTATCTGATATGCAGTACACCATATACAGTGCTACTTCATTAACCGGAGGGTACATCTCTATTATGGATGTCTGCTAGAACCAAAGCTGTTCATTACTTTTTGTTTTATAAGTAAAACCAGACACGGATGTAATAAATTACTGTAAATAAATAGTGAATTACACTCCAGGAAACTGTTTTACCATTGGCTAATGAAAAGGGGGTGAGTGTGCTGCCATGAAAATTGCCATCAATATGTGGTGCACTTAAATATTTGTATCAGTTGATCAACCATACAGGCACTGATAGAGTAGACTAGACAATAATACAGTTATCAAACACAGGGCAAATAGTCTTTAAAGGGAAATATTTATTCATTTGAGGCAGACAGGACTTTACCGTATTTTGCCATATTTAGATAATATGGTTTTCCTCACACGTTTATATATATCTGTTAGTTATTTTCCTCACCTCTGTGATGCAGTGGTATACAGTATGAGGCAATTAAATATCCATTCAGTAGGTGGTTATTGTCCTTAAGTAAAATTACCATGCACATCAATATTCAGTAAACATTAAAATGTAACACTAAGTAAGTAATAAATAAATAAGAAAAAACTGTAGAGACAAAATGAGCAAGGGAATTACATACAAAGTGATGCATAATAGACTGAGGAATACTGTTATTACTACCACCCCCACCCCCACTTCAGTGCAGATACTATTAAAAAAAAAAAAAAAAATATATATATATATATATATATATATATATATATATATATTACATACATCAGTAACACTTCTTTTCTTTTGTACAGAAACTGTTTTAAGCAAAAGTGAAGTCTAGGATTTTGAGAACAGCAGAGGTGATGTCAAGTGTTTGTATGCAGTTAGTGTCTCATTAATTGAGCTACATAGCTTCAACCACAGATGGCAGCAGTGTACCAGGCTGCCCTCGACCATGCATAGCAGAATAACATGGTGCCTCAAGAGGGGTTACACATTCCCAGATGTAATACTTGGAGGTTAAAAGAATTTTCACGCCTTTATTCACAGTTATTATACATGAAGAAATGTGAAACAAGGTGGCAATTAAGAGTGAAGGAAAAGCCAAGCAAGCAGACAGAAATATGCTAAACTGATCAGTTTGGATGGCCACAAGGAATATCAATATGATGAATGAAACAATTAAAAATGATCTCAAATGCAGTGATGCAGTAAAAGGGACATTTTTGAACAATATTTAACCACCAGGAATTTTGTGCCCATTAAGGACCAACACATATCTTTTTCTTTGGCCACATGGGAAGATGCAAGGTCAGGAGGGGAGTCCAAACTGAGCAATTATATATTCTCAGGTACACAGAGAAGGAAGATCGAATGACATTTTAACCTTTGTCTCCTTTCATCTCTCAAGTGGCAACATTCGAAAAATATGTGGCTCCGAGGAATACAGTCAGTTGATCTTTTAACCCGTGGCCACAATGTTCTCCAGCTGTGCTGAGTGGGCTGTTTTTTCCCCTGAAGGACTGCTTAAACTGCTTAGTCTGCACAAATGAATGGAGTCCCTTTACACTAAAATAATCTCTATTATGGATTCAATCAATTCATAGAAACACAGCTCTTGACACAAGCTGAAATGGCAGGTTATTCTCAGTCATGTGCACTTTTATAGGCTGCAGGTCTCAAAGAGGTCACCGTAGTACCAACCAGCAGTGAGAAAGGTCACCTAATCCTTTGTGTACCAATTTGCTCCAAGCATGTGTGCTGAAAAGTGGCAGTATCAGCTAAATACTATAATAAATCGCTAAAAAAGGTTGCTTGAAAATAGGCATTGTCATTGTGGTTGTATCCGTCCTTGTAAAAAATACATCATGCATGCATTGAATGTACAAAGTATTAGAAACAGCTTCCTGATGTTGAGTTGCAGCTGCTTTTGCACAGTTATTAATTCTTCTCTAACTTGTTCATAACTCTCCAATTGGTATTGATTTCAAAAAGGCTTGAACCTGGATTACCCTCATCAGTGTACGTCCCTAATGTTTTGCACATTCAGGTTATACAACTGTCACCACATTCTCAGTCTCCCACATCCTCAATCACTTTTTCACAGAGGTTGCAATAAATAGCATGTATGCTACAAGGCTGTGATTTTATGTGCATGCTCATTTTCTGCCAGTGTAGAAGGAGGTGTGCTATCCTATACTTGTGCGAATGCAGACCATGACCAGGTGAGATTTGCCTCAGGGCCCCTCTGGCGCAGCCCGATCGCAAAATTATTTATAGAAGGGAGAAAACAGCAACTCTTCAGTTAAATTCCCAATTTAGTCAATAATTTACGCGTGGTTTTGAATTTGTCAGGTTGAGTCAGCCCTATCAGTAGAATGCCGTTACATAAAAAGAGCTTGGAAAAAAGTGCATGCAGCAGATGCTCTCCACATCTGAGTCTTGTATCCTGGCATTTCTAAATGCAGTTGATCTCATGGACTGTTGTGAGCTCTGCCATAGGGACTGGAGAGACATGAAGCTCCACATAGTCCCCTCAGAAAAAAAAAAAAAAAAAAAAAACATTTTCATTCATTTTTTCATTTTGTAGAGCAAAGTCACATCCATATTCTGTATATGCTGGTTAAATGCTTCATTGAAGCTACATGACGTTTACAAAGAGTGGAATATTGGAACTCAAGATGCTGCACAACTACATCATATATCATCATATTTGGTATCTTTGGAAAACTTGGAGTCGCCATCACATTTTAAAATAAAGTTCTGTGGGTTTTAACAAAGTTCAGCCACACAGCAATGACAAACCAACCTGAGGCGCAGCAGAGTTAAGGTCAGGGATCACCAGGTGGAAAATCAGCTGTCAAATCAGAGGCGATCACTTCATCTGCCTGGACAGATAGAGGTTACTCTCTCTGACTTTTAACCCATTGCAGAGATCTCTAATGAATTATACGACAGCTCTTTTCAATGTAGTGTTGCAACTAATTGTTTCTATGTGTTAATTTGTTTTTACGTAAATATCCTCTGTGTATTCCCTAATGCGCTGATCTCCCCTTTTCTGTCTCCTTTTCCTTCTTACTGTCATCTGTTCTCAGCTGTCACCATTCAGTTACAATCAAGGTATTAATTTCTGCCATCATTGCTAACCAATCCATCAAATGTCAAGGAGATAAAGCAAAGCCTGTGATAGCATCCTCTCTTCCTCCCCTCTTTCTTTTCTTCAACCTTTCCAAACTGCTGATCTTCTCTTTTCTTCAGTGCAGCTAATTTTTCTATTGTCAACTCCTGCCCTGTCACTCTAAATTTCTCCCAGGCTTGACACTCAGTCCTACTCCTTTGGAATCCATCCATGTTATTCACTTTTTTATTATTATTATTTTATTCATACATTGTAGTTTCTTAAGTCTGAGGCCCACTGCAGGTCCTGGCAATACTACTGAGCAGTCTCTGATCTGGTTGGCTGACACAGATACTGTATATTTTCTACTTCTGAATAATTTCCCCTATTTAAAGTATGGACAAACATAAAGTCCTATTATTTTCAGTGTGGGCCGTCACTCAATCAGCTCCCTTGCATATTCCCAAGGCAAAAATTACTTCATACGCTGCCAATTTCGAACCTTGTTTTCTTTACAGAACCCCCTGTGTCCAAATTTCTCCTTTTCCAGTGTTTGTTCTGCTGCTTCATCCAAGTTTAGCAGCTTCTCTTTTCCGCCCTCCCTATCTCATTCTTTCAGCTCGCACACAGCTTGACATTAACATGAGCCACCACCTGCCAAATGCTGGGGAATCATTGCAGAAGCTGGTCTGTCCATTTTAATTTGGCATGTATCAAGTTGTTCTTCAGTCACTCTTCTGCTCAAAAATCTACTTTGGCAGCAAAGTAATTATGTAGGCAAAAACTCAGGACCGGTTGATATCTCTTATTCCCATCTAGTAGTACTTACAGCCTCCATTTAAATTGTCTTCCCACAATCAATGTAAATCTTCCCCTCATTGCCATCAGGTCATCCCTTTCCAATAGTCTCTCCCACTTTCCCTAATTGCCAATCCTTCCACTCCTACTCACACTTCTCTCTCTCTCTCTTCTCTGGTTGTGCTGTCTCTTCTTCCACGGACAACTCAGCTGTACCCTTGCTTCTCTCACTCTCCATCGTCAGCTCCAGCGTTGCCCCAGGGAGTTTGTGTTGCTCTCTTTGTCTGTCTGCCAGAGCTTGTATAAACCTCTGTGTGTTTATCTGTTTCTATCTCCTGCTTCTCTTTCTCTGTATTTTCTTTCTCTTTCTATCTGTACCTGTCACCCCTCCCTCTCTCCCTCTCTTTGTTTCTTTCTATCTTTTCATTCTGCTCTATCTGCATTGTATTTATGGTTGCTATCATGTCTGCAGATGCTCCAGAGTGGAAGGGGAGGCTGATTGCCTGTCAGCTAGCAAACTAACCTTAACACCAGATTAAGGTAAAATGGAAGACATGATATATGACGGAGGCTGGAGAGATTGCTACTTTGGTATTGGTGGTATAGGGATTAAATTTCACATCACCTATACAGTGCAAGGCAAGAGCTGGCAAGCTAGAGACAGAAAGTGTGAAGGCAAAAAATGTAGCGTTTCGCAAAATATCAAGTTGTCCAAGGCAATAATCAATGCAGAGAATTGTACAAATCACTGGGACTGAGAAGTTCATGTTCAAATTTGGATGGGAAACGAGGAGGGAGCAATGAGAGGATGGTGGGTGGATCTCATTAGCGCCTTCCCCATTTTCCATAACAACTGGAGATCCTCTTCCAGGCTACTCTGGGAGAAGGAGAAAGCTCGGCAACAGGGTTTATTAAGGGCTGCTGAAGTGGCACAGTGGCTTGAACAGTATGACAGCATCATGGTTTAGACAAAGGACATTCATGTCGTCGGGGCTAAAGGTAAAAGTCAGAGGCATATGCAGGAAGCAGACGCTACAATAATCTCACTTTTGTATGCAGAGCTGTATCTGATCTCCATTCTGTCTCATTCTGATTGGAATCACTCAAGTGCTTTTGAGTACAGCTGTACGACCTTTCAGGCATACACGTGAGAAATGAGAGCTGCATGGCGGTGCATCTTTGTAGACAGTGAGTTGAGATCAGCATGCAGTTCCCCCCCTCAGCATATAAGGAAGAGCTGATAGTTCATGGCTGTTGATGAGCTGGATGGCATGGAAATAACCTCGCAGCTTATCCTGTAGATAAGGAGGCATGGAGAGACAGTCATTTGCCAGTTAGTTAAGCTTTCTAGCTGCACACAGTCGGCTTTAGCAGGCGGAGAAGGATGGGGGAGGGGAGCGGGGTGAAAAGAGGAGGAAGCAAGAAGAAAGGAAGGAGGAAGGAGTAGAGAGTCTAGATGTATTTTCAGCCTGAGAGTGCTGCATTCTTAACTAAGGATATTATTACAGCTAGAGCGAGCCACAGGCAAAATTCCAGCTTATACACTCTGGGGTATGACAGCGGCTTACAGCACACAGGCAGCTGAGCATTTTATTGTTCCTCGCTGTGAAATTGATCTCTGAGTTTCAAAGTTGATAACATTTTGTTGTTGTTTTACTGAAACTGGTAATTTAAGGGATGTAGTGGTGTTACTGTGGCACTAGGCAGTGTTTTTCTGTGTTTGGTAAATTAGATCAGAGCATTAACCAATTAAGATGAATTGTTCAAAGATGAATCCCTGGCTGAAGTAGGACTGAATAGGAACTGAATTAAGACTGGAACGCTCTGTCAACATTCAACACAGATGAAAAAATGTGGTTCCGATTCTAAATGTTAATTACATCGCAGTGAATATATTTCCATTCCTCAGAGGGATAGGCATCACATCTCTCCTGTGAGCTCATCTTTTTTATTCAAAATAACAGTGGTATGTTGTTAGAATAATTTTAGTTTCACTGGAGCTGGTTCAGGCATTGTGTTTGTACCATGTTACATAGTAGAAAAGGTTTATTATCTTGTGGTTATGCACATTTTTCAAAGTGCTGTGCTGAGGCAAAATCCCTAATTGTATTAAACTGCAGAGTTACGCTGACGCAAACTGAAGTGACTGACTGTAAAACTCTAATGCTTGCGAAACATCAGCAAAACTAAAGGAAGGCGCACCTCAGTTCATGGTTATGTTGTGTCAACACTAAACACTCCACCACAGTTTTGTCCTTTGTGTAAATTTTGGAACAAAACGGTGTCATATTTATCAATATTTCATACTTTTAGAGCATCGAAACCACAGAGGCAGATGTTCAGAATATATCCAAACTATACAGTATAGCATGAATGCAAAAGACTGTACTGTCTGTGCACATTTGTATGCACAGTATGTGTGTGTGTGTGTGAATGATATACGCACTGGAGATGGGTGTATTTTCTTTTCAGCACCACGGAGAGCTCCATACAACACCATTCATTGTTCTGGTCAGAGAAGTAACACTTCAAACTTATGTAAAAATAATGTTTATGGGTTGTATTTACATCTAAATATGAGTATTTAGGCCAAGGTGGACTATTTCATTAAAAGCACAAGATTGTTGTTTCCTTTTATTTTATTTTATTTATCTTATTTTTATAGGCATTTATGGGAATTGCTTTCTTTGATGTTGACTACATTTCCTTGTGCTGCTGCGTCAAAAGGTTACGGTTGAATTTTCCCTACAGGGGATCAGTAAAGGCTCATCTTATCTTATCTCATCTTAGGCTCCAGTGCTCCTGTATTACATCAGACCAGTAGAGGTTCTCGACTCATAAGATGTAGCTTATCACCGTTGTGCAATGTGACTGCTAAAGTGAAAATGCTGCACTGGATCCCTTAATGAATCTGCTGTACACCAGTCCACCAAGACACCACAAAGTCCATTTTTCATTCAATGAGCATCTGATAATATGGCTTATTTTAACAAATTGAATAAACTGATGTGCAAACATCACCCTTAAGTGTCAAACTTAAAAATATACATGTATAAATTAGAATGGCAGCAAAAAATACACAACATATTTTAGAAATGTTCAAAGTTGTGGAGGTGACTGTCGGTGAGCATTCATTAGAGAGCTGCTGGGCTGTCAAACTGTGTGCAACAGATAACAGCTCACAGCAGGAACTCTGGCCAGTAATAGGTTCCTCTGTCCCACAGAGATGAGACACTGGCAAACAAGATGAATTCTTATATTTAACCTATTTTTATGAGTTTATTGTAATGTGGGACGCTCTTTTCAGTTGCTGGACGCAGGACAAAGGATCAAAATGCACAACAGTCCTGCCCAAATTGGGACATTTGGTCACTGCAGTTACAGTATGTAGGCAAGTACTACAGTGATACTCAACGTCTGGCCGACAAGCACACAAAGACATTTCTGGTCACCCTCCCAAAATTCAACAAACTCACACAGACACACGATGAAATATGTTTAAATGTATTAATATAATAATAGACTCACTCATAAACTTTTTTAAATTCATGAATATACCTTTGTTTTTAAGACATCATCTTTGCCTGTTCATGCTAATATCCATCATTAGATTAAACATATGAGGCTATAATTCTTTATTTATTCTATATATATGTATTCTATATTTATTCTCACAGAAAGAGAAAAAAACTGCAGCTTTGAGACAAAGCTTTTGTATTCATTCTGACAGTGGCTTTATTCATGATTATTGTGATCAAGGAGACAATGAAAAACATATCAGCGCTGTATGATGCTGGTGGCAATAAAATTTAAAAACAAAACAAAATGTGTCATTAGTGCCCCGGGTCATTTTATCTATTGGCTGCTTGCCTTTCTCATTTTCCATAAGTGGCCTGCCGGGCTCAGCTTATTGAGAATCTCTGGCACGGATTCCTCTCCTGAAAGGCTGTACCACGACAAAATACATCATTTCGTCTTTTGGTTGTTCCTGTGGTACTCCTCTGGTATGAGGCTGGTGGGGATTCAGTGTCTTGTATCAAGGAAAATGTCCATTCAGACACTTGAGGAGTCTGAGTGTGATTGAGGGTCTCTGTAACTACACAGATGATGTTTGTAGTGTTCAGATGGATTGAGATGCATTGAATGAGACAGCCACGGCACATGGTTGACATCATTTTCATGCTCATCAAACTATTTATTTATGACGGCACACTGTGGAGAAACTGGAGCAATATACCATCCTTGAAGAAACTGCTCACATCAGGACAAACTGCCTCACCAGAGGAAGGGAATCGTTCATCCTGGATTTGTGTTTATTTGAGATCAGCTTCCCTTCTGAGGGGTTACATGAAGTCGAAACAAATGTGATGTGTGAAAAAACATGATTTGACTTTAAATATATATATGACAGTAGGTTTAAAATGTGTGATGAACAAAGTTTAAGCTCCAAAATGACAGTGTTCATTTGATGCTTGACATTTAAGAGCATCCTGAAATTACACATACGTCATGTCCAGAGCAGAATGTAATCAAAAGATGCATGTCCGCAGCTGTAGAAATGAGTTGTTTTCCTCCAGCAGATTCACCCTCCAACTCCAAAAGTAACTGTGAAAAATAGTTCAAAATTGACGGTCTATCTTTAGGTCGGTGGGGGAACAGGTATCTGTGCTAGAGTGGGTCATTTGGCCCACATCCTCCACTCGCTTCTCCTCTCAGCAGCTGTCGGCATGATGGTGTGTCTGTGAGCCTATCTCTAGTGCTCATTAAAAATAAATGGAAGTCTATTGTCCCTATAATCCCTATGGGGCTGGGGTGTGAGTCAGCGAATGGTAGTGCCAACCCCTTTTGGCATGTCGAACACAAACCTCAATGTCATTTTGGCCAGCCGCCCATCCTCTCTGCATCTCTCTCGCTCTCTCTTTCTATCGCTCCCTCTCTCTTGTAGAATCACTGTCACTGACAACTCAATCCCAATCTCTCTCCATTTTACCTAAATTTCCCAGACTTTGTGTCTTTCTCTCCTCTCTAGAAACCATAATGAACAAGGCCAAGTAAAGCCTAATTGAAGCTGGACCACCGCACTGCATCTTTAATCGCAGAAAATGAATAATTTCTACTCTGCTGTTTTGCATTGCCAGCGTGTGTGCTCACATGTACGCACACCAGCATGAGATTCCACCAGTTCGAGCGTGGGGCAGAGGCGAAATTGCATACCGTCTGTTGGTCCGATCACCTTAGCCACTAAACAGCCTGTCTGTAGTTCGGGCACCTCCCAGCAGGACAGTAGAGCTCATCAGCAGTCGTTGTGTGTGGTCCAGTCCTTGTACACAGAGGAATGAGGCTCCCAGCTCCCAGAGATGCAGCCATTCTCTCTTCTCCCAGGACCAGAGTTTTACAGGAGCGTTTCAATGTGGATTGTAGTAATGCTGTTTCCAATGAGTGTTTGTTTGGCTTGGCTCTGCCCTCAACCCCCCAGCTGATTAGCTAAGTAGCCAGCCAAAGTACAAATAAGCAACAGCATTCAAAGATAGTGAACTGTAATACGATTATGGTAAATTTCTAGGGACAATGTATGTCAACATGCAAAAGATGTTTTGCTAGATGTTGTTAGGCATCCCAAACCATGCAGAGTTGGTTCGCCAGGCAGCAAGCAAAGGACATGAGACAAGTTAGCAGCAGGTAAGCCCATAATAACAACAGTAATAATAAAATGGGCAAGATACTATGTAGATTAGAAATGTTCACAATTCTGAGTTTCCAAAAGCCAGGCCTTGAGACTTTTGCGTGAATGTGTGATAGGTGGTCCAGTTTCTTATTTAAATACCACCGCTGAATAACTTCTGTCACACAGAACCGAATACACCCCTTGATGAAATTACAGCTCACCTCTTGTGTGTCCAGTTAGCCAGCCAGTATTTACATAGGACTTTTCAAGCTGAAGCACCAAGTGTTTTCCAGGTTAAAGGATTTTCAGAATAAAAATTACAACCCCTCGTGCGCTGCGCTGCGAATATAATAGGTGATTTCATATAAGGCAAGTATATAATGATCCTGTTTAAAGTACACAGAATGCCAATATAAGATCGAACTTCCAGTATTCATGGATGATTCTGCTCTGGTAGTCCAGCAAATTCTCTTAATACTCCAACTGGGACATGCAGACCTGCTCAATCAAGAGATCACAGTTACTTTACTGTTCTCAGCGGGATGGCAGCTCCCATCATTTGTGTAATATTCCTGTGGGGACTGAGAGTTATGGTGAGGTATTTGTATAATGCTCTAAAATATGATAGGCCTATATGCTAAATTTATCCTAGCATGTCACATATGGTGCCCTCAACAGCAGCTGTCAGGATCTTTAATGACAGGAATACATGAATGACTTTACATTAATTGGTAGGATGACATGACCTTATCTTGTCTTTCCGTTTTATTGCTTCTCATTCCATCTGGTCCTGTTTTTTTTTTTTTTTTTTTTTCACTTGCCAACAAATGCACACAATGTCACAACCATTCACACCTATGGGAGTTTTACTTATAAGATTTAACATACATGCACATGCAACTACCTGCTAAAAAAGTCCACAAATATGAAGACGGCTGCATGGCTGAGCAGGAGCAGTGTGTGAATATGCCGCTGTGACCGCTAAAGTAACTTCATTATTGTCTCTCCAGCAGAATGTCGCAGGATGCCTCTCGCTGCTGAAATCTCTGCAGGTGCAAATGGAGTTTGCTAATATTACACCCAACATGAGAGGGAGAGGTTGTAATGGAAACCACCTGACTAAAGATAGCAAGATATATTTGGAGGAGGCAAATATATACTGTATATATACACACTCTCATTCAATTGCCATTCTCAGTAAATTGATGTTATTTTGCACTTATGCCTGCTCACAGCTTTGAAAACACATGCCATTTGTCACACTCTCATGCACACACACACACACATAAACACCTATGCTATCTTCCTATCTTATGAGACCCCTCCACTGGCAACCCAAACCTAAACTTAATTCCTACCTTTACCCAAAACCAAAGTCCTGATCAGAAATCACTGAAGAAAGGAAGAACAGCCAAATGTCATCACTTCATGAGTCTCAAACTGATATTGGCTCTCCACAAAGAGCACAAATTGGCAACTAAAAGCACACACTCATAGTTTTTACAAGACTATGACAAACACAGCCATATGTTCAGGCACCCACACACACACTCACACCCCTCCACACACATACAAACTGTTGTAAGACACCGGCAATCTGTGAGCAGCCGCCGCTGGGCACAACAGATCTGCCTCTGGAGCTAAATATAGCAGACTGTCACATTTGTTGAGCAAACATGTTTCTGCTGTGGCTCTGTAACCCATGCTGGCTCCCCTGTCTTTTCTCTTTGAATGACCGTCTCTTTCTAGCTCTCTCCCTCCATCCTCCTGTCTCCCTGCCTCTGTCTTTCTTTCTGCATGTCTGTTTCTCCTTCTGTGTCTCTGTCAGCCTCTCTCCAACTTTCTGCATCTCTGTAATTTTGGACAAACTAAACATTTAACACTCTCAATCTCTGGCTCATATTACACAATTCCACCTTAACCCCGTTCATGAGAGCTTTTACACTTATGACATTTTGTTTGGAATGAACAGAAAAAGAAAGGAAATAACCAACTCCGCATTGTAACTGGGTAAAATAATGATTAGTGATAGAAAAAAAACTTTTCATATTAGCTTAAAATAGTTTTATCAGTTCCTGTCTCTCGGGCTCTGGCATGCTGAATCATACTGAAGATCTCCCCATGAGGATTTGGATCATTTCCCCCTTTCTTAGCCGTGAGTTTTCAGATGACGTAACACACCCTCTGGCAGTCCATGAGTGGAAGTCAGCATTGTGTCATTTTCTATGCCGTAGATCAGCATCTCTGCTGATCAACAGCACAGAAAGCATATCTGTGACACTGATGATCTATGACTTGGTGCAGAGTCCAAAACTTTGTAAAAAATGAATAGGCTTTTCAAAAAAATGACCCAAGTTAGGGCTGTGCTGTGCGAATACATACTAAGTTTTGTTCCAGCCTTGAAAATCAGCATCAGCCTTGAGAGTTTTGATCTCTACTTACTTTTAATGTTGATTTTTGTTTACAAAATGCTTACAAAGTGTTGTGGAAGTGGACTACTGACTTTCCTCCACTTTTTTCACAGCTTGATTTGATCATTGAATTCCTAATTTCCTACTGATGCATATGATTGATGTTTTGTGTGACTGTTTTGTTTTGAACACATCTGATTCCAGGGCACTGCAGATAGCTGAAGCAGTAGTGGTCCCTCTCACATCTTGTCATTAACAGTTGTTGCTTTGCAAAATTAGCTCACTGGGGCTGACTATAATTATCTTACTAATAATCCCAAAACACAGCTGTTTGTTCAGGTGAACTGAGCTGACTCCAGCTTGTTGTGTTATAGAGTCCAGACTGGACAAAAGACTAGAGAGTTTTCTTGCATCACTATAATCTCAGTGTGAAGAAGTGAAAGTTATCACACTGTTTACATTTTCGTACACAGCCAATTCTTCAGTAGACCTTCATGATGGCACCAGAGGAGGCTGCTGGGAGATTTGTGATGTAACTGCAAACTGCAGCATGAAATTGTTTTGTTGTTTGTTGATTGTTAGGATCTTGCTTTAAGGCCAAAACATCCTTGCAGCTCACTTTTTATTTTGGTTTCATTGTGCACCAGTGTTTCAGACATGATACTTTCAACTACAACTACTATGATCTAACTGAGAGCTAACAAAGTGTGTGATGCTGTTTGGTTAAATCCTGCTTCACCTTTCAGCACCTCTTTGGCTATTAAGGTTTCTAATTTAAGTGATCACAGGAGGGTAGTAATATCCCCGACTGCTGTTGTGAGTCGTGGCACTGACCAGGATAAGATGAATATGTTTATTTGAATCTTTTCAAAATTGCTGTGACATTCACAGCCCCTTGAGGAAGAACCTCGCTGATTTTGGTGACCCCATGATAGTGGTGCCACAGGAAATGTGGCACCACTATCAAGCCAAATTCAGGTCAATTAAATACAAGAAATCGTTATTTTATGAATACCAACCCAGTTCTGCCTCACATGCATTTTCTGATGCTTTCCTTTTAATGAAAATAATTCTAGCTTTGCCCCATGTAGTGTAGATGTGTTGACTGAGCAGAATCCCAGCTATAACACATGATCAGGTGGAGGAAGGTGTAAAACAAGGTGTATTGTTGTGTAAGACAGGTGTCTTGGTGTTTGATAAGTTTCCTGTAAGGCCCCAGTGCCGGCAGTTTTCCTCTGGAGACCTCGGCCTGCGTCTGACAGCAGCAACACGTCTCTGTCTCTGTCTTTTTATTCCCTCACTATCTCTCTCTCTTTTCTTACAATATTTCAGTTTAGTCCAAAAGCATCAACTAGGTCTTTTCTCTGATTTGTCTGATCTCTGCCGAACTGTGCAGTGGGAACCCACAAAAACGTAAACGGTCTGGCCTCAAAATACGATAAATTTGAATTCATTCAAAAATGAATAGGCTTTTCAAAAAAATGACCCAAGTTAGGGCTGTGCTGTGCGAATACATACTAAGTTTTGTTCCAGCCTTGAAAATCAGCATCAGCCTTGAGAGTTTTGATCTCTACTTACTTTTAATGTTGATTTTTGTTTACAAAATGCTTACAAAGTGTTGTGGAAGTGGACTACTGACTTTCCTCCACTTTTTTCACAGCTTGATTTGATCATTGAATTCCTAATTTCCTACTGATGCATATGATTGATGTTTTGTGTGACTGTTTTGTTTTGAACACATCTGATGCCACGGCACTGCAGATAGCTGAAGCAGTAGTGGTCCCTCTCACATCTTGTCATTAACAGTTGTTGCTTTGCAAAATTAGCTCACTGGGGCTGGCTATAATTATCTTACTAATAATCCCAAAACACAGCTGTTTGTTCAGGTGAACTGAGCTGACTCCAGCTTGTTGTGTTATAGAGTCCAGACTGGACAAAAGACTAGAGAGTTTTCTTGCATCACTATAATCTCAGTGTGAAGAAGTGAAAGTTATCACACTGTTTACATTTTCGTACACAGCCAATTCTTCAGTAGACCTTCATGATGGCACCAGAGGAGGCTGCTGGGAGATTTGTGATGTAACTGCAAACTGCAGCATGAAATTGTTTTGTTGTTTGTTGATTGTTAGGATCTTGCTTTAAGGCCAAAACATCCTTGCAGCTCACTTTTTTATTTTGGTTTCATTGTGCACCAGTGTTTCAGACATGATACTTTCAACTACAACTACTATGATCTAACTGAGAGCTAACAAAGTGTGTGATGCTGTTTGGTTAAATCCTGCTTCACCTTTCAGCACCTCTTTGGCTATTAAGGTTTCTAATTTAAGTGATCACAGGAGGGTAGTAATATCCCCGACTGCTGTTGTGAGTCGTGGCACTGACCAGGATAAGATGAATATGTTTATTTGAATCTTTTCAAAATTGCTGTGACATTCACAGCCCCTTGAGGAAGAACCTCGCTGATTTTGGTGACCCCATGATAGTGGTGCCACAGGAAATGTGGCACCACTATCAAGCCAAATTCAGGTCAATTAAATACAAGAAATCGTTATTTTATGAATACCAACCCAGTTCTGCCTCACATGCATTTTCTGATGCTTTCCTTTTAATGAAAATAATTCTAGCTTTGCCCCATGTAGTGTAGATGTGTTGACTGAGCAGAATCCCAGCTATAACACATGATCAGGTGGAGGAAGGTGTAAAACAAGGTGTATTGTTGTGTAAGACAGGTGTCTTGGTGTTTGATAAGTTTCCTGTAAGGCCCCAGTGCCGGCAGTTTTCCTCTGGAGACCTCGGCCTGCGTCTGACAGCAGCAACCATCGTCTCTGTCTCTGTCTTTTTATTCCCTCACTATCTCTCTCTCTTTTCTTACAATATTTCAGTTTAGTCCAAAAGCATCAACTAGGTCTTTTCTCTGATTTGTCTGATCTCTGCCGAACTGTGCAGTGGGAACCCACAAAAACGTAAACGGTCTGGCCTCAAAATACGATAAATTTGAATCATATCAGGGTTTTACAAGCTGATCCCTTCTAAGCGTTTGCTTCCTTGATCTATTTCCTGCTGTATCATTCTCTGTTTTCACTCCTTTTTCTTTTGACTTTAGCTGTCCTCACTTCTTTTCTTTCTCTATCATCCTAGACCCTTCTTCTAGCACAATGCTTTTGCAGCAGCTCACACCTTTTTATGTTTCATATTTCATGGCTAAACAGGCAGAAGGGTTTGAAATTATGTACTGTACAGTGGGGAGTTGGATTTCACCTTGTCATTGGATTCTGATACATTTCTCAGCATTGTAAGATCTCACATTTCTCTCTGCCTCTTTTTCTCGCTCTTGTCATGTAAAACACACGCAAATAAACACCTTAATAAAAAAAAAACTACAACATTAATCCACCACGCTACACACACATACACACACACACACACACAAACACATCCAATGTGCGTGCACACAATACTGCATCCCAAATCCACACAGAAAGGAAGTGGGCCATGTATTCCACATGGAGCAGGCTTATGGTGAAAAACACTTCAAAGTGATAAATAAAAAACAAGGCTGTTTCGCACATGAACAAACGTCTGCGTGTTACATCATGAAAGAGATTTGTCTCCTATCAGGAATTAGTAGGTTAATGTTTGACCCAGATTCAGCCGGGATCTGTGTATGTTCGTTACATCAAAGAGTTTAAATTAAGCTTTCTCATTCAAATAGAAAATGGTTTTAAAAATAATACACTTTTCCACCTGGTGGGCGTGTAGCTTCAAACAATGGATGCTGAAGCTTTTGTGCTCTTGAGAAAGAAAGAATTATGTAGTAGTTTTCTCTCTCTTTTCCGAGGCCTGTACACTAATCTTTGAGGATATGATTCACCGGGCATCCTACTGAACAACATTCTGGAGCTTTTTTTTTTTTTTTTTTTTTTTTTTAATCTTTATCCAAGAAAAGTGCTGCAGCATGCACGCACTTTTTCAGCATTATCCCAAATTCACACCTGGGAGCGGGGCGGCCACAGTCTTCTGTCATTGGACACTGAGCCGCTCCACTTGAATGGCTGTGGTTAGCCGACTTCCTCAAGGTCTCATCATCAGCAGTTGTCGAGAGGGAGAAGTGTATCACTCATTTTCTTTCCCCCGTCAGAGTTTCAGTCCGTCTAAGAATCTGTTGGCCACAAGCCTGCATCTCTAACCTTTAGGCTGCTGGCCTATTAGCATCATGCACTGATTACATGCACGGCAACTTAAAAGGATGGAAACCCAGCCAAAAAATGAGGATTTTCATATTTCATTCAGCAGGATTTGAGAGTTCCTAAAAGACAGTAATAAAATGGGGTTTTAGGGGCTGCATTTTCCACATTAACAGGCTGCAAGGCTGGGTGGCTTTAGTTCCCCTTGTAGGATAAGGATTTTGTCTGGACCCTGGTAAGACCAACCATCTGTCCAGAAAAGTGGAAAATACCCTGCTTGTTCAAACTGAAGTGGCTATGGGTCTTAGTAGCACTGCAACAAAATGTTGGTAAATGTTTCTAGCCAACATTTTGGAGGCTTGAGGTGACGTGAGGAAGTCCATGTCTGAGGTCATCGCTGGCTAAAGCTCCATGTTAGACTGGAGAGTTTTGCTGGCCCTCGCCTCTTCTGATATGACGTTAGATTGGTAAAATATTCCTCGGTGTGCCGTGGTAATGAGCTAACAGTTAATGTCACTCTTATTACCGCGTGCTGAAGTTAGCAGAGAGTAACAAGCCTGCTAGCCCCTGCTGCAAGAGGAAAACTGAGGTGATGATCTGATTAGATCACGCTAATCTCACGTGTCAAAGTAAGCAAAACTGCATGTCTGACTCTCTGAAGGCTCTCTCTGCATGGAAATGACTTCAGATTTTTCGCAGTTTCATGTTGTTCTCTACAACAATTTTAAAAAAAATTGTCAATGAAAAATATGTATGCCATACTATCCCTTTAATGCTGGCCTTCTCTTTACACCTTGCAAAAAAATCCTGAGCAAACAGAGCCTTTTTCTTGTCATGCTCCTGATTTGCAGATTTCTCCTCGTGCTAAAATTAGAAGAGCAAACTAAACACAATTTGTTTTCTTCACAATATCCTCTCCTTTGATATACCTTTATGTATTTGATTGTATTGAATGCATTTTTATGTAGTTTATAATGCATTTTATCTTGGATTGCTGTGCTTTGCTACACTGTGTAGTAAGTGTATTATGCCTTTTGCTTATATGCAAGCATACTCACCCATAAGTGTGTGTGAATTTTGTTCAGGTTTCTATTTTTATGATCCTACTTTACCTCTCTGTGTTGTGAAGCCCTTTGTAACATTGTGAAAGGGGCAACACAAATAACATCTGACTTTACTCGACATATTTTGCTCTCTGTGTCACATCAGCTTCTGTTGGCAGCAAGCCTAGATTACCAGCATTGAACAGTGAAGCTATCTGTACATACACAGCCACAAATATTGAGGCAGACAGAGACAGAGAGGCACAAATGCAATCAAGCATCAGTTCACGTGCGATTAGAGGAGTGGATCTCTCTATAAATCACCGTTCTTGGACAGTCAATTTTTCATGCTTCCTCTGTTATCACAGTTCAAAAGGATTTGCAGTGATTTGCGGCCCTGCGGCATCACATGATAAACCACCAGGATACAGATGAACCAAAAAACCAAACAGAGTCCAACCAAAACATCCCAAGGACAAAACAACAGTCTCTGGCTGCCCTGCACCAAGAAAAGGCTGACATTAGCTGTCTTACTAGACTGCCTGCTGCGCCATGGCTTCTTTTATTTAACTGGAAATAGATGAGAAGCAAAGTTGGCATCGCTGACGAGAGATAAAGTGCGAGCAAGAGGGAATGAGTCGAGCGACGGATTCAAGATTGAGGGAGGAGAAGAGAGGAGAGGAGAGGATATGAGGATAGAGAGAAACAGACACACAGAGAGAAAGAGAATAGGGTTATGCTAATTTGAGCGGATGGGGAGGATAGACTGAGGCATATCAGGTTGCTTGCATTCCTGAGCCGGGATCCTAATCCCGCGTCTCTTGCTCTCTGCAGCTCCACTTTACGCACACAAACACAAACACGGTCACATGTTTCTACAAATGCTCAGTAGTGAATGACGCAATCTATATGTTGAACAACAGTTGTGGCACCTAGTGCAGAAAGAGACGGGGGAAAAGATTATACAAACAAGAGCTTTACAACACACCCATATGTCTGTCATATGTTAGTGCAGATATACTGTCAAGCATCTGTGTTTTGCTTTTGTGTTCTCACTCTCTGCAGGTCTTAGGTGTTCCACGCTAAATGCAAAGATGCACTGAAAGTTAAATATATATTTAGACACGTTGCAAATCATGTAATGACGTAATCACAGCTTTTGTAGAAATGAATGTAGGTCATGATGCGTGTATGTGTATGAGTGTGTTTGTGTGTGTGAATGGGGATGTAGTTCCCACATGCAATTAATAAAAGATGCTCTTCTAATGTACAAACATACCCAGTGCTTTCATCATTTAGGACCTTCACAAACACAACTCACCTAAACTCAGTTTGCATGTGTCATGAAATGTGGGGTTTATTCCCTCAATGTCAATTTGAAGGAAACCAAACTTTAACTGGGAGGGATGGGATATGGACACTGCAAATGTGCATCAGCTGGAGCTTTAATATCACACATACACACACACACACACACACACACACACACACACACAAGATATCACTGCTTTCTTTTGGCATTATTTTTCTTCCATGTGTTGTGAAATTATGTACCATATTTTTATTTTTTTTTTTCAGAGGCCCAGTGCTTATGAAACTCACTGAAAACTTTAATGGCCAGTGACAAATTTCAGTCCAAATAAGAAAAAAACAGAGAAACACAAAGATTTCACATGGTGTGTACCCAACTACTGAGATGTGTTTTAAGACAGTCATGACATTTTAATACCATATTTATTAAACAATAAATAAATAAGTAAAATTCTGCAAGCAAAGCAAAATGAGCACTTTATATAGATTTGTGGCAGCCAAAACTTACTGAATGTAAGGTGAGAAAATACATTTTTCATATATTTCTCAATGCATTACCTATAACTGTCGATCAGGTCTTAGAGCTACTTTATATGACCAAAGTGATTCTTGGTTTTGATTTATGGAAAAATCCTGCACCTCAGTCTTGGGTATACTGTAGAAATAATTAACAGTATTTACTACATAAAAATAATTGATGCATGTAAGGATAATTCTTTGAAGATCTATCTTTTACTAACAACTAACTAACTAGTAGCCTATTGTAATGGTTTATATCTTTATGCCAGAGATAATTAGTTTCTTTGACTGTATTTATCGAGGGAGGGGAAGACATTGCTCACTTTTTTAGGCAAGTTCAGATATTCTCTTAATCTTTAGGTCACACTTCATACTTCACACAGTACATCAAAAATGTTAAACCTTTTCACACACCTCTTTCACACACACACACACACGCACACACACACACACACACACACACACACACACACACACACACACACACACACACAAATACTGATAATCTCATCTTTTTCATGCATTTATGCTACAATAGAGAGGTCTTTCATTTCCATAATTACCTGCTGCACTACAACAGAATATTGCTTCAATGATGGAGAATGGCAGTGGCTTTTAGCGCACTGTCAAAGTATTCAAAGTCAGTCACGATTGTTTCAAAAAAAAAAAGAAAAAAAAAGAAAAAAGAAAAAAAACTGCCACTGAAAACTGGGACATGGTGTACACTCCGCCTGTGGGAAAATAATCTTGCTCAACAAAAAAAGAAACCTGTGTTCACATATTACTTTTGACATTCCCACCACAATGCATTTCAAGAATAAAAACAACACTGTGACTTTTCAGATTACAGGCATTGCTGCTTCTGTGGGCAGAGCACCGCAACGAAACAGAGCAGGAAAGAGGGATAGATAGATTGATTGATAGATAGATAGAGTCTCTGCCGCCCCTGAGCACAAAGGTTAAGTAGCTTGTTTAATAAAATTAGCTAAATATTCATGAAATCCTGCGCCAGGGGGAGATTTTTAGAGGACACTCGGTTATCAGACCTGTGGTTGGTTGTGTGTAGTTGTAATTATCATGCCAAGCTTGTCCCGCTAAACTTCAAATGTGCTGTTTGGGTGGGAAGGAGAGATCATTAGTAGTCAGTGCCATTCCCTTGTTTTTTTAGTCACTTCTATACTTAGCTCGGCGTCGTGCAAAGCATACTGTAGTCTATTTGTACAACGAGTCAACGTCTCTCAGGACATTAAAGGAAAAGTCTGTCAAGGTCTACAAAAGGAGTGATAATAGCTGTAAAAGATCAGATAGTTGCACACGCAGGGACTAATAAAAGCAGGGGGGGGGAGGGAGAGGGAGACGCTGTCCACGCTCGTGGTGCTGAATTCCTGTGGACAGCTACCCATGCTGCAGGCCACAGACTGTCTGTTGTGTCAGTTTGGTTGTCTGTAGCTCTGAGACGGCGTTACATCCCCATCAGCAGTGTTAGGCCTTTCCCTCACTCATGCTTAAGCTTCATTAAGTGTATTGTAACTCCTTGCTTTTGACAGGCCTGTGGCTTGCACTCAGGTTGAAAAAGTGTGTGCTCTCCCTTCTTGGACATCAACACATTTAATTCACAAGAGAGGTGAATGACATGAACAAATGATGCACCAGGGAGTAATGGAGGTAAGGTGATTACATAACTTTTGATTCCTGAGAAGTAGGACATTTATTGTTGTTGTTGTTGTTGTTGTTGTTGTTGTTGTTGTATTAGTAGTAGCCTAGTAGTAGTAGTAATAGTAGTAGTAAATGCTCCATAGTTTACAAAAGAAACAGTTGTAATCCTAAAACTTGATTGGTGGAAATATGCCTGGGATCTAAGTGTTTGTTAGTAAAACACCCAGTAGAGCGCTATCTATCACCTGATATCCATTTTGTTATGCTACTGCTCGCGAACTATATTGCTCAGCGGAGGAATAACATTTTATTATTAATTATTTCATTGTTATAAATTTAAATTAAATGATGTTTCCTGATCATCTGCATCCATTATTATTATTATTATTATTATTATTATTATTAGTAGTAGTAGTAGTAGTAGTAGTAGTAGTAGTAGTAGTAGTAGTAGTATTAGTATTAGTATTATTATGTTAGTACAACACCGTGATGCGCGCTCCGCCTGGCGCCGCGCCCCACCTCAGCTCCGGCTGATCTTCGCCGGGGTCCACCTGAGACGCGTCCCGCCCCCCCGCTCTGTGCGTCATCACCTGTGAGCTAATCCTGACGCGCACCTACACACTCGGTGCCGCATCCTCCGGCATTTGGACCAATCAGGACGAGCCGAGCGCTTGTCACGGCTAAATCAAAGTTGTTGTAAAAGCGCGAGTAGCAGAGAGGGGAGGAAGTTGGCCGGTGGGTGAGAAAAGAGCCGCCGCACCGGAGAGAAGTGGATAAACCAGCTGCCTGCCTGTTTTTTGGCGGTGGCTGCCGGATATTTTGCTCTGAATCTTGAATTGGCTTGACGAGCCGACTTTTATGCACCAATGTGAAGGCGAAAACGGAGCACCTCCGCGACGGAATTGCGTTGCTTCAAAGCAAATTCCCAAACTGGATGCTGCTGGTGAGATGTGACTGGACAGTGACAACTACCCCTACCTCTATGGATGACACATTGTAGCGTGATTTAAACCTCTATGCGCATTTTTTGTTTGTTTATTTGTTTTTACTCCGGCCCCCTGTCGCTGTGGAAATACCAAATTTGCTTGAGTTTTGTTGTTTAACGAGTATTTTCTGACCCGAAATGACGGAAATCAGCGAGAAGGAGAATGAACCGGGACAAGACCTTCAGCGACCACAGGCTACAGTACCGAGTCAGCCGGAATCTAAGGTAAATAAAATAAATAAATAAATAACAATGAACATACAATAGATTAATTAAAATCAGTTTGGCATTTAGAGTGGTAAGCTTGTGCTCAGTTGTTTACTTTATGAAAAAAATGTGTGTTATTTCACTTTTTTCCAATTTCTAGCACCTTTAACTTTTTATTCATTACACCGTCTGATATTCACCAAAGAGCTTCAGTGAAAATGTCCCTCCGAGGTGCACAATTTATTCATTTCGGGTAAATTCTGACAGGAGTTTCCAGCTTTACCTGTGAAATGTTTCTTACACGACTAATTCCGTGTTTATGTCAGCAGGAAAAACACAGGGACACATTACATAACAGCTCCTAAGCCTTTGTAATTCTTCTGACTGCTCACTACGACCTAAAGTGAGAGGGCAGAGGTTACAGTGTGTGTGTGTGTGTGTGTGTGTGTGTGTGTGTGTGTGTGTGTGTTTGCCTTTGAGCCTGTGTCTGCATAAATATTGCATGTTATGGCATGTTTACAGTGAATGTACACTATGGACACTCAATGAAGCACAGTGCTGAGGTGAATCCAGGTTAAGAGCCATTATTGATTCCTGTAATTAAAACTATACCAATCACAATGATTGAGATGTACTGCAGATAAAGACAAACTGTTAAGTTAGAGAAGGATTTTTAAGCTTTGAGACAATCGAGATGTGCACTGTGCAGAATCAGCTGCATCTCCGTATTGGCAAATTATCTGTAGTATATTTCACATTGAGTAGGCAGGAGTGACAGGGCCCAGCAGAGGAGTTATGAGGCCCCTGGCTGCCATGCTCCTCCACTCTCTCATTGCAAAGCCATCAGAGATTGGTTAACATTGACGATGAGGACATCACTTCATCAAAGACAACCTCAATCCGTCAATGAAGTTTTCCAAAAGGATGGACATTGTTCATTGATCTTTCCAGGCATTTCCAGTTTGTGGCCTGCCTGACTCTCATTAACCAAAAGTGGAGAAGCTGGCATTTACATTGTTGTCAGTAAATCTTCTAGCCTGCTTATTGCTTTATGAGGTCGCCTGCATCACATTTAGCCTTCAGCGTTTTCAAATGAGCATTTGAACATATCCAGTGGCTGGTTACTATTAGTACTCAAATAACATCTTAACACACAATAAACAGTCACATATGACCAAACAGGTAGAGGCAAATAACATAACAGCTAAAACTGTCTAATAAGCTCAGAAAATTGCATCCCTTTATTGTAATGCATCCTTTAAAACCAAGAAAAGAGCACTTGTGCCATATCATGAAAAACTGCCAGATGATTCCTGCTGTACTATCACATTATCAATACAGTATCAATATATTACCCAGCCCCAATGTGCACTCAGCAGCAATGATGTCAGTTAAAGACAAATGAACTTTTTGCTGCTTCCCTGTTGGTCATCGCCACAGAGACGTCAAACGAGCCTGGCAGCGCAGGCCGCTGTTTGTGTTTGACTACTGACAGCACAATGGACGGCGGGTGTCGGGATGCTGCGTGAATTTATGAGCCAATCAACCAGCAGATGTTTGCTGTGTCTAGCTCAGGGCTGGGTCATAATTCACACAAATGGCCGTCCAGACAAAACAGACAAGGGAGAAAACAAACCTCAAAGCTGCGTCAGCCGTGTAGCTGTGTTTGCCAAGCCCCTGGCAGCCGTGGCCACTCCTCATCCCACAGAAGAATGGGCGAGGAAGGGGGTGGGGGGTGGGGAAGAGTGAATGTGTGTTACAACCGGGTCTCAGTGAAATATTCCCTGTCTTATAGACTGGCCTGCTCTACGGTATCTATGGCCTACAGCCTCACTTGTTTCGTTCTGTCACTCTCAATCTCCTCACCTCTGCGCATTGCTCTATTCATTTGGTAACTCTTTCCGCCTCTTTTGCTTCCCTTATCCCCTCTCTGTCGCTCTTGCTCTCCCTCTCCCTCTCCCTCTCCCTCTCTCAGTTCCTCTCACTGCCTCTCTGCTGCCTCTCTCATCCTTCCACTAGCTCTGCTTTATCTCTCACTCTCTCTCCACGCTGTCCCTTGGCTCTCAGAGTATTTGTTACAGTGCTAAGTGGGCCTACAAGCTTTCTAGAGTGCTTTAAGAGAGGCTGTGACAGTGGAATGAATACTCCTCCGCCTCCTCCACCTACGGGCAAGGTGATAGCTTTAAACAAATGCCCCCCTCCCCTCCTAATCATTTGGACCACATGTCATTCCACTGAGTCACATTTGGTGAAGTAGGGCATTGTGAATGATGAGAAAAGTTCACATGCCAGGAGATGTTGTTGTGTTTAGCATGAAATGATTGGACAGACTCTGAGAGGAGACAGTTCTCAGGACATTAAGTGTAGTATTTACAAATGCCTTTGATTGGAAATGCTGATTGCGCAGGAGGAAGCCATGTTTCAGTCCGCAGGCCCTTCACATGACCCATCATGTCCTCAGTCAACACAAAGACACTTTTTGTACAGGAAATGATCAAAGCATTCTCTCTATCTCTGCCCGTTGCACTCACTTCCCCTTAGCTCTCCTCTTTTTGCTGTCTCTCTCTCCACCTTACTTTTCACCAGTGTTTCTACATTTACTCTTGGACGTCCTTTCCTCTTATAAATGTCTCCTTTTCATCCAGAACAGTGGTTCATCATCCTGTAACGATATTCTGAAATCTGAACCCCTGGTCTTACGTGTGGTCTCTCCTCCATGTGCTGCTCGCCTCTTGTCTTTGTTGTTTTCAGAGCTCTGCTTTAACTTTCTCTGAAGAGAGAGACCTGCTGAAGAGAGAAGCTTGGAAGGGTAGGGGTGATTAAGGATAGCATGGTTATGCAGCCTGAGGTCCTGCCAGGAATGAGAGTGAGAAGGAGAGAGAGAGAGAAGGAGAGAGAGAGAGGAGGAGGAGGAGATGAGTGAATGTAAACAGGCAGACTGAGCATGATCCAAGACTATAGTTCTTGCTCTTGTCACCGAAACTATTCTGCAGTGGGTGTTCATAATATGATTGATTATTAATAAAGACTCAGTTTCTCTTTCTACAGCAGAACCTTTCCAATCTGGACTGTAATCCCTCAATCTGACTTTTGTCAAGTGTGTCCAGTGAGCATACTGAGCCAAACACACAGTGTTACAAAGATATTACTGCCTGAAAACCCAATTCCAATTTAAAATTTCTTCTCTTTTTTATCTCAATGTCCTGAGGACCCATAAATGTTGATATATACAAATACATTTTTGCAAATTAGAAAATAATACTCTTTTTCTTAATTGCTGAAAAACTGGAAGGTTTTGGTTTTACAGTAGAAACATCTTTCATGTCTTGTTAGTTATCGTTTGAAACTGATCATTTGAAACTGCACGTAAGGCTACAGAAAGCTTTGCAAGGCGCGTGTGTTGACGTGTGTGTATCATTCATATATAATTAGTGTACAATTCCAATACATTTCAGTATTCCAAACGTTTTATTGCTTAATTTATATATGCATTACATTTTCAAACAAACTCTTCCCCACTCCTTGTGTTTGCTCCTTCTGCAAACACTTTGAGCAGGAAAGGTTACATCAGTCACTTCACCACTGGAAGATCACTGTGCATGTGTGTGTGTGTGTGTGTGTGTGTGTGTGTGTGTGTTAGTGTGTGTGTGCTTCACTTGCCAGACTGATTGACTTGGACTGCTGACCTTTTAATCAAACTCTAATCTGCACAGAGAACCGATGCGGGATGAGAGAGAAACAGAAAGTGGAGAAACAGAAGCTGGAAGATAGACAGAGTGCATCATTCAGATTAGAAAAAGAGAGGAAGAATATCAGCGTTGTCTTATTTCCACCAATGACAGAAAGCAAACCGATGAACTCACTCTTCGTTCTTTACAGTTCTTTACTGTTGTGCGCGTTCATCCACTGTTGACCCGGCATTACTTTGATTAATGATAAAGCCATATAGTGTCCTTGATTGAGTTGCAAAATTGTGCTGACCCAGCAGAGTCCTGAATGCAGTGTCAGGGCGTGGGAAGAGTCTGTAGGGAGTAGGTGAGGACGTTGTTGTCGTATCACTGCTGACCCGAGTGCTCCTGTAGTGACAGTGAACTTTGAAAAAGAAAAAAACAATGCATTATAAAACAGATAGTTCTGGTCCTCAGTTCTGATTGGCTGTGCCAGTTTAGAAGAAATAGTCGAATAATTGCCAAACACACAGTTCTGAACACAGGACTTATGCAATAATTAAGTCATAACTAAAAGTCATCACTAATACAAATGTGGGTGTGGGTTGTAGGGGTGTGAATCCACCATCCTCTAGTTGGTGATTCAATTTAATTTCACTAATAGTGATTCAATTTTTTTTCTTTTTTTTAAGTTTGTAAACCACAATTCATGTCAACAATTCAATTCTATACTTTTAGCTAAACTTTTATTTCTATTAATAAACACATACAACAGCCTAATGTGAGATCATTCTTTTTCCTCTGTATGAAATGTGAAAAAAAAATTCTTTGTTTTTTTAAGACTCATGAATGAATCCATTCAGTCCGTTCCATACTGATTCAGGCCGAAATCACAGTGATTCATTCACATTTTATTTCTCTTATCAGAGCGGTTGCATTGAATCTGAAAACATAATCAGAAAAACAGAAAATATAACCGATACATCGATACACAAGATGCTTAGCAACCACATTGTTAAGGTCGTGTTCAAGAGCAGACTTGTAGTATGGCAGAGTTTTCCTGGCAATAAAATAACAATTAATTATTATTGATCAAACACTAAAAGATTTTGAAAACACTGGCATTCTTTCCCACTTTATTATACACTGGTGTGTTACTGCCCTTTTGTAGAGAATTTCTCAAGCAAACTATATGCAGGTGAGCAGATTTTCACTGTCACATGAAAATCCAACAAATCCAAATTTCAGTTTTCACTTTTTCAAACCCATGAAGATCTATGAAGCTGTTGCTTGTTGTTCTGCTGTTGTCTGTCATACGGAGGAAGACTGGACCTGCTCAGACGAACTACATTTCAACACACAGACAAATAATCATGACTGACTTGCGCTGGTGACAAGGATTCCCTTTTCCCAAGATGGTAATACAGAACTAGAAATAGACAATAGTTTGCACATTAGCCTCTAATCATATTGTCCTAATGGGATTGTCAGGAACACCCTAACATGTCGCGGATGACCCCTTTTGTCCCCTGTCCAGCCCCACACGTTCAAAGTACAGCTATTTCAAACCTGTTATGATGCTGAACTAGTGATGTTTTGTTGACTGAAATGCATCAAAACGAGAGTGCAGCTCACACTCCATACACAAATGTGCACATTTTTCAAAATACAGCATGCTTTGGAATTCCCAAGTATTGCGTCTGTATTTTGTCAGTGTGCATGTGTGTGTGTGTGTGAGTGAGTGAGATAACCCCACTGTGTGACAATGTCATCAAAAGGCAATCAACTTGTTATGAGCACATCGATGAGTGTTGTGCTTTCAGCGCTGTGAGTCACCTCATGCTAATTGCAGAAGCTCCTTATGCAGATAAGCCTTTTAAACGGCTGGATTTGCAAATGCGAGCTTCTTTTGGCGCTCACACTCGGGCAGGCAGCGTGCAAGCTGATGGAGTCTTTGCTAGCAAGAGGCTGTGCATCACGCAGCCTGTCAAACAACAGCCAGGCATCTCACAGCCACACACAGAGCTGTGAATGCCACAAGGAAAGGAGGGCATTGATTCACACTGTATCTTTCACCTCAGTTAAGATCTAATATACTGGATCAGAGAGACACCTCTGGTTCTCTGGAGCCTGTCTGATTTATTTTGAACTATAAACTTGTTTTGGTGTTTGATAGCAGTAGCTGATTGGATGTTGTTGCTGTTGGTTGGAAATGTAAAAAACAATTTCCAAAATGTCAGCTTTTCAGAGACTAAGAAAAAGAGTGGGGAAAGCTGCCTTCTTTTTATCCAGTGAGATTTTGAAAAGGTATCTTAAAGCCCAAGGCTCATACAAATAGTAAGGCTGAAAATGCACATAACAGAGTCCACTGAAATGATACTTGTATCCATCAAGGTTTGTTTTCACACTGCCATAATTACAAATGAACCTTCTGATACTCACATTATGAGTGATAGGTGGCAGCAGTCCTTCTAGGCTTCTGGAAATAATAGCCAGTAAGTAAGGAAGTGTGAAATGTAATTGGACAAGCTATTGCATGTCCCTGTTTTTACATTTTGATCACACTGGAAAACCAGGCTCTGTTGTTACTGATTCTGCTACGGTGGGCTCTACAGAGCAATCAAAAGGAATAGAAATTTAAGCCTCTACCGTTCTGTGTGTTTACATGTGTTATATGGAAAATAAATATTAAATGCCAAATGTTTTCACACCATAACTGCTCCAAGGCAGTCCAAGTTTTGGCAAACCAAGTGTGAATACTCTACTTGGAGGTTCAATTAAGCCACAGTTTGGTTTGTATTGCGGTTTTTGCGTCATGATTTTGGTTTTGGTTCAGTTTGTATTGTACAGCAGGAAGGAAAACAAGCAGTTTTCTGCATTTTGTCTTATTCGCAAAAAGAACAAACATAACAAACATACAAATACTTTCAGTATATGCATTAATTCATCAGTATGTGGTTGTATGGCTCTCATACAACCACATGGGATGTGTTTGCAAGACGGCACTTTTATTCTCCTATTTCAGCATTAGTAAATGATTTGCCCTGGAGGTCCAGCCGTCACTGTTGAGAACTTTGTAGGGTGTATTTAGTGTTGAGCTGCTCTTCTTTTATGGTTTGGTTTTGCACCTTATTGAGCGGTTCAATTATTTACAATTTGGTTTTACACCCCTATTATACACAATATTGGAAATGGATGGATGGATTGATGGATGGATGGAAACAAGCTTAAAATTCATATCTGTTAAAAAAAAAAAAAAAAACACCACACGAAACAGCACCCAGATGGTTTCACGGCATTTATATTAATTCAGTATGATTTTTCATAGAACTGGCTTTCAAGAGAATTGACTTAAGCGAACTATCAGTGCTGCCAGGAGACACAAGTGCTTTTTGGATGCAGTGAGGGGACTCTCAGTTCATGACATGATTCTTAAAACCTCGAAATACCCCTTAATATAGATTATTTGATTGACTGTGATACGATACATGGAGACTGATCTATACATTGATTCCTGACTGATTGTGAGAAGGAGGATATTGTGTTCTGGGCTGGAATGAACAAAAGTTATTGAGTTGTTTTCTTAGGACTGAAAGACTTACTTATTTTAAATTTGAATTGGTTATCTCATTGACAGTAGCGATATAAGCCTTAAGATTTTTCTAGCTATATGAGAGATTTTTCTTTGTCAGCGACAGTAGCCACACCTGAATCTCTTTCCTCTGTACCATCTCGGTCTTGTGAAAAAAGGATGTATTTGGTGACAAAACCATGGAAGATGAAGCTTCATTGTAGTGGCTGCAGGTTGACTTTTCGCCTTTCACAGGCATCTTGTGTGAACACCCCCCCACACACACACACCACCACCACCCCCCTTAATCATTAATTTATCCAGGCATTCCTCACAACAGCCTATTTATAGAAACCTCCACCAAACATCTCTTCGCTCTGTACTCATCTTCAAACAGCCAAAGAACAATGCCAGGACGTCTGCTCTGTCTCTCCACTGTACTGTCTGTCTGTCAGAGGGGAGAGAAAGAAAGGCCCCGCTGCATTGTTGGGCTTTCAAAGGCGAGAGGAGGAAAAGGGAAAGGTATTTTCAGTCCATCTGTCTTGCTCACTTTCTCTCTCTCTGTTTTTCCCTTGCTCTCACTCTCTTTTTCTCTTTCTTTCCTCGCTGTTTCTCAATCATTATTGTTTCCTCTCTCTTCCTCGCTCTCTTTTCAGCTGTCCTGGCACTTCCCTTTTATTCCTTCCCCCCGATCCTCTGCCTCCATGTCTCAGAAAACAACCTAATACCGATCTGTACTCTGTGCTGAGCTAATTGGTGTCAGTAGTTCAGAGTGACAGGTTAGCTTCTGGTTTTGTGAGCCATAAATAGGCTCTTCAAAACTTGATGGGGAGCGCTGTGGAGATTTATAGAGGATTTTATTCCTTACAACTGTGCTTTTGGTCCTGATCTCTTTTCAGGGCAGGATGTTAAGGGAACACCATAAAGGCAGAGTTTCTCTTATGAATAGTTAAACATGCACATTGTTTCGCACCAACACTTGCACTTGCAGAAATCACGCAATGCACCGATAACTCTCACAAAGAATTGTGCACGCATACTAGGCCTGGCCAGTAATTGAGCATTATTTATCATCTTGAACATCAGGGAAGCATTAAGGTGAAGTTGAACCAAATGGTAAGGTTAGATGTGATGTCAAACAAAACCCTTAAACTTTTCAAATGACGTTTTCCTTAAAATGTTTCATGCATAACTTAAATAAAATGTGCCTGTTATCATCCATTTAGACAGCAGAACTGTGTCATGATATCTCAAAATCACTATACCATGATATGATTCTACTGAAAGATGAAAAACGATAATATTGACTTATCACCAAACAGCCAAAGATATTAAACACTTGGCCCTGAGTGCTAAACATTGCTGAGTCAGATACCTCAGCCACAGCTAGCCTCTGCTAGCTTTGCTGTACATTTTTAGAAATGCCTTGGCATGTTTTGTCAGGAGTGTTGTGTTTTAGCCAAGCCAATTAGCCATTGGATCAAGCAGAGAGCTCCCCTGTAATCGGCCCACTGATTAGTTCTGTACAGTATATATTACATCTTCTTCATGTGACTTTCATTTATTCCATCCGTTCATGCAGGTCAGCTGACTGGACAGATTTTAATAGGAGCTCAACTGAGGAAAAATTGGCTCAAGTGAATAGTGATTTGGGCAGAGTGCCCAAAATTTGTGAAAGCTATTGCTTTGACCCTGTTTAAACTTGGCTTTAAACTCGTTATTACACTTTTTGAATCTAACCGAGCGCCGATGAATTATTTTGAAACATTTTGTTTCTTTTCTTTCATGTGTAAAAAATGACGGAGATGTGTATTAACTTGACGACATTCACACTTGAAAGTTGTTTGTCCCTTTTTCTTTTCAGCATATGCCGGCCTTCACCAAAGCAAAGATAAACAAGGTCGGAGAAGTTAAGAAATCTGTTAGAGAGGAACATCCATTACTGAATGGGCCACCAGTCAAGCCACAAAGGGCCATTAAAGAGAGCATGGACTCAGCTCCCAGTAGAAAAACATTTATGAGAGCCACTCACTAATGGGTCAACAGACAGGGCCCTTTTCATCACTCACACTAATTGGCATCTGTGAATCCATGGCTTAACAGAGAAAAAGAAGAACGTGCTCAACATTATTGATTGAGTTTTCTGCGCAGAGTGCAGATGTTCATTTCTGTGAGCACTCAAAGGTGCAGACTGCAGATGTGGATACTACCTCCACACAAATAAGCAGTGATATAAAAACTATTGTCGCAAGCTGGTGTGTTAAGTCACTGCCTTTTTGTAGCACAGACACAAATCTCTACAAATCTTTGCCACAAACTAAGCAAAAGGAGTTCTGCATTTCTGTGGACAAAAGAAAAGCAGCGATGAATCCACCAACAACGAAAGAAGGCACCATCATAACTTTATTCCAAATACAAAGCAAAAGCAGGTACGACTGTATGTTGTATCTGCATATAAGGAAAATTCCCAAAACAAAGTTCACAATCCAAGCAGTAATGGAGGCAGCTAATGTGCTCTCTGGGTAAATAGCAGAGTTATTCTTCAATCTCAGGGACCCATTACTCCGCTGTCCTCATTCTGCAGGCCACTCCGTTGATGTATGAGTCCACAGCAGTTATTATTTCCATATATTGGAGCTCATTGGCCCTAACACCCCCTAATCTTTTGTCATTAGCAGTTTGCCTTTATTGCGACCAAGAGCGCAGGATGGCAAGCATCCTCGAAATGGAGGCTGGCGGAGTGAAAGATAAACACAATGTTTGCTGTGCATGACTGCATCAAATGCAAAGGTGCAGGCCGCTCAATAAAACTAATCAAATGTGAATTTTAAGGGATATTGACTAGCCTGGATTCGCTAGGGATGGCAAATTTGTGATCTAGGGAAGGGGAAAAAAAGCTGAAGATGGAGGATTGTAAGCCAGCTTGGCAGGGCAAGGTCGGTCAGAGGGTAGGGCCGAGAATCAAACAGGCTGCTATTGTAAAAACATTGCTCACTTGGGGTCGAACACATTTTTTTTTTTTTCCATTTCAAAGGTCCATCCATTTGTGACTGAAATGTAAAAGCTTCTCACTCCTCTTTCATCTTTTCTTTTTTCCCTTTCTTTGACTCAGAAAGTTTATAACAGAACTTACAAAATGAGTACAAGTCTTTCAGGTGCTCATGTCGTTCTTAATGGTTACTGAAGTAAAGCTTGTTGCATACTCAGTGCTGCATGCACCAGCACCCCGGAGTGGGTGTGTTTCTCTCATATATTCCACTCTTCTTAGTAATTACATCCTCATTTCCATCCAAAAAAGCTTTGTAATTTCAGCTCTCCTGGAACCTTTTATAATTAGACATCACTCTTTAGAGCACAAGGTCGACTAAAAATCTTCTCCACTTTTGTGTTTCAGCTGCAGCGGCTGAAACGCTCCCTGTCCTTCAAGTCTGTCATGCGCAGCAAGAGTGTGGACAACTTCTTCCAACGCAGCAACGGTGAATCTCGCCTTCCCACGGCTCTCATCACCGCGCCCCCACCCCCGCCATCTCCACCCCCTCTCTCCGAGTCGCCCCTGGCCTACGAGCGCTCTCCCTCCCTTTCCCCCTCTCTCAGTCCCAACCCCTCGCTGTCATCACACTCACCTTCCATCAGTCCCTCACTGTCCCTGACCTCCAAAACCCAGCCAAAGCCTCAGGCCCAGCAGCAGCCTGTGAAGACCCACTGTTTCCAAGAGCACGTCTTCCGCAGGCCTACCTGCTGCCAGCGATGCAAACACATGATCCAAGGTTGGTCACATGGTCCAGTCCAACTCTCAGTCAAGGCAGGAGTAGGTCCTCTTTAATTAGGGATGCAATGGTCAATTGACTGACCAGAACTAGACAGTATTTGCAAAAAAGAAAGTGACCAGCTAGTGATCCGGTCACCAGTTACACATGCATGGGAAATACATGTGATACACATGGCCAAACACATACAACTGGTGAATCCCTGCTTTTAATGCCAGTGTCATGAAACAGCATGTAGTGCATATCAATCCAAACCCAGGTAGGGGACATTAGAGATTTTGACCAGCTTGCTGTTAGGTTGCCCTTCCCAAAGATATACTGTATTTCCTAACAACTTTTTGTAATTGTTGAAGTTTCTGTGTAAGCACAGTGGATTCTTTGGGTATGATCTGTTCAAGAAATATGCAAACTAGTCAACAAATGTTCTTCTGTGTTGTGAAATTCAATATAAAACAAGTGATCCCAAAGAAGTGACATAACAACGTATGACAGAAACAGGAAGTCATGATTTGATCTCAGTGTCCAATTCAAGAAATCAGCTGATTGCCATGTTAGTCAGTTAAGCACCTCCAACATGAGCTCAGGGATTTGTTCTATCAAACATCACTGATGCTTGAAAAATGAACTTGTTTGAGCAAGTTGAAAATATTGTCGGTCTGTTAGCATGTCAGTCTCTTAGTCTGACGTTCTCATGATGCCGAATGAAGTTCCTGCAGTGGTTAGCTTGGTGCATCACTGCACTATAAACACTAGTGTTATGCCAGTGCCAAATTGTATTTACTGCTGTGGCTACTTAATCTGGGTGAACTATTTCTGACATGATGATGATTTCAGCATTTTATAGACTAACAAGTTGAAATCTGAGGACTTTCAAGGAACAGGAACTGCTCTTCTCTATATTCAGGATAGTGTTCAGCATCCAGATGTGTTTAGGTTTAGATAGAACATTAGATTTTTCATGTTTGATTTGTTTTTGCAATACAATACATGTCATGGATTGATTCAGCACTAATGGAAGATTTTTACATTGCTGTTTTTATAAATAACAGTTATCCAGAATACTTAAAATTGCATACCTGGCTCTAGCTGCATCATATTACTGCTGATGCTTTGTCACTGGTTTTTGTTTGGCCAGGTTTTTTTTTTTTTTTTTTTGCCTCATTTGAGTTATTTGATGACACCTGCCTTTGGCCTACCGAGATAGCTGTGTGATGATGTGAAATGTCTGTATCAATGCAGGGAACTCCAAGCAGGCGCTGCGCTGTAAAGCCTGTAAGCTGGGCGCCCACCTCTGGTGCTCGTCTGAGCTCTCCCAGCAGCCCTGCAATGGAAAGGTAAGACCTAACATTGACCCTCATTAACTCAAACCTATATGGAGCTACATATTAAAGCTAACTGCTCCAATGGAGGAAGCAGCAGCGTGAAGTTTGTGTCTCTACAAGTGTCTGTTGCTCTGTAAGGAGCCTGCTTTCAGGACATATTCAGTCATCTGGTGTTGTGCTAATGGTGGAGGTGTGAAACTGTCTCACTTGCAGCTCCAAACTCTTCAAAGTAAGTTGTTTACTTTGAAGTGCATTCAAGTGACTGTGTGATAGCATATAATTGACATAATTTTAAATTTCATCAAATCATTGGATGACCGTCCTGTAGATGGGAACAGTGCCATCCTTGAATAGACTCCCATAGGATAAAATGCATCAGCACAGACTGAGGGTGATTATTCAAGATGATGTTGCATTAACTTCCATTTATCCTGCCCTCTCAAATGGTAAGAAAGCCTAAACCATGTAAGGAAAAATGCACAAAACTGTTCTCAATCTACAGTTGTTTGCCAAAATATTTCCTTCATGGTAGCCCAGCTGACCTTGGTCCAAATGTTAAATTTATCATCGACACCAATAAGTTTAAGCTCGTTTTACATTGTTAATGGTATTCTCTTCTCCTCTAATCTATTGTGTGCGAAGGGGTTTACTGGAAATGCATGAGTTCTCTGGAGGGAAGCGAATGACACAAAATGCATTGTGTCAGCAGAACAAAACAGCGTGGGGATGCTGTAATTGTCTCTGCCAATTGGTTGGCATTGTCAGTGAGCCTGGTAATATGCTTAGCCCTAAAGCCCCCATGTTGTTAAAAGAGGATAAGCCCTTTTTCAAAACAGCAGAGATATACCAGAAAAGGTAAGGGTTATACACGGAAAGTGGATTGAACAGGATTTTGCAAAACAGCCTGAGATAAGTGTGAAAAAAGAGAGAGAAAAGGTGGAAGTGTGATAAAATTATCTTTAGTCTGTGCTATAAGAGGAACAAAAGCGAGAGGGCTGAGCCTGGTGAAGTTTTAAAGGCCAGGTCCCAACATTTTTTTTTATTTATTTATTTTTTTTTTATTCAGGCTTTCTGTCCTTCCTTCTTCATGCGCTGTTCCGTCTTCTCCCATAACTCCACCCCACCCAGCCCACCCCACTCCTCCCCACTTTCTCTTGTCTGGATGCTTCATTTCCTTCCTCCCCTCTCAAGTCTGTTGGAAAATCAATATCTCCCTGTACCAGCTGGTCTGGCTAATTCAGTGTGAAATTTGGTGTGTTTGAGGCGCACACGGTCCCTTGAGGATATGACATGGCAGGCTCTAGCCAAGCCTTCAGCAGTGTCCTTTCCTGTGCATTGCACACTCATCAAAGCAAGGATTAGCCATTTCTCAGAAACTGGATGGAGTTGGGAGCTAGTTCTTACACATCCAGCCTACGGCCTGAGAATCATTCACTCTTCAACCACAGTCAGATTACAGTGTCACTTAAGCTTTTGTATGCAAATAGACCCCTTGTGGAATTTTACTTGGACTGCTTTTAATGTGCTGTAATTGTTCAGTTGATAAATTTTAATTTTATGGCATACTGATCACACTGTATGTTTAGTGATATTCATCAGACAATTGGCATGTAGAGGAATTGTAGAAAGGATTGTAATGTAGAACAGATTTTGAAACTGATGACCTGCTGGTGATAAGGAATTGTCAAAACAAGATGAACAACATGAGGGTCGGTATAGAATTAATAAACATAGGCAATGTGTGTTGTGCTGATCACAAATGCTGATCTGGTTTCAAACGGTTGAATCGTCCCTGGCACCTCTATGTGAAAGTCAGTGATCTCATTAGGATGAGAAGTAGTATCAGCAGTGTGAAAAGTAGTATTCAGTTGTCTCCTTTAATCAGATTTACTGTAAGAAATGTGAAGTCCATACCCAAATTAGATTTAGACAGCTGACTCTAACAGCTGAATACTAACCTTTACCAAAGCAGCATAAAAAACAAAGCTTAACATGTTCAAATTTTACATACATGCAGTGTACTGCATGTCTGAAGCCCTGCACCAGCATACGTGTCTGTCAACTTTCACAAACAAAATGTTGTTTTCTGTCTGTCACGTTAAATGCACGCAGTTGAAACTGGGTTGTGTTTTGATGCCTTTCCCCATCCAAGGACTAAGTGATAATGCACCTCCCTGCTCTGAGCTGTGCAAGGTAGTGGAACATATTTGCTTAGATGTCCAACGTCAGGCTGCTAGTGCAGACTTTCAAAGCAGGTATCAAACAAGCAACTGTCAAGCCATTCAGCAAATTGATTATCAGCATTTACAGCGAGGATAGTGTAGGTCAGCAGTGTGTGCAGGACATTTTCACACTCTTTATCTGAATTTCTCTCCCTGTCTGTTTATCCACCCTGGTGTCTCTGTCTTTCCACCAGTCAGTCTGTCTCTGTGTCTATCTATATTCCTCTCACCACTTACCTCATTTAGATTCACATTTATGCATTTCAGTGGTGCCCTTCAAGTGATTTATCATGAGTGCAATAGTAGAATAAGCTTTGATTCCTGGATTACCGACATTATAAGCAACTAGTACTAAGGAATGCAAGCGTCCAAGCCATAGCACCCAGACAACAGATGTAATAAATTTTCCTGTTTCTTAAGAACATTTATGTATAAAAGAAATGTGCTTGGAAAAGAAATGAGTCAAGCAGAAAAAAGGAGCAACATCAGGGGGGAGTAGAAGAGGAAAGTAGGAGAGTGGTGAGCGTGACATGCTTCTTGAAGAGACGGGAATTCAGTCATGCATGAAGTGACTCGACTCGTGGTCAATCCACTATTTGGAGCCAGGAGGGAGATGACTCAAGGCTGAATGGAGCAACGGCCCGGATGCTGCAGGGAGGAGAGCAAAGTGGCCGGTAGCAGCAGAGCACAGTCTGGAGCTGTACCAGGGCCTGGCAGCCTTTCTCAGCAGGAGATCTACTTTTCGCTTGAGCATGCTGAGGTGATCTGTGAGCACCAGCCATGCAGACTCAGGGAAAAGCATTTTTACTCATAATGGAGGATAAAAACTGCTGAATTGGAGAGGGAGAAATTACACAAATTAATATTTGTGATACATAAAAGAAATAAATACTGATGACTGTGTTGCCTCTGGGCCGCTTACCAGCCAATTTGCTGAGTGCAACCACATATGACTGACTGCTTTAAAATGTTCTAAAAATAAGGCAATCAGTTTTTAAAATGACTTTGGAGGCATGCCAGTCTTTTACAAACCAATGTGTTTATTTATTAAACTTAAAAATGTGTTACACTATTACACAAAATATCAGCCTGCTGAGGATTGCACAAAATAATTGCTTTCACGGAAACACAGTGCACACGCCCACCCTCGCTGTAACCCCAGTTTGTGTCAGAGAGCGAGTCTGCTCTCGTATGTTCCAGCAGAGTCTCAGTCCAATCGTGCTTTCTGCGGGTCCTGACAGAGCAGAGTGTGAAATTTCAGTTTGTCTGATCGCTTAAATGTCAGCAGTCCAAGATTGCCTAGTCATGCTTCACGGTCACCATTGCTAACACTGTTGAAATGTAATTAAATTATTACTGGGAGGAATGTTTTTTGCAGGGGTAGAGTTTTGCTCAGTGACGTCAAATAGAGGATTCAAGCTTTTTGATGTGTAGGAAATTATTTTCATGCTACCAGTAGTAGCTCATTAGTCTGTTTTAAGTTGTGACCTGAACAGAGAAGAGGAGGCTGATTTTCACTCATTACTTCATGTAATCAGATGGGGAGTGAAGAATTTGCCAAGTTTATGCACATTTTTTTGTTACTTTGTAGCTGTGCAAGAAACAAAGGAAAGAGATATGGAAAAAATCCATCACAGTAATATGGAACGTATTTTGAACAGATGATGATAATAATAATAATAACAACAACAACAACAATAATAATAATAATAATAATGATACATGACATTTATATAGTGCTTTTCAGCATACCCAAAGTCGCTTACAGAGCAGAAAAAAAGAAAACAACTTTAATAGGATGATGCAATAATAATAATGTTGTTTGATAATATAACAATTTAAATTATTGCATTTTTTAAATTCTTTGCCGTTAACATATTATCTGTCAGTGTTATCGTATTATCAATAGCAAATATGATTCACTCCTTATGAAGTTATAATGGCCTGTTAATATAATAATATGTTGTCACTGAAGTATCTGGGAAATTATTACTTCAACATGTTTTACTACATTTCTGACTCACAGTTTTATTATATTTTGAGAACTTGTTAAACATCCATCACTACATTATCAGTTGCTACATAGCTTGAAGCCTGGGCAGTTATGATCTAGTAAGTCATTATTATGTGTGAAACATTGAGTTGAAAAGAAGCTGTACATTTACATGTTTAAAAAACAAAACAAAACAAAACAAAAAAAACAGGAAAAGCAGTGATATCATATATGTGTTTTTAGAGATCAGAAAGGCTGAGGTGATTTGTGGTTGTTTTTTTGTTGTTGTTCTGCAGAGGAACTGAGTTGAGAGCAGGCAATATGCAGTCTCATATCAGGGCAGCTCATTTCACTGAAGAGGTGAAGCCGAGATAAGAAAAGTCCCCAAGAGCTTCTGCACTGATTCTTGTCTGTCAGAGCTGAATGTAGCCCTGATATTACTGCGGTGCCTGAAAGCAATATTTCACTTTGGAGTGACTTTAGCAATTTTTGGAAGGTGTTTTCTGACAAGATCACAACTGTCAGCCACTCTATTAGTTTCTCACTTTAGTGCCAATCATTTTGTTATTTTATTTAATTTCCCTCATTTCCATTTACTCCCTTATTTCTGTGTTTTCTTCCACGCTGTTATCATCTTACACAAGGAGGAGTTTTGCCTGTTGGATTTATCAGTGAAGAGGCTCAGTGAAAAGCCTGAATGTCAGAGATAAATACACGTTTCAGGGGCAGCTGCTGTAGTATCAGACTTTGACATTAATGGTGAGCATGCGGGGGAATTTCAAAAGTGAAATATTGCCTTAAGACAGAGCTGACAGCAAATGGGGCTGTCGTTTATCAATCATTTATAAAATCCATTATGATACAGATGTCATGGTACGCCTGTGGAATACTTTTTACTATGAAGCTCATACATAAAGCATTTCACATGGTCTGACTGAGTGACAAAGGGACAAATCAAACAAAGAATGTCTGACCTCCAAAATAATATTTGGATAAAATTAAATATCGATCAACAGTCATTAGTAATGTGGATATGATGACCAAGAAGGTAAAGGCAAAAGATGTAACAGCTACAACAGTCTAATAAACTTTGAAAAGGTCGTCTCTTTACTATGTTGCAGCCTTTAAAACCAGGACAACACTTAACCTACGATATTACGATCCAGAATCCCAGATGATATTTAGTCTCATATCATGATATCGATATAATGCTGATGTATCGCCCAGCCCTACTGGGCAGGCTTGATAACTCTTTGACCTTTACGTGAACTTTGTCGACTGGATGTAAGCCTCTTTGATTCTGCCACAGAATGGCAGTTCAAAGATATCTCTTCTTTTTTTTCTCTTCTGTTATGCCACATTATTTACAGCCTACAGCAGTTAGAATTACTGAAAGAAGAACTACTGCAATCAAATAAATCTAGGATACTATCTTTATAAGCTCTTTCTATTTGGAGAGCAAGACACATTTACTCACAGCCCCTCTGTCAAAAACAGCACTTTGTGCCCGTATCTGTTAGACTGATGTGTCACATAGCTTAACAGTTCTCTCTGGCTAAATAAAGAAACCAAGTCAGAAATCTAAGGTTCTGCGACATTCGATCTGCATTGGTTGATCATCTACTGTATAGTATGACTGCAGTCTGACAGACCTTTGATGTGTTCGACTGCTCAGACTAGATGAAAAAGGCAAATGCGAAGGAAGTGCAGCTGTTGTTCAGCGTGCATAAAGCAGCAGTGTTGGGGAAAAGTACTTTACAAACTCAGTCAGTAAAAACTAATGATGGGCACAGCTCATCTAACCAGCACCACTGTGAGAGTGCAGTTCCTAGTCTTTGGCTTTGCTGCTGTAGCACCACTATAGTATGTGTACAGATGTGGGGTGATCTAGTGGTTAGAGTTCGTCTCAGTACCAACAGGTCTGAACCTCACTGTAACAAATGCATCTGTCCACAGCGTCACAGTGTGATGTGAAAGTGTAAAATAGCTGAACAGTCTTCAGTGCAGCAAGTGTAGATTGCTCTGAATAAGCTCATCAGGGAGCCTAACATGCAAAATTTGTGTAGAAAAAGATCAACCAAGAACCTCAAGCTGACCCTTCCCCTCCTTTTCCTACAGTCCAAATACAACTCAGAGAAATTACAAAAAAAAAAAAAAAAAAAAAAAAAAAAAATGACTTAAAACTGAGCAAAATGTTGCTTAAAATCTGCCTGCTGGTAATGTTGCTGAAGTCACTCGAAAAGAAAAAGCACTCCTTTTTAGGACAAAGACACCCCTTTGTCCAACATTGAGATTTCTTTTGAAAACATCCTCAGCACAGAGATATGTTTTCAGCTGGGCAGATTACATCACACAGAGGCTCATCTTTCCTCAATAAAGCCAAGGTTATTGTCTTACAGCAACAAAATAAATCTGCCCTTTTGTCTTTCTTCAGTGTCAAGTAACATTTATACTTCCCCTCTCCTCCTGTTCCCCTCCCTCTTGGCTCTCCGTCTCCCTGTCGACCTGTCAGACAGGAGCTTTTAAGCGGAACTTCAGCTCTCCTCTGCTCACCGTCGATCCGCTGGGTGTGGTCCAAGAGGCCCCCGCCGCCCAGGGTGAGTGACAGGACCGCTGGCTGATTCATCACAACTCCCAACAAGTGGATTCTCTGGATGACTCAATACTGTGGCCTCTGAGCTTTGCTGTCTGACAACAACCTTTGTGTGTATGTGTGTGTGTGCATGCATGTGTGTGCAGTGTGTCACCCGAAACTCTGTGCATGTGTTGCTCAATGATATCTTATTTGGGTGTGTGCAGAGGCAGGAAATGGCATTGTTGACCCCGTGTACGAGGCATTGCGATACGGGACGTCGCTAGCTCAGATGAGCCGCTCCAGCTTCGGCAGTATATCAGAGTCCCCCTCTCATGAGGTAGATAAGTACACACACACACACACACACACACACACACACACACACAGAGCCCCTCATAGAAATTCATGTTAACATCAGTCACAGCAAAAATATTGTTGACTATGTCTCTCTGCTGTTTTTCTGCTCACTCTGTTTTTTGTTTTAACACAGACAGAAAGACTGGATGAGAGACTAGAAAGCCAGCCAATAGCTGAAGAGGAAACCATCCCAGGAAGTGAGTCAAATAATTTTCCATTGAACCTCTGACTTTGTAATCTAATTTCTCCTTAGAATTTTTTTTAGAAGCTGGCACAGCCATACTCTGATTTTGTTTCCTTTGTTCACTTCACAAAACAAAGTCTGGGCACAAACCATTTAGAAAATAGTTTGAGCAGCAAATGGCGTTTACAAAAAGCACATAGCAAGTGACTGACTCAACCATCTGTCAGTCATTAGTTAATTTGTCCAATCAAATAATGCTTTAGCGTTCCGCTGTCGGGCCTGACTTACAGTTTTTCAGAGGCTGTAGAGTACTCAGTTGTAAATCTAGAGTGAAGATGGTATCAAATGAAACTAGACAACCTAAGGAATTGCAGACATGCCCACCTTATGCTAATCCCATGCAGCCTGGGGCTCAAACCATGCAGTAGTACAAATGCGTTATATTTGCCTATTCTAAGATGGTGTATTTGTGCAGACTGGGGTCTAAATTTTTGTTTTTTGGTTTGACTGGAAAGCTGAGACTCTTGTTCTTTATTCATGTTCGATGATGTTTGCCCCCATGGCAGCCATTTCTTTGTAGTGAGACCATTTTTTGAAAGTTGACATCACCGTATAAAATGATCCATTGTGACCTCTAGGATAATCACAACCTCATGAAACTTCACAACCACAAACTAGAAACTAACAAGGAGTTTCTAAGCAATTTCCAGGAAGAATGCTCACCATCAAACTAGATCTTGGCACACTAATGTGGTATTTTGGAGGGATTTTTTGACCTTTTTTATTTATTCTTGAGTGGTCAAAAATGATTCAGTTTTACACCAAATCTACGTAACAAATGGCATCCAACCAAGAATTGTTTTAATGAAATGGCTACCATATGCTCTCATCATAATGCTCTAATCTTTATACACCCTAAATTAAAAAGGGGCCTAAACAAAACACAATGTTTATTGCAGATTTATGACTATAATAACTTGACACAGAGTGCTGAGCCTCTACTGTTGACCCTTTATTTCCCCCTGAAGACCCCTAAGATGAGTCTAAAGAAAGAGCCGGAACAGTAAGGGGATAAACAAACCATGTAGCATGAGAGCGCCGAAGCTAAACAAACAGCAACTGTGATGGTGAAAGGATCAAGTACAGTATATTGGTAAGAGAGTGATAGCCTTGTAGGTTTTTCAGCTTGAGAGAAGTGAGAGTGAAGAGAGAACAATGTCGTGACATGCTGTGCCCGGTTGTCCAAATTACAAAAAAGAGGGTGTCAAAGAGGGTGCTGATCTATAAAGATACAAGCTGTGGCTGTGTTGTACTACAGTTATTACACTGCTATTTCTGCCTCTCCTGTGATGGATTTTTTCCCTGTACGATTGCTAAACATTTTTGGAAAACAGTGAATATAGAGAGAATGAACTGACACCAAAACCTATGTGCTGTTAATTTTATTGTTGAAATAATATTGAAACTTGTCTGATTTTAAAATCAATCATTGCTGTGCTGGAAGTATCTCAACATGATGTTAGATCATTTGTTTTTGTCCAGTTCATCAGTGGGATTAAGAGAGATACACCACCAAACATCAACATGGGCCCAGAAATGCAAAAAAACAAACAAAAAAAAAAACAAAAACAAAAAAAACACATGTAGCATTGCAAGTCCAACATGTAATTTTTTATACAGCTGTGCAAAAAAAAATAATAAAACATCGCAATATTTTTTTCTTAATGCTGTTTTGATTCTCTAGCCTCCTCTATTGAGATGTATCATTTCTCAACTCTTCAAGTTCTTCATTTTCATATGACGCGAAAACATCCATATTTTAGTGCGCTATGTTAAGTATGTGAGTTGTGCCAATTCTGTTTTAGTAAATAGGAGTGAGAATTTTGACTTAAATTGCTTTCAGCCAGCTTTGCCACTGATTTATCACATATGTATGTATATTTTGCCTACCCAGGGGTTATGTAGTAGGTTGTAATTTAAGCTGTATTTATGCATTTTCAGTCAATGCTGGTGAGCATTTCAGCGTATCTTAATAAAAAAAAATTTACATTGTGAGGTATGCATCATGGTTTGTACTGTATAATAAGATCCTTGACAGCAACCAGCTGTAGGTTTTTAACAACACTAACAGTTATAAAGTGGATTTTTCCTTTAAGGCCATGATGTGTTCAATGCTGAGAAAAAAGATCTGAGTGTCATAAAAAGAAACATAAAATAACATGTTCCATTAGCACCAGAGAGAGTGCGACCGAGGTGGTATGTGTGTGTGTGTGTGTGTGTGTGTGTGTGTGTGTGTGTGTGTGTGTGTGTGTGTGTGTGTGTGTGTGTGTGTGTGTGTGTGTGTGTGTGCGTGTGTGTGTGTGTGCGTGTGTGTGGTGCTTAGCTCTCTCCCCCCAGTACTTTTCCCTCTCCGTCTGCAGTCCCAGGAGATGGGATCATCTCTGTTTGTACTGCTGCCACTTTAAATGACCTTGGCTTTGACCTTCCTTCTGTTTGCCGCAAAGTGACAAGACCTCTCTCTCTTTCTATCCCTCCCTTCTTTTTTCCTCTACCTCTCTCTCGCACACCTCTGCTGTTTCTCTCTCTCTCTTCCTCTGTCATACACACAACCTTTCCTCCTCTCACAAATACACTTTGACTTTATCTCTCTATCCTTGTCTCGTTTCACTTTTTTCCTCCCTCTGTCTGTGTCTCTCTCTCTTTATGTTTCTGTCTCTCCAGCGCTCACCCCTCCTGAAAGTGAGAAGGCTGATTCAGAAGACAGGGTCAGCCTGAAGGTGTGTAGTCAGCATTCCTGTCTTGCCTTCACGTCTCCTCTCTCTCTCTCTCTCCTCCTTTCCTTCTGCTTGTTTGTCTCCGCTTTCATTCACCCCTCTTCGAATTCTTGCTTCATATTCACTCACTTTCAGACATTTACACTTCATTTAACACTCATGAAACTTTCAAAAGCCCATCAGGAGCGCACAGATCACCACCTTCAACTCTGTTTTTCTTCTCCTCTCCCTCTCTCTGCCCCCTCTGTCCTCACTCCTCTTTGTCATCAGACCCCCAAGCGAATGGAGGTCCACTCCATCCACACCTACGTGGCTCTCTACAAGTTTCTGCCTCAGGAGAAGAATGACTTGGAGCTGAGGTCAGTCCTTAATGCTTGCCTATTAATTGTGTGTGTATGCGAGAGAGAGTGAGACAATTGCCCTGCAGTAATCAGTTAAGAAGAGAGGACGGGCACATCAGGCCAAACTTGCACAGACACTCACACACCATCTGCCTCCTCAGCGGGATGATAGTAGGGGGTTGCAGGATCTGGGGTTTGGGGAGTAGGCGGGGTGGTGGGGCAGGCTGGGAGGCCAGGAAGGACAAACAGCTGCGACCAGTGTGTGACAGAGTGAGAAAGAGAAAGAGAGAGAGTGAACTGAGTGTGTGTACGGGTGGTGATACTGCTGAGCTTGGGTATGACACCCACCACTAATCAGAGTGATGCATATCAGCAAGCATGTAGCACAGTGAGGCGTGTCTTCACACAGAGATTTCCACATACATCAACTTGTACCATCTGTCCCACATCAGCATCATGGAATTAAATCAAAGCTGTAAATGTGTTTCATTATCATGTTTATAACACATAAAACAGCGAGAAAATTGGCACATAGTGACAACAGCTGGGATTAGAGCCCATGTAGTGGTGAGTTGAGTGTGACCAGGCTTTATTCATCCCATCTGACTGGTTAGCAGACTTTATGTAATGTTTTTTTTTTTTTTTTTCTGTCATTATGTCCTGCACATGTTTTGATTTCTTCTTTTTGCCCGTTTTCTGTGAGCAAAGTTTTGTTTTTTTAACTAAAGCCTTTCCAATCTTAGCCAAACTGTTTAGATGTCTAAACTTAAAGTTGCACTATGCAAAATTACCAAGGCTTGACTGAAGTGAGGGCCGTTTAGATTTGACTTACAAAAAATGTGTAAGAAACATTTAGACTCAACCATCAAATCTCATGCGTAATGTTATTTTAGTAGACTAGACTTATTAGACATGCGATAATCTTCTCATGTGATGAACAGGTGAAAATGGTGTGTCCTCACAATCCATGCTATTTTCACAGAATGTGTTTGTGGCAGAGAAACATAATCTGCACATCCCCGTAGAGTTTTCTTTTTATGCACAAAATTAAAAAACTTTTAATTTTTTAGGGAATTTACTCAGGACATAATGAACTTAAACTACTTATATTCTGCACATGATTTACTTTATGTTGCAGACTTAGTCAGAATCAGAATCAGAATCAGAAATACTTTATTGGCCCCCAAGGGGAAACTGGGTCAGTTGAAGTTGCTCAATTTCCAAGAGAAAAATTTAATCATAAGACAATAGAAATACGAAATATCTAATACATGTCTTACAAATTTTGAAAGGTATGTGTATCAGGTATAAATTGCATTAAAATATGTGCATGTGCATGTGTCTGTCCTCTCCTCTGAAGCACTGTATTTGACCAGCTTTTTCTCCTCCAGGCCTGGTGACAGAATTCAAGTCACAGATGACTCCAATGAGGACTGGTGGAAGGTGAGCTATGGAAAATTCTCTCTTCCTGGAAGAGATTGGAAATCTGAAAAATGATTGAATCATGAATGTTAATTCTTATTTGTAGCGTTCTATGAATGCCTAAGCTCAAGGCCAGGTGAATAAAATGCTATTGCTACCAGTCAGTGGAAGGCTCTATTATGAGCACCACCACACACATGTGGCCTTCAATAAGACGAGAATCAATTGAAGCTCTCACATTCAGAGTAGAGCTATTCAGAGAAAATGAGATGGCAGAGAAGGTGGATGAGCTTTGAGGATAGCAGGCGTGGGTGTTAGCAGAGCTAGTTAGCATGAAAATGCAAGAGGAACAGACCAGACTGCAATCGGTGTTTAATGAGCCACCTGAAGGTCTTAACCTTCACCAGCTAATGGAGGACAGGCAGACCTGCATGTGTGTAAACAACCCACCAGGGGTGCAAAAAGCACCAAAATGTCCCATTCAAGTAGACCTAACCCCTCAAGTGAATTGTACTCTGAATGAAAGTTACACATTCCTTTTCACAAAAGAGACCACTGTTAAAAGTATTTTTTTCCATGCAGTTCAAAAACTCTGGAGGGCAAAGTTCAGTGTAGACTTTCTTTTAAATAGAAAAAAATTCTTGCTTCCTCAGCTGGCCCATTTGGCCAGTTTTGTGACGATTATGCTATATATACATTTACTATATTTACTACACAGCCGACACCCCAATAGGGCTGTCGGCTGTGTAGTAACCTGACTTCTGCACAACACGACTGATGGTCCCAACCCCATTGATAAAGCAAGAAATTCCACTAATTAACCCTGATAAGGCACACCTGTGAAGTGAAAACCATTTCAGGTGACTATGTCTTGAAGCTCATCGAGAGAATGCCAAGAGTGTGCAAAGCAGTAATCAGAGCAAAGGGTGGCTATTTTGAAGAAACTAGAATATAAAACATGTTTTCAGTTATTTCACCTTTTTTTGATAAGTACATAACTCCACATGTGTTCATTCATAGTTTTGATGCCTTCAGTTAGAATCTACAATGTAAATAGTCATGAAAATAAAGAAAACGCATTGAATGAGAAGGTGTGTCCAAACTTTTGGCCTGTACTGTGTATATATATATATATATATATATATATATATATATATATATATATATATGTATATATATACACACACACACACACACACACACATATATACCAGCATATGTGTAAAGGACAAAAATTGTGTGTGTGGTCTGTGTTGTGTGTTTGCGTGTTTACCAGGGGAAAAGCAGAGAGAAGGTGGGATTTTTCCCAGCCAACTTTGTGCAGCGGGTCCGCCCCGGTGAGCGCGTGTGGAAGGTCACTGCCGGTTTCCATGGCAACCGAGACAAAGGCCAGATGACTGTGAAAGAGGCCCAGGTGAGTACACACACTGTATCTCTTTTTCTCTGACTCTTTTTCACACATACACACACACACACGCACTGAATGTAATTATTAATGTATGCAAATGCATGCAGAAACTGCTCAGAGTACAGAGGACATGTTATAGCTTCAACTGCAGCTCACTTTCAGCCTAAAAAAAAAAATCATCTTAACACTGCTGAATGTCACTCCCTGTTCTCCTCCTCCTCCTCCTCCTCCTCCTCCTCTTCCCGTCTTCCATCCCAACCTGCCCTCCTGTGCAGATCTGTGTGGGGAAGAACGACGAGACTGACGGCTTCCTCCGTTTGAGCAGCGGGAAGAAGCGAGGTTTAGTCCCTGTGAAGTATCTAGTGGAAATATGACAGCAGCGCACCTCCGCCAGAGCCTCGCTTTGATCTGAATTTCACTATGATGGAGGAATACTCAGGAGTGTTTACCCAAGACCTCACTGACCACCAACCACCCGGCTCCCTCCCCCCTAAAAAACGGCAGCAAATTTAGCAAACTGTGGTGGACTTTGGCGCACAATGGGTCAGCGTGGTTCTGCTGCCCACCACTTGCTTTCCAATGCAGACGGTAAAGGTTAAGGTTAAAAAGAGGAGGTTGGCTTCCTTTGAGTTCTTTAGAGCTACTTTTACTGTAGCACAACCTTACTTTGTGTGGTTTTAAGCACGCACACACACACACACACACACATTCAACAGAAATGTAGCATAACGTCGAAGAGGATAGTGTGAAAGAAGTCTGGCTACCTCACTAGCCATTTCTCTTGGCCGACGGTCTGTTTCAGCCGTGAGAGGAAAGGGGTGCGAATTACTTTGCTATGAAGTCATGGCACGTCCAAGCGATTTGGAGGACTTTGTGAGAGAATGACTTGATTTTTTTGTGTTTTGCGAAAACAAGATGGAGTGGAATTTGTCAAAGGCTGTAGCTGTCAACCGTAGTAGCTTGTGCAAAACACACTTTTTCGCTGATCCTTTTCCTGAACCCTCTAAATCAGTTTTTGGTATAGCTGAGGAGGTGAACCACAAAGCGTTGATGAAGGGAGAGAACGGGTTCAGTGTTGCACTGGTAGACTATAGTTCAGAATTTGCATGTGTGCTATTTGTAATATGACTTGATGATTTTGTGTCGCTCATACTCTGACTGTAAAAGGATTCAGGTCTTGCATTGTGTGTATGTTATAAAAAAAATATCTGTTTTTGCATTACATTTTGGTTAAAAGAGTCATTCCACGCGCACAGCCAGAGGGTTAATCATATTCTGGAGTGCTCTCCTGTGATTAGATTACATTTGAGCTCTTCACAGCTGCAATGTGTGCGATGATTGGAGAGTTTCCCCAAGTGTGCTCTTCAATCTCACTCTCTTTACACACACACACACACACACACACACAAATGTTATAGCTGTTGTCATTAAGTTCCACGTAACTCTGAGGTAAGCTGCTGGAATCGTGTCACCGCTGCTGTATCCTCAGCATCGTCCAACTGTATGTGAAGTCCTGTAACGTCCACATATCTCATTTATGGCTCTGTGATACTGTGCGTGAGGTCGCTCTGCTGTCTTGACTTTTTGATGTGCTTTCTTTTTTTATTTTCTTTCCAATTAGAGAGCAGAGTAATCATCCTGGATGATTTAATTTGTCGAAACACCAAACTCAGCGTCGCCGTCTGTCAACAGAGTGTGTTAGCTGTCAAAATGTCACTCCCCCCAAAAGGTCATGCAACTGACTCTAGAAATTGCTCCAGTTTTTTTTTTTTGTTTTTTTTTTTTAGTGAAAGGCTAATGTTTCTCCTAGCACACTTAACAGATAAGTAACTTTGAGGGACTTTTATTTATATTATAATGAAAGGTAATTTATCATAATAATTAGTGCTATATCATTAGGAACTATAAGGCAGTGACAAACTGCCTTTGATGCAGCAATAACTGTACATAAATATGACTGTATGTGTAAATATCCTTTTAAAAATACTGTATTTACCAGGCTCTAATTGCATTCTGACCGAGAGATTTGCAGCTATCAAGGAGCCAACTAAGGGCATTAACCGCGCAACCATAAATTACAGTATTGTTGCTTGTCCCACTTCTCTGTGTATCTCTTTGCTCAATTAACATCTAGGCCTATCAGCACAAATCTATTGGAATACTATGCACAACAGTTCTAGTCACTCTCTTCATTTTGTACTCATGCACTTTTTTTTTGTCCAGTGTAGCCACCAATGTGTCAGTGTATACCTGTGCATTCTCAGTATGGATAAACAAGGGTTTGGAGTGCATTCCAGCTTTGGGAGGACAGTAGCTTTTTATGAAGTGGCCATCTTGGATCAAACTGTACCATGCTAATCCTCAATGTTACCTTTGATGACTAGAACCAAGATTGGCTCAGGATCAATACTACCCAGGTGAATTTCCTCCACACTACCAGGCTAGTTCTCTGCATGGCTAGCTACCCTGTGACCCTGACAACTTTCAATAAAGTCAGATGAATTGTCAAGCAGTGTGATTTTGTTCTTTGAGAAATGTTCTGCATTTGGTTCTGTAACTGATTGTATTGATTTTTTTTAATCTTTTTTATTTATTTATTTATTTATTTTTGCTTCAATATAATAATTGTCAGTACAACATTTGGTGGCGGTAGAGTTTCATTTCACTCTTCTTCAAATGCTGTTTGGAATATTGTAATGAATTTTCATTTGGTGGTGAACTATTCCTTTAGTTCCTTTAGAAAGCCTCTTGGAACCTGAATTCAAAAGTCGCCAGGCATTATTAGCCATAGTAAAGTTCATACCTCTGTCCAGTCCAAGTGTATGATTGCACATATCCATGTGCAGGATATATAAATGCATAAATTATGCTTCAACTTTCTTTCATTAATTTCATAACGTAACTCTTCATAACATTGTGTAGCTTGGAAGTTGTAATTATCTTGTAAGTTCACTTGCAAGTGACACTTAACATCTGTGCTACATAAAACTGACTGAGTCATGAAAGCCTGTTTTCTGCTCAAGTCACTGGCAGGGCTTTTACTTACACCAATCACTCACTGACCCAGTACCAGATCAATTATACAATCAGCACACCAAAACAATCAATAAACAATCAATAAACAGGAAGTAACAGTGTTGACCAGTTCCTCACATGAGGAAGACTAAGACTGTTTAATTTGTTCAGTCGATCTGCTGAAGCGCTAAACTTAGCAGTAGCTTACCAATCTGTCAAAGCAAAAACAAGCCAGTAATCACTAAGACTAGATTGTGTGCGAGATAAAAATCTAACCACCATTGTTTGGTTTTCCTGCCAAAACTTCCAAATTGTGTCTTGCCTGAACTGCTATTTTTTTCTTAAGTTTGGTCGATAGAAACTTTGATCCCATTTGGCCCCTTTAGTATGAAGGAGAAAGCTCCTTATTCAGTTCCCTGATAATAAATCCCAAATTACCAACAGTCACCAGCCTTTGTGATAGCTTTGGGTGACAGGGGAGGAGTCGCAGGGGCATGTGTACGATGCAGACCCCTCACCACAGGCCCCATACTCCCAACAGCCTCATAATAATAACCAATATTACATGCAGCCTATCTGACAGGACAAAGAGCCCCAATTTGTTGCAGCACATAAATACTAATGGGAGGAGGTGATTTCATAAGTCTGGAGCAAGTCTGACAGCTCCTGCCACCCAATACCGCACATGAGGGGCTGCCGCATGGTTTCACGTCAACGCTGAACCGCAGTCGGGATGTGCTGCTCTTCAGGATTGTGGCAGCTTAGTCACAGATGTGAGCCAGTGGCTTTTCTCTCAAAGGCAGAAATTGGAGCTGGGGTAGGTGTGAGATATCGAGTGCATCTTTTCCTTACACCTAACCCACAAATATCATCTATCCATCTATCCACCAGCTATCCAGAAGTGGCCTGGGACTTTGGTGTGAAGTTGGCAAATGCTCTGTCAACCTCAGATAACCTGACTGCTCACAAAACTTTTAAACTTTGTCTCATTTGATGCAATAATAGCGAGTGCAAGTCAGACAGACAAAACACCCATAATACATCAATGCAAATATATAAGAAAAGACTGGAACAAAAACCTGATGTATGAAACAGAGTCACAGTCAAGGCTTCTTGCCTTTTGAATGAGTTTATTTCTTACATTTCTGGACAGAGCATTTTCAGCCTTCACCTTTCATCCGTGTCCACACAACAATTTGGAGCAATCTCATTTCAAATCTAGCACAAGCAGCTTTTAACTCAGGCGTTTCCCATAATGGCAAATGACTCAACATCATTTCTTCCCTCCCCTTCAATTAGCAGTGCAATGCACTCGCTGGGCCATTTACTGTTGAGAAGCATAAATATCCCATTTCGGAGTTTAAGTTACCTTTGTATAGTCTATCCGTATCTTTAAAAACTGTGAACACCAGCCATTCATAAATCAGTTCATAACAGTACGAATCAGTAAGTAATAGTTTCCAATGCAGTTTCACTTGTTTCAGGAATTTCTCAGGGGACAAAAATAAATTTAAACTAAAACTAAGTAGAATAAGGGAATATCAGTCCACTAGTATCAGTTGTGGTAAAAAAAAAAAAAAAAAAAAAAAAATTATATTCGATTCAAGAAAATTCTGGAAACATGTTTAATACCATTGGAAGCAAGTGGGATTTTCTGATCTCACTGGCAGTTTTTTTGCACTTGTTTTAAGAAAAACAAGATTATAAGGCTCAGTGTGAGACAAAATGACTTGTTAAGACAGAGACTTTTGCACTACACTAATGGAACAAGAGCTTGACAGACTTCAAAATTATTACTAATTAAGACAGTTAAAGCTGTAGGAAAAGGGGCTTTTTGAAATAACCTTATCTACTCCAAATACTTGTTGCCTTGCCATGTAGCAAAATGAGCTGTGGGACAGTCAATACGGCTGAAAGTGTTTTCAAAATGAAAGCTGGCAGTTTGCAGTTTGACCTCATTTCACATCCAAAAAAGCCAATGGAGCCAAAATGTCAGACAATACATCACTGTCCACATACTTACAGATTTCACTGAATCCTTACAGCCAAACCAACCACCCAAATATGTCACTTCATGGCCACCATACAAAAGCACTCGAGGATCTTTCATGGAGTTGACAGTGCGGAGCTTGAGAAGATTGCTTGTTCCTAATGACCATAAATAACATGATTAGCTCCCAATGAAATTAATTGGCAACGGAGAAGCTGCTGGCAGACCATATAAACTGGCAGAGTGGGTGCTGTGCGAGTGTGTGTGTGTGTGTGTGTGTGTGTGTGTGTGTGCCTGCTGGGGTGTGAGGAACATTTCTCAAATCATGACCCAGTTCTGTTATCGAATTGAATCAAATGTGATTTTCGTCTCTGAAGAGGGAGACAGAAATGTGTCCAGCTGGCAGTACATCAAGCTACTTGTACATGCCTCAATTTGATGAAATTGCTGACTTTGGTGCGTGAGGTGGTATGGTGCACTTCATGTAATATGGTACCACTGTACCGACGCCCATCCCCCTCTGCGTGTGTATGAAATATTGCATGAGTGATGAGTGGAGCAGGTTGAAGTCTTCCTCTACTGGATGAGAAAGAAAAGGTTATTGCCTCCCCCTTACCAAAATACTTTTACTGTCTATAACTCATTAATCAACCTCGCTGGAAGAAACTGTTCTTATTCATGCAGAGAATAGCTGACACACACAGTTATACACACTCCGTTGTAGTGGGAAAACTATCAAGAAAAGCACCTCTGTATTAGTTTGACAGTGTTACAGCTTGTTTGTTGGGTCCCACATTTTGGGTGAGCTGCTCCTTTAAGACTGACTGGTAACTAGAAAGACTTGCATGTCATGAGGCTGTTAACACGCTAGGAATACAGCAATGATGCAAAAGGTGAAAAAAAAAATGGAAGAAAATCCATGCTCAAAATAGCATTTGATTATATAGGCAGTCGGAAGGAGAGGAAAAGGCTGTCAGAGGAAAATAAAGCTTTCTGGTGCTTGCCTGACAACATGGAGAAAACCGTACAGACTCATTCAACACAGAAATGAAAATAATCTCCCTCTCTCATTCAGTCTCTCTCTCTCTCTGAATATGCGGCTTGTAATCGTTCCTGCTTTAAATTTACGTAACAAACCAAAATAAAATAGAAATTTCACACAATGTCGTTGTCCCCAGAAACCCTTGTACTGTAAATGCAATTTCTGTCCCCGAGGGTTTATAAAACCTCTTTTCAAAAAATGCATGGTCATCAAACTGAAAACTGTTTTTTTTTTTTTTTTACTCCCCAACTTGCTGAAATATTGGACTTTTCTGACAATATGTTCTCATCTGTCAGCAGCAATAAGAACAGTCAAAGGCCTCTGAACATTACGGCTGAATTAAACCGCCGCTCGGTGAAATGAAAAAGGAAGTGACCCCAAACTGTATGTGTGTACATGCCACTGCTATCCACAGCTATCTCTTCCAGCCAATGAGCTATTCTTATCCAAAGGCAAATATTAGCAGAGAGGGCAGTGGAGGGAGGAAATTACACATTTGGTTAGATATTCTGCCGCTGTGTGCCGTCGCTTCAGGGTTAAGCAGCAAGCAACCCTTTATTTTTTGTTTTTTGGGGTTATTTTTGTTGTTGTTGTTTTTTTTGGTGTCCTTCCAATAGGCTACTCTTTTCTCTGCTAATAATTTGGTCGGGTTAAATTGTTTGAGGCGTCATGAGGCTCTGTGGGCTTGGCTGAGGTGTGGCTGGTTGATTAGTTAGTGAGTTTATTTTCCATTCCCAGTGCCATTTTGAGAAAGAATAGGCCCATCTAGGTCACTTATTTGTTACTGCACTTCTAAATTAAAACATTAGACGTTTTTTTTGGTTCATTTCTTGTGATGCGTTGAGTCATAACTCCAAAGTTCGGTTTTAAGAAGAGTTTTATTGTGTTTATGTGGGTTGTTGTATGCTCTATGTAGTGTAGCACTTCACAACACAGGAGGACAGTTTCACCAAACCAGTGATTTCTTCAGTAGTTACACACTGAAAATTGATTCATATTGGCTTAAAATCACTGTGCCAAATTAAAATCACAAAATATTGCACTGGCTTTTTTTTTTTTTTTTTTTTTTTTCTCCCTCTGGTAGCACTGCTAAACAGAGTCTTTGGTAGGTCCATTTTATTCTTTAGCCTAGTTTTCTCTTGAATTCTACTCCATGTAAGACATACGCAACATTAAGAATAACTTCAGGATTGTAAAAATAACTGGAAGTGACATTCTCCTCTGAAAACCACATCTTGACCTGCATTGAACTGGTTTTGTTCAACATACTGAATATATAAATATAATGGAGCCATATAAATATAATGGAGATATGGTAAAATTTCTGAACACGGTGACACATCAGTCTACAGTACAATATATAGTTTAGTACGGCTAACATACATACAATACATCCATAAATACCACAAATTTACTTAGTCCATCTCACAAACATATTAAAATTCAAAATAATCATAGGCAAAATATAGGCCTAAATAAGCAAAGTGACATGGTTGTGTGAATGTATTTTTAAGCCCGAAGTACATAGAATAATTATTCTAATGAGACTCATGTTAGGTTAATAATAACTTTCGGTTTCTCCTCTGTACACCAGCCACATTAAACAGACTCAAAACCTGCACTGACACATTAAACCTCAAGGTAATGTTGATGTTAATGTACACAATATGAGCAAGTGTGGACGGTGGGTTGGTGTGAAAATAACCTGAATCACACTGGCCCATGAGTAGGACAGAGGCAGACAGAGAGACTTGATTTAATTATTAGGCTTTTATTTATTTATGTATTCAATCATTTATTCATTCATTTAATAAATTATACTTTCAAAACTGTACAACAGTGTTAGGCAATAAGTGTAGGTGTGTATAATAAATATAAACATCAAAGAAAGATTTTTTAAAAAAGTAAGTAAGTCAGAAAGAAAGTATCTGAAAATGAAAGCTTCTGTTATTATTATATTTTGTCATAAAAATAAATCCACTCAGGTCAAATTCAAGTGTGAGAAAAGTAAATCTGATATCCAAGTTTCTACTTCATGCCTACATGCTGTTATTGGCAGGCGATGAACGATTTAGACAGTTATTTCATACACTCTTTGCAAAGATTACAAGATATTAATCATATATTGCACATACCATACCGAATGGTGCACACATTAGTCTTCAGTATTATACTTTATGTCTGTTGGCTCTATGCGTAACACAGACTCTGCATTCACAAAGGGAGCAGCTTAGATGATGGATCGCTCTATTCTAACTGCAGGAGCTCAGATTGCATTTACAGTATGCAGCAACAAAGTATTAAATCATGCAGATTTTGCTGCTTCGGTATTACCCCTCACAACATTATATCATTTTATTGAGTTAACATCACTTACTTCCAAGCACTAATTAAACAACATGAATCAAAGCCTCTACCTTTACCAACGCTTTGCAGCTGTCAAGATAGGCCAGTTTCATGTGTCAAAAGTTAAACATTTTTTACGTGCCCCTTTTGATTCATGTCAGAAAATGCAATTTCATAAGAGTGCCTCAAATAGGACATGGGACGTACATGATCAAATTCTTGCCATTTTTAAGCATTTTAGCTGATGAATCAAACGCTGTGTGACCAATCAGCACTGTATTTTCAGTTCAGTGGTCGTTGCAGCTGCCTTTCTAGCACTGTAAAAAGTCTTGGAGGAGTTGGCACAGGAACAGAAATGAGCCCATTTATGCCTCCATTTGCCTCTCTTTATGTCTGCTCACTGGGACACCCACACCCACTGCCATGCTGCTCTCTGGCCAGTCAGCATGAAATGTTAATCATTTATGTCTTGTCGCATGAGCAAAGTGTCGAAAACCGCCCACTGAGATGTGTCCTCACAGGCAAATAGACAAATACATGGAAGGAACAGGTCGGAAACATAAGCCCCACTGCATTGTCAGGGGTAAAAATAGCTTACCATCAACTTCACTGGTGCAATTGTCTCATTTTCTATCTCTTGCTGTGTAGCGCTGGCAGAATTTGTGAATGTTGCAGTGATGTGTAGGAAATTAGTTTTAAAGTGACTTCCTGTTTAAAAGGGCAATTAATTAAATGAACTCTGCTTGCTCACAGTTGCAAGATGCCAAGCCAGAGATAGTTTTAATCAAATTGCACTTGGTGGATTGTCACAGAGGCTGTCACAGTCTCATACTCAAGTGAACCTCTGATGTCCCCATCTAAATTCTGGGTCTTGAAAAAAAAAAAGAAAAAAAAAAAAACTTGGAGGTGTGGCTCTTTTCCTGCCCACCTGCCTGATGTTGTCTCCCATCTTCAGGTTCCAGTCATGTTTACAATCCTCTAGACCCCTTGGCCAACTGGACCATTAAAAATGAAATAGGTACACAGAGACAGCATGTTTAATGCATGGTCTCATCTCTCACCACTGATGCTACCTCCGCTTTCTCGGGCAGCCACTTGCACAAACACACTTTCAGTGACGGGGATGAGTGGCGCATAGCACAGTCCCCCTTCAAAGGTGGAGATAAAGCTGGCACACTGGGTCCCGAGGCTAAGCCTTAGCCAGAGAAAATCAGCTCACATCCTTTGACTTGATCTTAGAAGTTGAACAGTTGACATATGAAAGATTTCTTTGAAACATGCTTCCGTGGATATGATAGATTTGAAGAATAAAAGAAAACATAGATAATAATAATACTTTAAAGTATTTGGGGGGGGGACTTGGTATTTTAGTGTTTACACTCACACTCAAAGGAGTTATTTATGTGGAATGTATTAACTTCAAACAGTCCTTCTCTGAGCTGTTTGAAGTTGCAAATAGATATGTGTGTTTATGCTTGCTCTGTCTGTCATACTAAATATAGTTATAGTCTACATATATCAGTATGGCCGGACTTTGTTGTAAATCTATAGAATAAAACAGACAGAATAGACAGACAGGCTTCTTCAGGATGAAATATCTTATTCTTTTGGCACCAGTTTCAATTGTAAAATTGATTGATTTGATTTATTGGTCCCCGAAGGGAGATTTGTCTTCACCGACTGTACATGACAAGAGAATTTCACGTCACAAACGTACAACAACAATAACAATACCACATAGCGATATCAACATAACAGTACATTCCTGACATTGCATATATAGCAGTTCAGCAATAGCAACACACAGCAGTGGTAGACAGACATATCAGCGTGGCTTGCCGTTCAGGGCAGCTATGGCTGCGGGGATTAAGCTTCTCCCAAGGCGAGCCCTCCTGAACTTGATTGTCCTGTACCTGCGCCCTGAGGGTAGTGGGGTGATGAATTGGTGCAGTGGGTGGGAAATGTCCTGTGCTATAGTGTTTGCTAGGCGGGAGATGGACTTATTGTTTAGTTCTGTGAGGTTGGGTGTGGGGAGACCAATGATTTTAGCAGCTGTGTTTGTGATGCGTGTGAGTTTGGCCCGGTTGGTGACAGAAAGCATGGTGAAGAAACATGTGGAACAGTACAGGAGGATGGGTTGAATGATGCTCTGGTAAAGTAACAACAGGAGGTGGGGTGCGACATATAGTCCTTTGAGTTTGCGGATGGCTGATAGTCTTTGTTGGCTTCTTTTTTGAATATCCGTGGTGTGCTGATCAAAGGTGAGTTTATTGTCCAGAGTTATTGCCAGATATTTGAAAGTGTCCACTATCTCTACTGTTTGGGTGTTTATGATGGTGGGGTGCTGGGGTGAGGTGGGGCTGAACAGTAGTTCCTTTTTTTATTTACGTTGATTTGGAGATGGTTGTCCGTGCACCACTTGGTGAAATGGGCGACTGTGTTGTGATAGTCCAGGATGGATTGGTTATCTGAGAGGAGTGCGAGAATGGCCGTGTCGTCTGAGTATTTGAGATATGATGTGGTGGGTGAGGTGCTGATGCAGTCATTGGTGTAGAGAGTGTACAGGAAAGGGCTCAACACACATCCCTGTGGCACCCCGGTGTTGATGGTGAGTACAGGGGATGTGGTTGAGCCCACCCTTACTGCTTGCAGTCTGTCGGTGAGGAAGTTGTGGGTGAGGTGGATCAGATGGGGGGGGATGTTGAGATGGTGTAACTTCTGGATCAGCAGGTGTTTCTGTAGAGAGTTGAAGGCGGAGCTAAAATCCAAAATGAACTCCAAAACTGCTGCCAGAACTATCTTATTACTTTTAATTAATTAATTAATTTATTTATATTTATTGCAGATCTGTTTTAATTGTATGCACACAAAGCACTTTTTATGGTTGATGATTTTTTTTTTTCAATTGTTTCCAAGAGTCAAATGCAACGAAATTTCGTTCCAGTGCACTGTTTTTTATGCATGTGTGCTTGAATGACAATAAAGTTGTCTATCTATCTATCTATCTATCTATCTATCTATCTATCTATCTATCTAGCTTGTATCAAGGTAATACCTGAGAGAGGGAGGAGAGGGAATGGATTGACAGGGGGATTACCAATCTTTGCAAAGCACTTGGCATAGGGAAGAGTGGACAATGCTATGGTGTCAATAAACCAAGCCAAAATCATCTCATCCACTCTGATATGTTAAATAGTACCTGCTGCCAAATCCTGCAGCTCTACCAAGAAAGAGAATACCTCCATGTAAATGTAACTAATCAAAGCCATGTTATGCAGTACAGTATCCAACACGTTAGGCCCTCAACTCGCTAGAAAAACCTCAGGAAGAAAACCAAAGGAAGAAACACTGGGTGGGTCCATTCAAAGAGGGATCCCCAGCAGGTTGTGTGCAATCAGTGCAGGGACCAAAACACGGACAATGACAATGAGGTAAGACTAACGGAGAGTAGTTTTGCCCTTCAAAGAGTCCCGCAGCCAGCCAGCAGTTAGAGGAACAGCCAAGTGGTTCAAGACAGTGAATTCAGCCTCAATAGCAGCAACACTGCTGCCAGGTTTGTTCCTTTGCCAGGACAATTTCCACAGAATGGACTTGCTCCTGCATTGGATTCAGCATTATGGTAATTTGTAGGGAAATTATAGGATATGCAGTGCCCCCTTGTTTTATGTGGCCTCATAACACACTCCATAAATCACGTTTTTTCCTTACATACATTCACCCATTTGTTTAATGGGTGGATATGAATGATGGGATGGGTCCAGCAGTTGATGGGGTTGCTTTCCTGAATTCTCGGCTGGTTCAGTGTCTTTTCAGTCCTGAGGATCAGATCAAGACTGACCAATCAAGGCTGACTTGACTCACACTAGCACAGGTCAGCACAGGTCAACAACATTTATCCCACAAATTAGTGAGTCCAATCAGCGCTCAGTGCCCATAATCTTGAATTAGCCCTTTTCCACCTCTTCAAAGGGAACCACTGCCACTCCTGTGAATCATGAAATTACAACAGGCACATGCTTAACAAGTCTTTACAAAAAATGAACAGTGTGTGTGTACAGACACATTATTGTTTCTGTAAGCCTTTGACCGAAACAGAAAATGATTGCTGAGAAACAACACCCCCATATCTAAGTGTCTTAGCTTAAGCCCCATGAGTACAGTTGAGTAGACCTTTCAAATTCTGTTTTATAGGTGAGCCTTTTTTAGTACACAGATCTAATGTATCTTCAGTCACTATGCATAATCCTATTAAAAAGAAGAAAAGGGTGCGGAGTAGATAAACTGTTGGTGTTTTACCAAATTATACCTGCAACACCTCAACAAGGTTCAAAAGTAATCCCACTGAGGCTTAAATTTAGGCTTAAACGGGGATTGTCCATCAACAGTCTCCTTTCTCTTGATAAAACTCTGTACAAGCTGAAAACTTCAGGCCAGAGCTGGTCATCATCAAATATTTGCAAGGACTACTGAAATAAAAAGGCAGCTTAGCTTCTGTCTGTGGCAAGTGTGGTGAGGCATGACTTTAGAGATTTAGAGGCGTTGAAGATGAAATTCACTTGGATCACACTTAGCTATTCTGGTCTATTTGGATTCATCATGCTGCTGTTTGATATTCACAGAAAATGGAAATCATTAAACTTCAATCAATAGTCTCCCTGTATATCCTTTATCCCTTGTTCATCTTTAATCTTTGGCCACTGTGCAGCTTTGATATTCGAGTTAGCCCTCTGAATCAGCTGCAACAGAGAAAGCACCTCAGTTAAGAGACAAGGTCATGAAGACACGCCTCATGGCTGGGCACAGGGGAGTTTTTTTTTTTTTTTTTCTTCAATTCACATCAGGCCCCACTCTTGCTGTTACCGTTCACTTGAATCAAGGTCTTCACGCGCATGTGCACACACAGTCCTGGTGTGCTCATGTGCTCAAGTGTTCATGCTTGTTTAATTACTGCAGGGCCTCTGGTGATTCGTCTCCACCCAAGGCAGCACTACTCTGCAAGGGTAACACAGGCAGACAGAAGACAGAGTTTCTGCCTCCCTAATGGTTGGGCAAACACACTCTCTCTCAGACAGTGGAGCGTCCCGCTTTCCTTCTTCTTATTGCTTCCTCATTGCATATTTAGGCTATCGAGTCAAAGATGTTCCCAGACGTCCGCATGCGGAAGCTTAGCTTACGTGGCATACAGCTAAGATGATCACAATGCTGTAGATTTTTTACGGCAGCGATGAAGCCTTGAAGTTTTATCATTAGGCTTTAGAAGCTGTACCTACATACAATAATGTTGAATGCTGAAATTGGTAAAGTAATACTGTAGACGGTTTGGGCAAAATACCCTTTTTACGACTGACCCAGACTGAGACAAGATGTCCGATACCATTTTTACTTCTGTGCATCCAATTTCGTGTTAGCTTAGCATAAAGACTTAAAGTCTATAGGAGTCGTTAGCCTGACTCCATGGAAGTGAAAAAATAAACCTTACAGCAGCTCCGAAGCTGTCATATTTGAAAAGCACATCTTAGAATTTAAAAAAGCAAACGTTAATATGTGTCAGATCTTCCTCTACCTTCAGCAATGAGTGGATCACTGCAATAGACCGAAGGATAAATGTGTTCAGCGGTTACAGTTGCACCATCTAACATTTTTTGTTTAAATCCCAAGACCTGTGCTTCAAATCCACATGATACACTGTGTAATAATGCGTAAATAAGACAGCTTCAGAGTTGCAGTAACTTTTATTTTATTTTATTTTATTTATTTATTTATTTATTTTTTCATTTTGACGGAGCTAGGCTAATGACTCCCATAGACTTCAAGTCTTTATACTAAGGTAACATGTAATTCTTCCTATTGGAACAGAATCACTGGATGCACAGAGGTGAAAATAGATGGTATTGAACATCTTGCCTCAGTCTGGGTAAGTCAGAAAAAGGGTATTTTGCCCAAATGTTGGAATATTCCTTTAAGATGCTGAGATCAGCACTTGGTGTCTGGTGACGCCGGCTGGGAGCAGAACGGCAGCTCTTTGCTCTCAGACCGTCCCTGCAGTATCTGTATCTCCAGTCTCAGATGGCTGTGTGTTCCCTCTTAGACGTACATGGCCTGGAGAGTGACGTGCCACAGGTACTCCGGCAGCCTCACCTCCCCAACCCCGATCCCTCCTGCCCTTAAAAGCTTTCCAAATCCAACATGCTCTGAAATCTTGAAAGCGTAGTTCAAAAGCCATTAAGTCGCTAAGAAAAGGATTTGAAATCCGTGAGACAGGTTTCCTTTGCTCTCCCTCTCTGGCTCATGTCACGCTGCATTTGTGGATGTGAAGATATTAATTTTTCAGCTATACCGCCTCAGCTTTTTGCCCTGGCTCTTTCTCTATATATATACACACACTTTATGTTCCCCTCGTCCATTGTTTTCTGTAGGATCAGGTTAGGCTACTCGATTAATCAGCCTCCTCAATTTAGTCAAATTCCTACAATAGACCCTAAAAATGCCCTCTCCTGGTCTGGAGAGGAGAGCCATGACTAATCTATTCAATTTGAAGTGCGTCAGAGCCTTTGGGGTCTCTGCTTTCAAGGCATAGGGATTACAGGATAATTGGGGCAGCTCTGTCAGAGTAAAGATACTTTACTTGCCATCAACTGCGGCTACTTCTTTTCTGCCGCTGCCTGTGTCAACAAATCTATTATGACAAAAAAGAAAGATAACAAAGGCAGAATATTCATCATGTGGAAGAATGGGCGCAAGGGGGAGCGATTCGGTTAGTATGTCTTGTCTTGCCTGGTCCGTATTACAAAGAAAAGTGCAAGCTTGTGAGAAATAGAGTACGAGAGGGGGGAGGAGGGAGAGAGAGAAACAACAGAGATGTGAAGGAGAAGAAACATAAAGATAGTCACACAGAGAAGAAAGAGGAATACTGGATGAAAAATTACCCCGATTCCCTTAGTTGTGATATTTAAATGGGACACAGCAAATGAATCTTTGTCTGCACAGCATAAAGTGGCAGCGAATTACAAAACACTCAGATAATAGACAAGTGACTAGATTTCCGCCTTAAAGAGACATGTCTCTCCACCTTAAATGGTGTGTCAGTCTTGTCCTAAATGTAAACCCAACAATTTTGCACACAAATGAGCCTTCAATTTGCTGTATAATCCTGTTAAAACCCATGTTTGTCACTGATTGTATAATCAGCCTCACCTTCAGATTAAAAGAAAAATATCACTGTCATAGTGCAAATTTTTCCCGTTTAAGTGTGTCATTGCCATGTCTTCAAGATACTTTTATTCACTGTAATTAAAATATAACTCCCTCTGGTATCTGAACATGTTCGGTGGTGATCAAAATTATTTTCTGCCATCAATGGGGCATAAGAAATTACTAATGTCAGCCAGATGGCCTGCTCCGAATTAGGCTGTTAATTTGTTTATGTTTGTTTGTTTTCCTGTTTTTTTGGCTTTTCATGTGAGAATCCATCTGGCCTGCGAGCTCATCAACATTTTGTGATGCACCTGTGACTGACACAATTATGACTAACGTTACTGTAGAGGGTCTAGATGCAGTGAAAACATGCACATCCAGCCATTTGCTCAAAAAAATTATTTTGATGTACCAACATGTCTCTGGTCCAGGGACTGATTGAAACAAGCCAAAAAGACAAGGGATGACATGAAAAGTATTTTTTGAAGCTCAGCCTTGACAGGACTATGCTGTGTGTTCACAAGTAACACTGACAGTGGCTGTAGTGAGGAATGTTACTTCAGCCCTCTTTCAGGACAATACAATTCTGGAGACAAGGTAACCCAAAGAATTCAGAATATATAGGTTGCATATTTGAGTAATACCTGCAAATTACAGGTATTCTGTGAGCTGCGAAGGACCTCCTGCACTCGTCATGGTAGCCCGGTGTACTCACCAGACCTCCCCGCCTCAGCCATCTGGCACTGAGAATGTGGCATTTTCACAAACTCTCCCCCTCTTCTAGCAGTGTTTTTCCTTTTCTTTCACATTTTCCTCCTTTATATGCTCATCAATTCAAACCTCTCAGTGAGGTGGGACACTGACGAACACAATGGACACCAGCTCTAAAAATGTAGCAGTTGATTGTGGGTCATTAATGGAAAAACAAGCTCTGAAGAGCTTTGAAGTAAAATAGGTTTGCTCTGTTCCCCACTGAAAAGTCCAAAAAGTCTAATTAAAATTCACCTCTTGACCAAGTGCAAAGATCACCTGATTTAAAGGACCAATCAGGGACTGATTTTGCTCTCGGAGCACAGTGGTTGTACGGAGTATTGCAACAACACAAGTGACAGTTTGTTCACATCTGCAGGTTTATAGACTGGAGGGTGTTGTCAGGATGGGGACAATAAAGCCTTGGGACAGGGGGGGAGGGCACAAAATCTACCTAATCTAACTATAAAGGAGTAGTCTCTGTATGTCTGCCTCTCTGTCTGTCTTTGATTTTCTCCCCAACTGTTTATCGGGTCAGCTTCAAACGTAGCGAGTGTATTGTTAAGGAGCCAACTAAGTGCAATGCCAACTTTGAAGTTGATAGGGTGGATGGTTGTACAGAAAATGGAAGGACAAACATACACATACAGTTTAAGAGAGGATAGTTCAATGGAGGCGAGTGTAGGGCTGTGCAGAGACAGGACATAATGAAGGGGTCTAGCAGACACAGCAGGACACACACACACACACACACACTTTTTCTCTCTCTCTCTCCCACTCTCTCTCTCCCCACTTCCAACTTGGCAGGTGTATTACCGAGGACCCGAGGGAGCGCAGTGTCAGCTTTAAGGTCAATCGGATGAATGGTTGTCCAGAAAATCAAAGGACACACATACACATTTAGCTCTGTGCAGGCCAGTCCAGTGGAGGAGGGGGAGGGGTGACATCACCTGGTGACTGTGATGTCACCACTCATCGTGACATCTTCACCAGCCACCATAGACTACGCCGTAAAATGTTCAGGAGAGCTTTTGCGCCCAGGTGACGTCATACTCAGCATTTTCATGTGTTTTAAGGAACACTGTGCTAGTCTAATTGAAAATGGAAGGAATCTCTGTCTGTAACCTTATATCCCCCCCAACACCACCACACACACACACACACCTTCTGTGAGCATGTGTGTCTAATTTGCTTGAGTATGAGTGCCTTGTGTGAGAGTGGCTGTCTCTTCCCGGGTGTGCCCACTCCCTCCATCGGCCAAGCCCCCCATATCCTCTTCATCCCTCTCTATTATCATCACCGTCATCCCCTTTGTCCTGGCTGTTGCAGTGGCTCTATGGCTGATCATCGTCCTGTGCTGCTGTGGCTTGCCACCTGCTTTTTGACTTTTGATGACTTAGGGCCACTTAAGGGACCTAACATTAGATTGAGGGCCACCCAAGAAAAAACAGAACACAGATTAATTCCAAACCAAATATTTTCTTTAATGGCCTATCGTGGTTAAAAGTCAAATCAATGGGGAAATGTATGTTATGTTTTCTGAAGGTGAAAAAAATCATATTTGTCCATTTGTGGATGTTTTAATGACAAAGGTGCATGTCTGTCATTTTATGCTTTGAAATTGGTTTGCAGCCAGTAATGTAAATAATAAACACAACATGTAGATAATGAGGCTAAAACGGATTTGTGATAACTGTTCAGCGTCTTTGAAACTGTTCAATCTTAGTTGTGCACTCCTCACCCATGAACCTGTCATACATTTTATGATTGGTATCATAATGGCATTTTATCGTTAAACTCCTTGTGCATTGCATTTGCCTGCTTGCAGATTAGACACATCACTTTATCCGCCCTGTGAGGTACAACAAAGCAAGCGCTGCTCCATTTCTCCTGAAACTTTCTTTTCCCCTCACTGACGTGTTTTTGCACGTTGTCTCCTGCTCCTCCATCTCACTAACCGGCCAACGTACCTGCAACATGACATAATCTATCTCATGAGTAGGCATGTCATGAGTCATACACGACTCGCCAGATGTCCAGCTGCCACGCAAACCATTCCTAACTGGACAGCTTAACCCACAGGACACAGTTTTACAGTTCTTAAAAACAAAGTACTATGTGATGTATGAGGGTTTAAAACCGTATTGGAATTGGAGCAGTTATGCTGCATGCATTTCTTCAAGTCACCTTAACTCATCGGCCACCAGAAACGTTTCCCAGCCCGCTACTGGCCCACTGGCTGCACTTTGAGGGTGCCTGATAGAAACAGAAAATCAGAGTCAGATCTCTTGTGATGAGGATCGAGTTCAGTTATGAGGTAGTTATTCCAAGTAGCCATTGTTCTTTTTATGTGTTATTGGCCATTAACATCACGTTTTCTCATTTGTTATGATAAAGAAGGAGGCAGTTTATGCTCTGGGAGATGAACAACCACACTTTTCACTCCATGCACATCTATTTTCTGTATGAGCCTCTACCTTACAGGTAGTAAGAATTTTTCAATGTGCCATGTACAATAAACTATCAAAAATAAATCTGGGTGAGCTGCTCTCTAATTTCAGAGCACTCAAACGCACATGTGGACCCAACTTCTGAGAACTACAGATTTGTCATCACTTACGGTGTTAAACCTTGTTTCCCTTTTAAGTTTCTAAAAATATACAGATTACCAGTACGAAGGACAGATTTAGAGACAATGCATTGTGGTCTCTTACAGTAACCACTGTGCTTCAAGGTCTTAATCCATTTTCAATGACTAAGCCCAGCCAGCTCATTTATTCATTAATGAAGCATTTAATTTACTACTGTAGCTGCCACAAGGTAAAGCTATATTGATTTATTTTGCCCTGTTTGCTGTGGGATCCCTCTGTACCTGCATTGCAGCTTTGTTTCTTAAACTAAAACCAATAAGTTTATTGGTCACACCTCTCCGAGATTCAACTGCAGGTGATGAAGGCAGAACAAATCTATATTTTCATCACATTACCCCTAAGTGGAGATAGAGGGTGGACTGCACTCATTTTGGAAACTGGAAGGGCACAAGGATACTGGATGAAGAGATATCACATCTTATCATTCTGAGGCTGCATCACAACAAATAGACCTCGTGAACAGCAGAGGGTCACAGGGCAAAGCAAAATATTACATCACACTTTAACACCTGTGCTCCCTGCACTGGTAACCTTATCCAGGAAATTAATGTCAGATACTTTCAGTTGTAAATTGCATTGCATTGTATTGTACAGCACTGTATCAAACTTTTGACTGGTAGGCTACTGTATATAGACAGCTTAGAGCAATTATAAGAGTTTAATATAATTTAATATAATAACTGAGATCATATCATGCAAATAAAGGCGATTTCTTGTATGGACTGGCACTCAAAAATACCTCCTGAGCACCAGAAACTTCAATCATACACAGCATTAATGTGCATATCAGTCAAACCCCTGATGTGAATGTGCAGAGCCCCTAGATCAAAAGAACAACTGGGAAATGTCTAAATGTTATGAATGTAATCTACTCTATTGTGGAGTTTTCTAATGTACAGCCTAAGAGTTGCTGTAGAACATGTATTTTTATTGCCTGTAACGTCATCATTTTTGCTGACTAATCATCTTTCTGTATGCCCTTTTTAGTCGGTGAGTAATGGAAAACAATGAATACAGACTCCGAGTTAATTTAAAGGTAAGTGCAGACTAGTCGGCTGTTTTGTGTCCGACCACAAGTCATTTTGTCTCCCCAGCCTGTTATTTGTTAAAAAGGCAAACTTCAGAGTGAGTGTACTCACTGGAGAAATATACAGTGACAGAAAGGGGCGGCAAATGAGGACCAAAAAGGACAGGTCGTCCTACACCAACACTGACACAGCAACATTAGCAATGAGCTCATGTTTTGTCTGAATCACTGGAGCGAACCTAACACGTGTATTTTACAGGGTGTTCTGTGGCACCGAGGACTGAAGTACACATCATGTACTCATGTGTTTTCAGCTCTTAGTTGCATTTTGTCATTTGTATAATTCTTATTGCAGGGGGGAAACAGATTTAATTGATGTTTTCTCAGCATATTAATAAATCCCGAATGAAAAGCGTGTTGAGTCCTTTCTTTACTCTCTTCCACAGGTAATAGCTGACAATCTATTCTCTGATCAAACAGCGACTACAAGTAATGTGATATATTATTGAACTACTAACATTATGATGCTATTATCAATAGTAAACATTAGGATTGGGAGCAGTGTATGTTCTGTTTCAGGGTCCCCTTTAATGCTCACCAATGAGGCAAAAGAGGCACAAGAGAACAAGAGGCAGGGCAACAGTAGCCAGAGGCTGAAAGCGATGTGTTGCGACCAGAAAGTTGTCACTTTGAACCCCGGGGCTTGCTTGGAAAGTCGAGGGGATGTGAATGGTCAACTCGCCCTTTTCAAGCAGCTGAGGTACTAAATTCACAGCCATTGCACTGTAGCGGCTCATCTGCCAACAGGAGGAAAAAGACATAGGGCTGTAATACTGCTACTGCAAACCTGAATACTGTTTTCCTCCATTTGAGCCTGCACACTCAAAAGCCACATTCTTTGTAGGTGATGTGTGTTTAGCCAAAATGAACTGCTGAGCTGGGAAATTAACTAAATTGTCTTCAGCACAGACTGGAACAAACTGCCGTCAGATACAAAGTTGATTACTTGCAACATTAAAATAATAGTGGGGCTCTGTGACCAGCCTTCATTGGTATCATGCAAATTCTTACCCGATTTTTTTTTTTTTTTTAATCTTATAATCATATGGTTGCTATTGCTGAATTCACTTATATGCTTTGCCATCTTAATGACATGTGGAAACAAATTGCAATATTGTAAGTTTCCATCCTCACTAATTTTACTTGTGCTATATATGTTTTTAGATGTTGTTTGGGTGTGGACTGTGAAGCAAAGTGCTGATAATGAATACGTGTGTCCAGTCAAGACCGGGTGAAAGAAGGCTTTTAGGGGAACTGAATCTAGAGCTCTGATCTGACAGCAGCGTCTATCTGATTGATCCCTGATCTGTGCCGCTGAGCGCAATCAATCCCTCCAGTCTCCTTGAGAGAATGACACACATGAGAGGGAGAAATAAAACCTTTCAGTCCTTTCCACGCATTTAGATGATATGATCAACCTATTTTCGCAAAGAATTAAAGTCAAGCAGTTAGATAATAGAGGTGAGGGAGAGGAGCATGTCAGCAGAGAGAGGGAGGTATAAAATGAAGGGATGTGTGTAGCTGATGGATAAGAAGGATTGATGGAGCAGGCTGAGATTAATATTGTCACTTTGTACTTTAAAGACGGTGTTAGATGTTATATTGCGATGAGAGGCGGATCTTATTTATATATTTCTGCATCCATTTTCCAAAACTCCATATTCAAAAAGGTCATATGATGCCAAATAATATCCATGTTTTCATTTTTTCAGGATTAAGAGAGATTCTCTCAGATAAAGTGCCCCACAATAGGCAGAGTGACCAAATATTACTTTATCAGAGTTTTCTACTCAGAGCAAGACTGGAAAAGGTATACTCATAAAGGGGGTCATTCTTGGCAAGTCATTTTTTTTAAACAGCAGATAAATTGTTTTGATATAAAAAATCTTCCAGTGATCTTCCTCATTCCGTTATTTCCATCTTCTCAACTCAGTCATCAATAAAGATCTCCTGAGGTGCTGAATATGCCCCATTTGTTTTCATCTGTGTTGAAAAGCTAACGGTAATAAAGAGTGCTGCTCTGTTTCAGCCCTTCGCTCATCTTCCCCTCCTTATCTAATCCCATTAAGGCTCACGCTTCAGGAAATAAGAGTGCCTGCTGGTAATGAAGAAATACATTAACCAAGCTAAGAAATGGGCTCTTCACACAATGCCTCTGTTCTCCCTCAGTAATCCCTATGACATCTCTCAGCAGATCTCACATTAATTTATCTAGACACTTTCAATGCTATAAATATCCCACTGCAGAGGAATTTGGTAATGATTATATGTATATAAATAGCATAAAATCTACTATGTGTTATACTGAAATCATACTGTAGACGTAAGCAGCTGGGTCATGATGTGTAGAGCCGTCGCTACAACTCCTGGAGTCCTTTGAGAGACAAGCTGCAGGCATGAGGTTACTGCACCGCTCCGCTCTGAGGCTTGTTTGTCTTATTGTGCATGCATGGTGTTACATGATCCATTAACACCACCCTGTCATCACCAAGCCAAAGACTTCATACTGGAAGACAATGTCTGTCACAGAAAAGGGAAATTAATCTCAATGTAGCACAATCCTGTATCAGTTCTGTAGCACATTGTATCATATGAATCATTTATACACCTCATTATCATATAATGCTTGCTATCACATCTACATTTTAGTTTGTCACCCAATTTATCATGTAAGTTGTGTATTTTATTAGTCTACCCAGCAGTTATGCAGTAGGCTGTATTTTAAGTTTTACTTACACATTTTCAGTCCGTGCTGTAGAGCGCTGCAAGGTATCATGATACAAAGTGTGTTATGACCCATGTATCATGATACATATTGCATTGCGAGGTCTTTGACAATACCAAGCTGTAATTTGCATTGCTATGCCATCAGCTGTCATGTAAGCAATTGAATGCCCAGTGATTCACGGTGTCAAGGCACTCCAGACATCAATGGGGCTCACACATGGTTTGATGACTGCTCTGAATAGACCTGTGCAGAATCTGCCTCCTCTCTGTCTCTCTCACGTATACCCACACACACACACACTCACACCAACGTTCCTCTCCTGGTTAGCAACAGATGCGTCTGCAAACGCTTCAATCACACCGTCTCCAGGGAGCATCAAGGAAGGCATCCTTCAAGGCCCAGGCAAAAAGTGAAAATGACTAGATGACTGGCGCCTCAGTGGCCTGAGGCCTAATTTGGCTGACAGTGGTTGCAAGCTGGTGCATGGCAGCCCCCCTCCCACTGCTCCCAGTGCCCATTTGTATGGAGCTGTGATTCAGCTGTTAGGTCTCTGTGGCTTTATCACTCGCCCTCAGGAAGAGAAAATCATAGCAGACAAACAAAATCAGAGTTAAGCATACTGTAAAAACGACATGTGAGAACATTTGGCTGATTATTCTTGGTGAAGGTGATGTGGTTCAGTGGAAGGTGGGAGCTGAGCACAGCTTGCCAAATACTTATGTGAATGATTCTGAATGTGATAAGCAGGTGACATAATTAATATAAGGCTGTTTCATGCCTCTCAAGGACAGACTTCCTTCTTCCTGCAGGGCGATAGTTTCTCTTAGGCCACATTGTGTTCTGTTCAGCTTGCTGAGTCAGGTAAGGTGTCTCAATCAATATTTTAGGAATTCATACAGCATTTTGAGAATTTTTAAATGAACAACATGATCAAGTGGCTGGTAAGATTGTCCTCCAACCTGAGGGCCAGGGCTTGATTGTGAAGTGTGATATGTGAGGATTGATCCCTTTACCTTTGGGAGTCAGTATAGTTCATCAGACAAAAAAAGTATAAATAATTATACAGTTGAGGCAAGTAATTTGACAGACAAAAACGATATTGCTTGGAAAAAAAAAACTAGTAATTAGTTTGGTGCAAATATTCCTGAATCCGACCAAAAGGATGTAGCATTAGAAGAGCACCATGATCTTTACTCTTACTTTTTGTTCTTTCTCATGGCAGTGGTTCTAACCAAATTATCTGGAGGTGGGGGGAATTTAGCCTCCATGGTAATTGTTTCAATTTACGCACAGGACAATCACCAAGGGACAACATGCAATCAACTGTCCATACTGAACTGTCAAAGTCTGTAGCTGCTCTTTACCTCACTCTGGGGTTATGCACCAATGTCAAACACAGTCACAACACACAACGAATTCAAACTGACAGATACCAGGCCAAGTGACTACTCGCCCATCTGGGTGGATAAATTGATAAGTCATGGATGAAATACAGCATGGACACACATATAGAGACTAACAAGCGGACACGCAAACGGGCACACGAGCAAACACACACAGAGTCATAGGCGGTGCTGGGATGGCTGCTGAAGCATATGTGCAGCATAATGGCATTTCAAGAAAACATTGGGGCAAATCCTGGTACACATGCAGTTATGCAACAGGTCATAGCGGCATAGGCTTAAAGGTTGGAGGTCACATGGTGAAAGTACAGGAATCTGTGTGTGATCCAGCAAGTAGTAAAGGGCAGACGCGACTGTGACCTTCATAGTGCAAATACGTGAACTGACAACCTCATAAATATACCCAGTGAGTACTTTAGGTTTGCAAAGTAATTATTTCAACGTGCTACTTTCTAAGACACTGCAGTTGAAGACAGTACATTTAATAAAATAGTGAATTTCAATAGTAATTCCCTTAACACAGTAAACATTGACACTTTGAGACACTTTTGAAACGTATCTCTTGCACTGGACTCATGCATCACTAGACCTGAGCTGCACTCGGTCTAAATAAATAGTTTTTTCAATCAAAGTCTTCATGACCCGCGCAATATACCCCTGGCAGGACGCACTCAAGGATTTTTAAAAGTGGAAAGTGCGGGGCCAAAATAAAATCTGTATCAGTAAACAGCATGTTCTCTAAACTTCAATACTCGTGGTCTCAGCAGGTCAGTAACTCTTATATATACACAAGTTTTAAAAGGGCTTTATAAAAGATGCATTTGGACACTGAGTGGCAATGTTCCTGCTATTACTAGTAATACACGTGCAAGCTTAAAATAAAGTAAGGATAACGTACACAGACACTTTGGGGGTTTTTTTGTGAGGCTAACAACTGGTTAATGGTCAGAGTGATAAATAATTCAAGACTAAATCTCACAGTATAAATTACTCCTCTCAAATGTTAATGTTAAATGGTACATGCAAAAAGAGGACAATTATTATTTATTTAAGTTAATGGCAGTAGCCTTCTGCAAAACTTTGTATAGTAACAACTAGAAAACCAAACGTTTCTCTCCATATTTAGTTGTTCCTCAGATTGCCTTCATACAAAAGAGCCTTCCAAAGATTATATGAGGGGAAAAGGAATTATAATCCCCACATTGTTCTCTATAAGAGCTTTTCTCATTGGGACAGTAATGAAGCATGGCATCATGGTTGGGAAAGAGCACCAATCAGCTGCGACCACCATGTGTGAGCAAGAGTGTGCAAGCCTGCTCTGCTGGCATGTAGTTAATATAATAATAACTCTTTAAACAAGTGAACACACACACATTCATGTATTTGTACAAACTGTTCTTCCCTCCCTTTTTTTTTTTTTTTTTTTGGACAGGGCGTTGTAAGGTGGCAGGGCGGCTTAGTGGTTACAGAAATCACCCTGTACCCACAAGGTCCCGTGTTTTATTCCCCATGACCTCAAGATCGGTACCATCTGTGCCCTGTCTTGCGTCTCCTGTTCCTGTCCTGCGCTGTTACGTGGTGTCCTGTAATTACACAGGACAAGAAGTGAAATGACTGGACCTCTGCCGGAGGGTTATCCATAAAAAGGTAACAAGCAAAATTCTGCACCCTGGCCTAGCTTATATCAATTATGAATAAACTGCCAAATTACAATAGAAGCAAAAAGAGAGCATCCCTGGAGCATTTTAACATGAAAACTTAAAGAGATTCAAAGCGAAGTTTTCTATGTGGCACCACCACTTCACTGTCTTGACTTTATCATGTGACTTAGTGGATGAGTGTACAGTGAGTTCTCATTATTAATTCCTGCATGTGACATTTTCAGCGCCTACTATTGAATTACTCAATTACTTTATGGATCTTCTATATTATACAACATATGTAATTAAAGGGTATTACATTGTTCTCTGGAACTGCACACAATTTGAAACAAGTAGCTGTGGGAAACTAGGCCACATTGAAACTGTGATATGAGACTAGATATTGTCAGGGATTTTGGATATTGTAATATCCAAATATCACATATACCATGACATGGTATAAGTGTTGTCTTTTCCTGTTTTTGAGGTCTACATTACAGTGAAGGGAATGCAATTTTCCAAAATTATTAGAATGGTTCTAGTTATACTATTTGCCTCTTCCTGCTTGGTCATCATATCCGCATTACTCATGATTGTTCATCAAAAATCTGTTGTGTAAATGTCTTATAAAATCACCAAGAGTCATTGATTTTGTTTATATTGTCCAGCCTTACTGTGTGGTTGCTGATATTATTTAATCCATTTTATTATTGTTGTTGTTGTTATTTTAAAAAGTCAAATTGGAGAAAACTCATGCCAAACTCTGCCACCATTATCCTCCCAGTTTTTTTTTTTTTTTTTTTTTTTTTTGAGGTAGAACTGTAAATTACCTCTGTGACGATGAAAGGAGCAGCGCATGTTTCTACAGCAATGACTTTCACAAGATGATTTCTGCCCAAGGAGAGGTGCAGAGGGAGGCCTCATGAATCTGTTATCTCAACGTGATAAGTGTCTGACCTCCACAGATGGACCTCGAGGGCTCTCTGAGAAGCTTGTTCGCTCTGTCTTTCAGATTACGTGTTTTATCCAGAATTTTGTTCAAAGACAATAAAATGTTCCCAGAACGTTTAAGTACAAGAGTCTGTCTGGAGTAGCTGCAATATAAAATTACAGCAAAGCTTTAGCGCTGAAGTAGGAGGATGCACTCTTATAATCTATGAAAGCAGGAAAATATAAGACCATGAATAAAAGAGACTACCATGATCATATTTTGAAGAATTAAAATAATGCCACACAAGGTCTTTATAGCTGGGTGAATCTCAGAAAAGTCACTGAATAAAGAAATAAAGACTTTTTTCAGCATGGAAAACAAACTTACACACTATACCCAAAATGGTAACAACAAAGTATAGGCTGGTAATAAAGGAGTGGCTGCATTTCATGACAGCCATCATCTCTGATCAGCACAAAATGCTTTGGGATGTGCAGGGGACCGATCCTCCTCATTGGCAGCTTCCTCTGTGTTCTGCCAGCTGATGGTATGACGTGACACTTGTTCTCTGCTGCCACCATGTGGACTGTCAGCAACATGACACCAAAAAAAAAAAAAAAAACAGGACTCATCTGTGTAACAGACTAAAGACTAAGGGGCAGTTTCCCAGACAGCATTTAAATTTGGACAGGACAAGACATTAATCCAGAATAGTTGATCACAGCTTAAAAAGTGGATTTCTGAAAGATTAGTTACTTCCACACTGTGGGGTCCTTCATTAAATTTTAAGTGTTATTCCAACAGATCCATGTTTTCCTTGTTTTTGGTACAACTTGATTGGTAAATATTGTTCATAGTGTATGTGCAGGTGTTAACCCTGCACCAAAATAAGAGTAGACTGTTGTTTCTCAAATTCCTTCTACTATCTCACATTTATTATAAACAAACCACTGCTGTTGCTTCCATAAACATAAAACACACTGACTATGTACCTAGGCCTCATAGTTTACAAGAGAAAATAGGAAAACTTTCATAAACTGGCAGTGTAGGTTGAATCATTGTTGTATGCCAACTGGTGATAGAGTGGCAAAAATCACTTCACTTTATAATGTAGGGGAGCCATGTTTGTTTTGAAGCAAGACAGTGTTATAATTCTTACTTTCACTCAAGTGTTTAGATTTTGTAATACAAATCATCAGCCTCATGTCACTGCATGTGAAAATGAAGGTGATTTTTGATGCTGAAATCACATATTAAGATATTCTCCATATGCAAGTCAGGGCATGGACTTTCCCTATTTCTTAACAAGAAGTCACAACCACAAACGCTCAAGTTGTCTTGCACCCTAACATAGCACTTAATGGACTGATAATATGGGTGACATTACAACTTCTGCTCCCTCACAACCTCAACATTTCCAGTTTCCAAAACTAGTACTGACAAGAGGCCTTCAATGACAATGTGATAATGACAACATAAAACACAAAACAGAGACAACTCTCTTTCGTCCAAATTTATTAACATTAGAAAAGGGAATCTGAGGAGATAATATAGGTCCGGATTTACTTCTTTGCAGTTTCCTCCTCCTTTGACAAGGTCTTGATGATCTCTTCTTTCTTGGCCAGAAGACGCTCTTCTCTGCGCTTGCGGGCCTCCTTTGTCTTGGAACGGCGAGCTTCAGCCTGGTCACTGCAAAGAAAATATAAAATGTTCCTAATGTTCAGACCTTGAAGAATCTCTCCATCTATTCTACGTTTTAAGTGTTGTTAAGTGTTTAAGTGTTGAAACCCTTAAGTCTGCTTCAGGACAGATGCAAAATGGATGCATAGTGGGATTTAAACATGCCAAGTGGCAGCAGACCTGTGCAGACCACAAGTGTACTTATATAGCAGGCTTCCCCAAGTGAAAATCACTCTACTAATGTCCCATGAAAATAACCTGCACATATACTGTGCTTCAACAGCTCAGGAAATAGCATCACAGGCTAAATTTGTTCATGCTTTCTTTGTAGAAATAACATGGAAAGTCATCTAGCTCCCTATATTTTTCCACTTGATTAACTTTATACCATCTTTCCTTTTCACAACACAAAATTATAAATGAAGCAGTACGCCAAATATCTAAAATGTAGAAATTAAAGAATAGGTCTCTTTCATCTGGTACATGAAAATGGAATAGCCACAGATAAAGTAAAAATGAATGGACCGGCCTAACATAAAAGACCAAAGTGTTTCAGTGTCAAAAATAAAATTAAATTAAAAATGAATAAATAAATAAATGACTGACTGAGTAAGAACTTACGCTAGAAGCTTCTTGCGAGCCTTGTCTGCCTTCAGTTTGTGGATGTGCTCCATAAGGATGCGCTTGTTTTTGAAGACGTTACCCTTGGCCTTAAGGTAGAGACTGTGGTACCTGCAGAGAAGAAGGTGCAAGAAATTACCTCACAGGTGCTCAAGACAAGATGCCTTTTGCTAAAATTGATTTGCAATGATTTTAAAGTAAACTAGTGAACCACCATACAAAAGAGGAGTGAAAGCCTCACTTACATGTGCCTGTCAATTTTCTTGGACTCCCTGTAACGACGAAGAAGACGACGCAGGATTCGCATGCGGCGCATCCACGACAGCTTCTGTGGCATACGAGCGTTGGCCGTACCCTTCCTCTTACCTGGAGTGGCAGAAGAGAGCAAAATGGCACCGTCACCTCAGTTCATGTCAAACTCCATTTGTTAGATTCAGTTTCCACTTCACAAGTCTGCAGATAATGACTTCTTCGTAATATTTGTCTATGTTCTTTGAGACATAAGCCTTCCAAAGATTATATGAGTAATTATCCTCAAAGTAATTATTCTCAATTTTTTCACACCGGAGGCAAGGAGAACTACTGGCCTGACTGGGAAAATAGAACAAAATCTTAATATTACATCGTGCAAACCAGAGAAATTCATTCTACATATGCTTGACAATGAAGCAAAAGGCAGAAATTTGCAAATAAAGGTTAAGCTCCTGCACACCATCTGCACTCCAACATCTTATTTATACAACATTTTGGTGCATTGTCTTTCCTCAGGTATTCTTAATATATATACTTCGAAAGCATTACACTAACTCATGCAGGGGGCTTAAGGTTGTGTCAGTCACCCACCAACACCCATGTGACGTCCTTTGCGGCGTGCCAGCGTGTTCTTGCGGCAGCGAGCGCGGGAATGGACCGTTACAGGTTTCCTGATGATCAATCCATCCTTCACCAGTTTTCGAATCTGCTGGCCTGTAAAATACAGCGCAGTTATAACCTGTGCTGGCGTAAGAGGCCCAAACAACACAAATCTGAGGAGAAACAACAGAATGTGACAAAGGAAAAGAACTCACGTGAGTTTGCATTGGCAATCTCATTGGTCTCGTTGGGGTCCAGCCACACCTTTTTCTTGCCACAGCGCAGGACGCTGGACGCCAAGCGCTTCTGGAGCCTGAGCATGCTGAGAAAATACAGGGGAATACGGCTTTAGTTTGCATTTTGGAGCAATGTTAAATCATGTTCGCTGTGTTACCATCAACTACCACAAGAAAGAACACGATAAAATTTACACCTCAAAACCCTGTAAGAGTCTAGCATTCTCTTAATTCACTGTATTTATCTACTTATTCTATCTATTTATTCTACCGTATTTATTTCTAATTGATTTTATTAGCATTATTGATTTGAGATTTAATCCACTTTAATCCTGATGTGCTTCCCTGGTTTCCATTCTAGTATGTCTCTTATTTCTTATTTTATCATTACTTATGCATGATTGCAGCTTCACTGTACTATTGTATTTTCATTGTACTGTTAAGCATCTTGTATTGCAATTTTGCACAAAACGTGCAATATAAATAAAGTGTGATTTTATTAGATTTTAATATTCCATGTGAGACTAATTTGAAGTAAATATGAATATTTATTGTTCTTACAGCATTTTCAGATCCATACAGAACACACAGGCCTTTCAGCATTGGGATGTACAAAGGAATATACTAAAGGTGTCAGTTCACATAGAAATGCTTTAAGATCTGTCTATATGTGCTATGCTTTAACAATGCTTACCACATGTATACATGTATTTGCTGAACTTAAAAACGAACAAACTACATTTACATGTAAACAAAACGTCCCAAAGTCTGAATTCACAGCATCCTATTAACAATAAGCTAGCTTAATGACTGTACTATTCTTCTCGGCAATAAACTGCTTACAATCACCTGTTATGTCAAATGAACCACTTCATACTGTTGTAATGCTGAAGGACAATGCATTTAGCGTTTTATTACCGTATTTACCACCAGGATAACAGGGCAAAAATTTGTATTTTGGCAAAAAGATAACGCTGACAGAAAAACAGACACCACTGATCAAATTTCCAACTAGCTCCATAACAGTGGCTGTTGACTTGAAAATATCCTAAATGACTATCTGGCGAGTCCGCAGAACGGAAGAAAGGTTAAAGTTCGCAACCTGTGCCTCTAGGTTTGGAAAATGTTGATTTAATTCGCCTAATTTGACAAACATGACAAGTAAGTGATAAGGCAACATGTTGTGACATGTCTCAGCTTTCCGACCTGTTGTGTCATTACGTACAGCTGGGCTAGACGGGCCTCAAGGGGTTGTGGTTAAAATAGGTTACTACTTATCAGACGGAGTCGCACTGTCCAGGCTTTTCGATACTCAGAGGGACACAAATTAAATATCGTTCAACTATGAATGTGTGCTCTTCTAAAATATCAAATATGCAATTAAACGTCGTATGTTGACTGCTAGCTTACCTCATGGCTGCAGCTTCGAAGAGAGACTTCCTGAGACCCAGACCGCACCACAATATCAAATAGGTGGCCGAATTATCTTGAGTTTGTATGGGCAAAAATTAAAAATATATGTCAACTAAGTAGTCACAAAAACGTTAGAAACAAAATAGTAGCCTTCGCTGTCAGCATAGAAATTCATTATGCTTTTAAATTCTTGTTTGGTTGGTGGTTTTGATTTCTATGTGTCCCCCCTGACAGGGCACAGTGGTATGTTCCATGAAAACGTGTGGTAATTTTTCTTAACACTAGAGGGCGCACTTTAACCCTCTTATTCTAATGGACATCAGTTCATTTCACACACTTTGCCTGATATAAACCACTCACATAACCTCATGGTGTAAATTGGTGTCAAACTGAAACAATTCGAAAAAGATTATGGTCTTTAAAATGGAAAATATCGGAATTTAATTTATACTTTTCAGAAATTAAAATTGGTTTGTGTTACACCCATTGGTGGTACTTTATCTTACTGAAGGCCTATGCCTTGTCTCATCAAAGCTCTTGTGGGAATCATGTTTTTTCCCCTAAATGTCATATGAACTGGACTAGTTCTCGCACTACTACGGGCATGGTTATGTTGAGGGCCCTCGATTATAAATAGCATGTTATAGTTCCTCAGTGTCATCCGACAACTAAACTTTAGAAAAAAAAAAAAAAAAAAGAAAAAAAAAAAAAAAAACGGAAACTAACTGAAATGATATTGTGGACTTTCAAAAGCAACCCAAATAAATATATATGCATATACAGAAAATGTCTGTAGGCTAGTTTGAGTCAGTTGTCATTTGGTCAAATTTGTCTCAACAGGCATGAGGAGGCATTGGTGCTGATGTTTATGGAGACTGGGATGTCTACATGACTGAGTCAGCTGCCTTCACAAACGGTCGTGTTTGTGTTGTAATATTTATTGTGAACTTGTTTAATCTCGCCCCTGAAACCTCCCATAACATAATTAAGAAAAAAAAACTAACTAAATTAATACTGAAACTAATACAAACTAAACTAAAACTAGACTGAAACAATAAAAAAAAAAAAACTCTGGAAACGAGCTGAAACTAAACTGAAATGAAAACAAAATAAAATAATAATAAACGAATGGAAAATACACAACTACAGTATGTCTGGTGTGTTGGTGAGCAGCAGCGCCCTCTGCTGGTCCTTTGTGGAACACCCGGCAGCTCACTATACGTCTGTGAGCTGCTCACCGCCCGCTGCCGTGCCGCTGCCTGTCACTGAGCTCTGCCCGCTGTCAGCGCTCACCGGCCAGCAGCCCACCGGAGTCAGACCCGCCGGAGCTCTTCTACCGAGCCACACGGCTCTCAAGGACTAAAACACACCCACACAGCCGGCTACAGTTTCGTTGACGAGTGTATTCTTGAGAAATGATTCAAACCGGGATTGCATTCAAGGTAGGTGAGGACCAATACGGTGCTATAAGGCACATTCACGTTAACAGTTAGCTAGCCAGTTAGCTAGCAGATAGCTAATGTCCTAAACTCCCCGTTGATATTGACAATGTCAGTGTTCAGAGGTAGTTAGCCGGTACTGGCACGAGTAGTGTTTTAATTAAGAACAAGTAAAACCCCAAATGTAAGACAGAGGGTTAGTGATGTGACCTAGGTTAGCTCTTGACATTGACAGTTGGAGAAGATCCATGTCAGGATCAGAGAGGAGGCTTTTTGCTGCTAATTTGACCCGAGGAGATACAGTGGAGCTCGTTTAGCCTAGATCAGCTTCATTCAAGGCGGTTAGCGTCACGTTGCCTGCGGCTTGGCTTGGCTTGGCTGGACTGTATGCCATGCAATGTGTTTCTGTACAGAGGCAAGGATAGAAACTACCAAACCGGCAACCAGCCCTTCTTTGATAACTTCACTCGAAATCTCTTAACCTGAGACTTAAATATAAACCCGACCTATTTGCTAAAGATATCATGAAGACACGAGGTGGTCACTGAGCAGAAAGTGCACATCTTTGTCCCCACAGACCAAGCGTCATTCAGCTTGGCTGCTGCTATTGTCTGCATTAACGATATTTGCTATGTCCACACACACATTGTCCGCCCCCATCTGCTATGCCGACTTCTCCTGTTTGACCTGCTTAAGGCAGACAGTTGGGGCTTATTGTGAGACGGATTAACCCACTAGTCATGTATGCATAAATACTCGTGTTTTTGGCATATAGCTAGACGGACCGTCGTGCCAGGATTTAACATTCAGCGTGTATAAAATTGACATGTTCCGCTCCTTTCTTTAGGGTTTCAGTATCTGCAAATGTGGCATATTAATGTAATCTGTTTAGAGCATTCCACATTACAGCTCCTACCACCCCATTAGGACTGCTGTTAATGAAACATGTGATAACAAAAACCTTATCTGAATTCTTAGCCTTTTAGCATGCCCTCTTATAATCTGGGAATTAAAGGCAAGATGAAAGCTACAGTGATGCACCCAAAAACAAGGAATATTGAAAAGCTACTAAACAGAGAGCAGCAGGCCTCTTATGCACAAAGGGCTGCATTGGCATGTTTATTTCATTTTTTGTGTGTTTGTTTCTACTTGAAGGTTAAGTAAGGTACAATATACTAAAGATTCTGAAAGGATGACTTGTGTGGAAATGTGCATGCCATGTTATGGCTCCACACACCTGTTCCCTAATCCACACAGCTTGTCATCCTTAAGCTTGTGTTTTGCTTCCAGCAAAGTCACCCCATCCATTGGAGTACTCTCGGTCATTGACCCCTTTGAAAACCCAGTTCCTCCCATCAATGAGCTTGTCACCTACCAGCCCACAAAACTACAATGGGACAATGGCACAAAGCACATTCATCTGTTCCTGGTTACCTTTTAGCCAAAAGCAGGAACATTTCAGCCAAAAGCTCTGCATGTCACCCACTGTCTGCCTCCAACTTATTCACGGGGCAGGACATTGGGGCTGCGCCGCCCTGCGATCTGACACAGCCTCACACACTCTTTGGTGTGAGAGCGCTCATTCATAAAGTGTCTCGCTATGCGTTTGACCCATTTCCAAACTAATGAGAGGTACTGGCCACGGTGTTTTCTGTTAATTACATCTGTACTCTCTTTGGAGTTTGCCTCTGCCTCCCCAGGCCATCAGAGCCTGGATTTGCTGGATTCGTATTTCTGACGGGCTCTTGAGTTGTTTGTGGTGGGGACTAGGTAGTTCAAATATATGATTGAAATATAATGATATGCCTTCAAGTTAGACTTGCTTCCCTTTCTCAACAACCTTCTTCGTTTCATATCTTATATATTCTCAACAATCACCATCGACCTTACTAAAAATATAGAGCTTGTTCCTTCATCCACACACAGGCATATCTGAATTATAACTGGTAGGCCTAATGGTAGCTGTTTATCTGTGTACCGCACGGTAGCTACAGGCATAGCTCGGAAAATATGCAAGTACGCATTTGCTCATGCACATTTAATCACAAATTACATATTGACCAAGCAGTCATGGAATTGCCTTTCTGTAGTCTATAAGATTGTATGTACATATGGCTTTTGCAATTCAAGTGACCTGATCAAATTTACATGAAAGGAGGGGATGGGAGAGAGGAGCGTTGGAGAAATATGATATAAGAGAAATGCAGGCATATGTATACCGTTAGATAATGCACTAGTCAAAAAGCTCTAGATCCACTTGATCAATATACTATCACATTTTGAAGGAAAAAACATGTCAAGCAACGCTGAGATAATGCAGTGAGATTTTTTGACTGTACCATCTTTGTATAATTAGCCCTGTGTGCTGTGTTGTAGTCACGTCTGTGCACTGCAAGGAGAGTACAGCCAATTGTGAGCACAAGGCCTTGTTCTGCCGGCTGTGCTTGAGGCTAAAACTCCTGACGAGGAGCTTTTACGAGACTGTCAAGTCAATGCTGGCAGCTATGCTACAGTGAGTGCACCAGAGCCCTGCATGAACACCAAGCACCGCTCTGTCACAGCTGTCTTTGATATCTGTACTCATTTGGTATCACAGACCAGTGGCTGTCAAAGTGGGGTCTGGGCTAGGGCTGCAGCTAATGGTTATTTTCATTGTCAATAGTCTACAAACAGAGATGTGGGCATAAGTGTGTATAGTGAGGGAGACTCTGCTGCACTGATGGAACTTGGCTAATCTTCCAGGACAAATCGAGCCCATGTGTGTCCCTCTTGTGGCCCCACACCCTGTCAGCTCCACCTGCCAGTCATCCTGAAATAAACAGAATCAGCATGCAGATCAGGAGGGTTGTCATGGTACACGTGTGTGTGTTTGTGGGTATTTTGGGTCCAGAGACTGCAGACCTCTGTTATAACCTGACACCAGAGGGAAAAGCCTGTTGCCCACACATTAACAAATCTAACAATAGTGTAACTGATAATGTCAGGGCACATTAAGTGACAGGTCTGACAAAAATAGGATTTCTGTAATTTTACATTCAGTTTTCTGAAAGATGATGAATGAGTTCAGGCTCATGGTTTGTCTCACAAAGGCTTGGAATGCATGGAGGTGAATTTAATTAAATTTAAAAAAGAAAAAAATCTATAGCCAGAGTGTACATAATAATAATTTTAAGGAAGAAAGAGTAACAAAAACTGTGGTGGACACAAATACAAATACATACAGCCAGTGAAGTTGCATAACAGTCTCAGGGGTTCTCTGCCACCTGCTTGTGAAAGGTGAACCTGTTTCTATAGAGGTGTTGGAAGCATAGAGATCTATTAGTGTACAATGAGGCAATTGATGTGTATTCTTGCTTTTTTTTTTTTTTTTTTTTTTTTTTTTTTTTTTGCCTCAGTACACCAGCCCATCAGTTGGAATCCAAAGTGACTAGTAATGAGAGGAAAGAATGTAACCCTCATGAATCACAGCTCTGATTATCTGGCCTAACTGGACCAAGAAAGTAGGATGCATCATGTACAGGGCTGGGCCGGTATTATTTTGTCACTGGTATAACCTGTGTTGATTTGGCTTTCAGAGTAAAGTGAGACCGTGAAGGACGTCATGGCTGATTAATGCTTCATACAGAAATGAACATGATAGTGTCTACGGTCAAAATTATGCAATTGTGGCCAAAATGACTGGGTACATTGGAGTCATGCACAAGGTCATGCGCCATCTGAAATTTGCCACAGAGAGGCTGTCCAAGATTGGCTGAACAAAGAGGACTAAATTACAGTCTGTTTAATGTGAGTTTTTTTTTTTTTTTCCCCTTGTCGGAGTATATGGAGAGCTAAATTTTTCTACAGCACCACTGCAGTGCAGGAGTTTTCAGTCATGTGGCTGTCACAAGAAGCATTAACAGCAAGGGGCACGGATGGTATGTAGAGTGTCTCTCAGGCATCCAGCCCTGCAGAGTGCTTGAATAGAGCTGTAGCACTGTATGCCTTTATCCAGGCATATAGTTTTAGAGGTGTATAGTCAGACTTTTTAAGCCTTTTCCCTTTTTGCTGGCACATTTTCTTGTACTTGTTCACAGTGACATACATCAAAGGCTACAAAGCACATTAAAAGGAAGTTGGTAACACAAAGTAACATTCACCATGCACTCTTACACTGCAGTGGAGCCCAAATGATATATATATACTCCACCAGAAAAGTTTTTCATAAATTCAGCATTGTATTTCAGAAGGGGATTTGTTTGTTTGGATTTGTGACATACCTTCTAATTAACGATAAGCTGAACCGCAAAAAGAAGTGTTTTAATGACAGAATACAGCAACCAGATGCAGCAAGCTAAAACTACTTCTGAGTGAAGTAGCTGATATGTTCACAACTGCCTTAATAGAGGCTTAATTTCTACCTATTCCTCTGGTGAATGTAGGACACTAGAGCAATCATTTTGTCTTGGAGTCTCCACTTAGAGTTCTCCTGCTGTAGCACACTCACAAAGGAACAAGCACACTGAACGTACTGTTAGCTCAATGAATGAGAGAATAATTGGTTTGTGTTATAGTAGGAGTCCATTTGGATGGAAATGAATGTCTCTATTGATTATGGATTTTAATCTGCAGTTAGTCATCTCTCCTTCTGTCAAAAGTTCCTTGTTCAGACTCAAATTCTCATTGAGGCTATTTCATTTTTCGCATATGATCTGATCAAGTCTGGGTGGTTTTGATTTAATCTGCCAACCAACCACACAAAAACCTGAGAAATTCAAGCTATGTCAGTTGAAAAGACTATGAAAAAGATTAATGGTTTCTGTATTGGTGGATGCATTACAATGATCTTCTATATTCTTACAATTTCCCTTTGTCTTAACAGCTTGCCAGCTAGTGGTGTGTTGACCTAGAGGGAGAGGAGAGGATATGGAGTTATCAGACGGCTTGCTGCTGCAGGTCAACAATGGAGAGCAGGGAGCAAACCGCTGGAAACAGCCTAGCGATGACTCGGTGAGCACCAGACTCTCTCAAACTGGTATTACAGGTAGAGCCATTTGTAGGAACATGATTGTATGCTTTTCTTTACCCTTATTTTTTCCTCCATGTGTATGGATGTGTGACCAGGACCGTAGCTGCAGCCCGTCAGTGCTGCGCTGTGTTGCCAGCACCTGGAAAGAGGGCCTGCTGAACAGGAAGAGGCCCTTTGTAGGCCGCTGCTGTCACTCCTGTACACCACAAAGCCAGGTAAAGTGACACCATGTAACCAAAAGAGGTACACCTACTAGACTCTCGTGAGAGTCTAGTAGTAAAACACGCTAATGTTTGTAAAACACCCTAAAACACCCTAATGTTTTGTTTTCAAGATGTTTTTAATGAGTAATCGTAAGTAATCATGTAAAAAGTAACTATATTTTTTAATCATTTCCACAACAACACATCTGTGGTTTTTATCAGCTATCAGATATTGATCATTAGGATATCAATAATGTTGAAGAGCTGTATTAAATTTGCACCAACCACACACAGGTGCATTTCAGGATCGTCATATTGGTATGGCTGTCTAAGTTCAGAACAGCTAGTTTAGTTTTGGTGTTCATTGCTCGCTGCAGCCTCTCTTGGCTAGCCATTAAAGGATCTCTTTGTTTACAGTGTGAGATGTTAAAAAAGTGTGTCTGGAATTAACAGACTTGAATTTCTGCTTTCTGCCAATGATTCAAGTATCCTCTTTCTCTCTGGCTGGTGTGGCTGTTATATTCTTCTTTTGTGTTCTAGGAGAGACTGTTCAACCCCAGCATTCCTTCTCTGGGACTGCGTAATGTCATATACATCAATGAGACCCACACCAGGTAAACCATACAAAATCAACTCTGTGATATTGTGTTGTTTCCCTTCACGGTTTGTTGAGCTCGGAGCAGCCTGGAGGCTAAACTAGAGGAGCACATCCAACCAGTGAAACTATTACATTTAGCTGACTGGCGGTCTCATGTTGGCCGGACAGTGACCCTTGACCCTTGTTATACGTGGCCAGTACAGGCATGCAGGAGAGCCGCATTGATTGTTCTGTCTTGTTGTTCACATGCAGTATTGATCGTTGCAATTGTGTGTGTGTGTGTGTGTGTGTGTGTGTGTGTGTGTGTGTGTGTGTGTGTGTGTGTGTGTGTGTGTGTCTTTGTTTTCACTGTGCAGTGTTTGTAGGACTGAGGGCTAACTCAGTTCAAATCTCATTTATCCTTCTGTGAGCAATTCAGTTTGCAGCCAGGTAAAAATGGAAACATGCCAAACACCACTACAATAAAAGCAACCCAGCAACAAAATAACACCCAGTTTGGAACCAGGGTAGCATACGAACACATCAAAGAAGTATCCACCAACACAGAAAGGACAGCACAACAGCAAAACAAGATCACATCTGAATGGTATGGATAAGTCCAAAAAGAGCAAAGATCAAGTGCCAAATCATCAAGAATCATCAGCTGGTGAAAAGCCAGTTTGTAATATTCAACCTGCTACCAAAACAAGACTCCTTATGTCTTGTGATATTTGTAGGAGGAAGCCTGAAGCGGCAGCTGCAGCCTTAGGGCAGGAGCTCAGACTCCTGTAGAGGATGTAAAATGGTGTTGGCCTTCCTATGTTTATAACACATATGTTAAGTTAGGAGAGCACTGATCAGTGTGAAGCAGTGGAAAGGTAAGCAGATGAATAATTGACGGTGTTTGTCAGTAGACACCGTCCACATGGATCCAGTGACTGATCTACCTTTGGCAGGAAAAACTGTTTCAGTAGATACGTCAACTAATTCAAATATAGTCTATAAATCTAAACAGCATCAAAATCCAAAAAAATCCTGGTGGTAAGGATACCTTATCATGTGCTATTTTTTATGCTCAAACTTGCATGGCAGAAAGAAAAAATTATTTTATATTCTGTACCAAATGTCAGTAGCAATGTATAGTCATCAGCATTCCCTGGGCTTGGATGGGCCGCAGTCAACATGAGTCAGTCTTGTCTGTTTCCTGCCTTTGGATAAAAGCAACAAAGAAAGAAAACTTGTTTTATTACAAAATGAAAAAAGTATTAATAATTTAATACAAAGTAATACTGACTTATGTACATCTTCAACTAGGTAAAAACTGACCTTAGCTCAGGTCTAATCATAGCCTTTGTTGCTTAATGTCCTTCAAAGTGCTATGTCTAATTGATATGGCATCCTGAGCTGCTCTCTGGCTTCTCAAAGTGTCAAGTTGCCAGGAAACCACTGTACTCAATCAAGACTAAATTTCATCTTATTAGTACTGCAGTAGTCAGTTGGTCTGACTGCCATATGCTGTACACATATGTTCATGAATTTATTAGGGTATGCATACATACAGTACTCTGAGAATGTGCTCTTTTCCCTGTGTGTGTGCGTGTGTGTGTGTGTGTGTGTGTGTGTGTGAGTGCAGACAGCGGGGCTGGCTGGCACGCAGGCTGAGTTATGTGCTGTTTGTCCTGGAGAGAGAAGTTCACAAGGACATGTTCGCCAGGAACGTGGTTGACAATGTGCTCAACAACAGCAGGTAGGGGTTGACATAACACACCTCTGTTGTCAAGTTGAAGCCTGAGTCCACAATGTCAACTTCTCAGTGACTAAGAAGAGCAGCCTTGTTTTCGTCTTTGAAAATGTTTAATTTCTCAAATCATAGAGGAGCATGTAATCGTTCTAAAACACTGAATCTTAATTTCGAGGTGATAACTGTCCTGAAGAAAATTAACCAGCTAGAATTTAAAGTGTTAAATTTATACTTAACCCTGACAAAATATAGGCTGCAAATTCATATTGCAGCCATTGTGTATTATAGTGCTGTGGTTTTTCTCTACCAGAGTGGAAAATGCTATTGTGGCAGTGGCCGCAGAGTCGGAGCCTGCTGTCAGCCAGCCTGGTCAGGAGAACAAAGCCGTCAGTAAAGTTAGGCGGAAAGCCCGAGGCTTCCTCCAGGAGATGGTCGCCAACATTTCACCCGCCTTCATCAGGTACATACGCCACAAAATTGTCTCAGTGGCTTTTCAGTTATTTAGAGATATTGTCTGGCATATTGGAACTAATTGAAATGCAGTGCTCTCCCAAAAATCTGACATTTCTTGTGAGATTTTAAACCGGTACTGGATAATCTCAGCATTTTATCTATTACTGTTGACAGTCCCACATCACCTTCTTATCACAACCTCCTGAAGAGAGCCCTGAATTACGATCACTATCATGGTACATTATAGTCTCAGTTATCGCTGCAGAATACAATGCAGTGGCTGCATACACGCATTGTTCCTTCACTAAGTTCAAAGGTGTGTCAGCATCACACCTTATGTAAGACAGGTGGTATGTTTGTACATATCATATGTCTGTGCATAGATTGCATTAAAGTCTGCTGAACTGGATTTCGCTATTCCAGCTTAAGTTTTAGATTTAGTTTTTCTTTTCTGCTTCTCTTCTTTTCTGTTGTTCAGGTTGACAGGGTGGGTGCTCCTCAAGCTTTTCAATGGATTCTTCTGGAGCATCCAGATCCACAAGGGCCAGCTGGAAATGGTCAAGAGAGCAGCTACAGAGGTCAGTAACAACTACACACAATGTGGAAATGTATGACACTGTCACATGATGACCTGCTTATTAATATAGGCATGGTGATGTATTTCAGACATACTGTACATTTATTAATGAGAGCCAAACAGCATACAGGCACAGCACAAATAGATTTCACAAAGTTGTCACAATAACAACAAAGCTCCTTGTGTTGAGTCTTTAATGGTGTTGGCTATGTGTATTAGTCATGTTAGCCTGTCACCAACACAAATAACCTAAAACCTGTAGAAAACACCGCAGGGCATTTCACCAAAAATTGACTGCTCGACAAGCCATCATTTAGTGACAGTAATAATGCATGTGTAAATATATAATGCAATTGGCATTTAAGTGGCAGCACAGCATCAGCCGCAAGGGAGGTGCCATTTGGCAAGTAGCAGGGAAAAATGCAATATCTTCACTTCACTGTGCAATGATAACAAAAAGAAGATAAAAAGAAGAAAAAGACGGAAACTCCAGTACTCGATTTTGCAGTTGTTAGAGCCCCTTTTAGTATCTGGAGACTGATTGAGACTGAGTTTTAAATGTATATGCTCACTGTTAATCTGTTGAAATCTGAGACATGACCTGCATTTATTCAATGTTTTGTGTTTTTTTGTTTTTTTGTGTCTTTGCAGCAAAATGCCCCCCTGGTCTTCCTGCCTGTTCACAAGTCCCATATTGACTACCTGCTAATCACCTTTATCCTCTTCTGCCACAACATCAAAGCCCCGCACATTGCAGCTGGGAACAACCTAAACATCCCTATCTTCAGGTAAGAGGCTCATAAAGCCTGATGTTGAGTCCAGTGTGGCAGTAAGACAAACTGTATTTCTGTGGGAGGGAAGTAACAGCTCATCTAAGATCACAGTCCAAGATGTCTGGTCTTTTTACTCACTAGAACTGAAATAACCTTTAGTCACATCAGAATGCAATCTGAGATCAGCAAAAGGAGGACATTTCTGTGGAAATAGATTAGAGAGGGATGAAAGCTTAACCAATGGGTGAGACTAAGCTCTATTTTTACACTGAGGGAATGTAAAAAGCCAGGCAAATGAGCTGGCAGCAGGTTGTGAACCTGCATTATCCAGACGTTGTTCAGACAGGATTTGAGATTCCTTATGCTTGATAGATCCTGTCTGGAAGTTGAGACAGACCCAGGAAGTACAAACCTCACTCACCCAACACCTAGGACAGTCGGAACAAAGACATTGTGCTTTGCAGTATAATGATCCCTATTAGGAATTTTGACTGCACCAAATTGTGCGAGGGGTCACCAAAAAATAAATAAACAAATGGAAAACATTCGTTATCTACTAGGGCTGGGCGATATGGACCAAAAGTCATATCCCGATATATTTTGGCTGAATATCGATATACGATATATAGCCCGATATTTTTTCCGCAATGTGAGAGCAAATGTTCAGTTAAGTCAAAGCCCAATATGACATGACATGGCTGGAGCTTTTTCGGGTTGTGGATGGCTTGTGGCTGGGGCTTCTGCAGTGTTCCTGGTAGTATCTGGGGGGCAGGAGCTGCTACAGGAGTGTCCTCTGGCTCACCTGCCGTGTCTCCACTGAGAGGCCGAGTGAGAGGACGTTCCTGTAAAGTCACCGGGCGGCTGAGCGACCATGACCGGGGCGTCAAAATGCGTGTTGTTAAAAAAGCCTGTTGTTAGCGTTAGCTAACGTCCGCTAAAGCTAACGTTAGCGCCCCTAAAAATGCCGGCTAAAAAGTGTGTTGTTAACGTTAGCTAACGTTAGCTAGCACGTTAGCGTTAGCTTGGTAGTGTTGGCCGTGTTGCTACGGACGCCTAGCGCCCGGCTGTTTGCTTTCTGTTGACACCACATCGCACCGAGAGTAAATCCAGTCAGCACCAAGTAAACCCCAAGCCCCACCCGGGAGTTTTTCGGGGCCGCTCAGAGTCCCTACCCCGAGGCAGGGCCGTTTTTAGCCCCTGTAAAAGTTAAGGAACTCTCTCCATCGGGGTAGTTCGGCCCCAGCCCCATAAAATTACTCCAAGAGTGCCGGAGTGTTTGTTCCTACCCCGCCCCTCCTCTGTGCACGACAGAGGAGGGGCGGGGGCGCGCGGAGCAGTGCAGAGAGCTCCGGGTCAGCAGTGCAGCAGAGCAAGGATCACAGCGCAAATTTGAACTATATCGATATATGCGATATAGTCTGATTCCATATCACATTTAAAAATATATCGATATGATTTTTATATCGATATATCGCCCAGCCCTATTATCTACTTATAAGTAAATGAATAAATTAAAAAATAGCTAACTTGGGTCTCGTAGACATAAACAACTGACAATTTCAACACCAGAGCATGAAAAAGAAGAAAAGTATACATGAAAAGGAATGGTTTATAGAGCTGTTTTCACCCGAGACCTTATTTTTTTAACCTCTGGAGTATTTTCATTGTTGTTTTTGGTGAAATAGTAGTTTTCAGCAATCCTGACCCAATACAAGGACCTCTTTTCAGTGCTCAATGCTCTGGGCCCCTCATGTGCTTTCACAGTTGAAAATGAATTCAGGTTTGAATGAAGTGCACAGTGAGTCAGTGTCGCTGTTACCAACCAATCAGGTTAAAGAGTAGGCAGGATCACATCAGATGCAGACAAGCTACCAATAAAAAACAGCAAAGATGGTGAAATGCAGTATGCTAGTTTTGGGATACTCAGGTTTGTATTATATAGAAACGACAACTATCACAGTATTTATAAAAAAGTTCTGCAACAAAAATGAACTGTGGACAATAATTCAGGTAGGGTAGATATATGATATCGTGTATAATAGCAGCATCAGAAGTGGGTCTCTTCTCAGCACTCACCACCTGTCTCAGCACCTGGTATCACTCAAGCTCTCATCACCACAGCTAGTGACAGCGCAGGAGGTCGCTGGTGGATGGACAGCCCCAGGCAGGGTGTGCAAAATGGCAGCAGTAGGATTTACTCAAATGAAGAAAAGCCGAGTATAAAATATGTTTATGACAATATACTGTAAAATATGAAATTCTGCAGTATGAACTAGTCAAAAAATACCGTTTAACTTAGTAAAGTAAGTGATTGTTGTGTTGTACTACCCTTTTTTCCTGCTGATCCCATCTGCTCTGATAATAGTTGCAGTAACACGCTTCATTTAGTTTTAAGTTGGCCGGGGCCAAAACAATGGGGCTTATTTCAAACTAAAGGGAATCATTAATCTTCAACTGCCACTACCACATATTTATTCAAATCACATTATGCTTCAAATCACATTATGCCTTTTAAATGCAATTTATGAATTACACAGAGCAACAGCCACACCTATGACCTACAAATTCCCAATAAAATCAATACAAGACAAAGATACCTTCTAAAAAAAAAAAAAAAAAAATTAGCAAAATGATTAACCTAGTTGAGATATTAATTACTGCCAGCCAACAGTTTTATTGACATAATCAGATTACTGATACCACTGCTGTGTGATCCAAAAGGTAGTGTGGAAATCACTGGCTAAAGCTTTGTGTGTTTTCAGCACCCTGATCCGTAAACTGGGAGGGTTCTTCATACGACGAAAACTGGATGAGACGGGCGACGGGAAGAAAGACATTTTGTACAGATCACTGTTACATGCAGTAAGTCCTGATGGTCAAAATTTCATCCACATTAAAATAAAGGTTTTCATTCAGCAATGTGTATGTGTGTGTGTGTGTATATGGAGAGAGAGTATACAGTATATGTGTGTTTGTATGTGTTTGTCAGTGTCTGTTATAGTACATTATATAAATGCAGTTTGTCGTGATGGTTTGTTGAGTCTGTTCTCTCTATATCTATAAGCTCTCCTCTTTCCCCTCCCTGCATGATGGACAGGGAGACTGGCTCACCTCTCTCACTTCTCTGCTTCAAGAGCCTGTGTTATGTAATAACCTTAAACAAGCTATAGAAACCTGTTCAGTCGGCTCTGCATTTTATGGATTTTTTTTTTCAGTAAGGAATTAGCACTTGATTTTTTCCAGCAGAGCTTGCCGAGCCAAGTTATGCTGCACTGATGTTTGATCTGACTCATGTCCAAAACTAAACTCTGTTAGGAGCTAAAGTAAGACCGCACATCTTCTGATACAGCTGGAAAATTTTCAGTAATCTGTCTCTACAGCATATTAAGCAGATTCATAAATTGTCAATATTCATATACAGTATATCATGCGAGATAAGTAGAGGGGTAGCCTGGTAGTTGGATTATCATGTAACTAAATCGTCAGGGCTTTGACTCCAGGCCAAGTTTGTATAATATTTTAAACGGACTATTATCACCAGTTGAGATATTGGAAACATGTTGGAAACAGCACTGTTAGTGCAAGAAGCCAGTAGGACAATGAAAACCGTGTCTGTAAAAATCATATTTAAGTCAGTCAGCTGTTCTGACACTGTTCAGAGTACAATCAAGCAAATTATAATGTGTGAGTTTAGCCTCTCAAGAAAACGAGTGGTATGGGTTTTTTGGATGGAGTAAATGGCTTGTGTGTTAAATCAGAGAGGCTTATTAAAACTAGAATCTGAACCTTGTGCTCAGCTTCTGGGATAATGTGCCCCAACAAGCCCATTACTAAAGTAGAACTAATGGGAATGACTACTCATAATATTAACGCTTTGCCATCATAAGCTACTTGTATAATGCCTTACAATGGGTAGCCTTTACACATGCTTTGTGCAAAATGGATAGACTTCTTAGTGGATTTAGTCAATTGTATGATGTTATTTTGTGTGTGTGTGTGTGTGTGTGTGTGTGTGTATGTGGGAGAAGCAGAGAATAATGAAAGCAACAAAATATATTTAAATAAGTCCACAGACTAGAGGATCTGCATAAGACAAGAGCAACTATTGGAAATGATAACCAACACTTTATGCCACTCTACCTCCAACATCCAGAGTGCACAAATATTATGTACAAATATTCAAACTAAACTGACTATGTTTGGTGGACATTATAGCTGCTGTGGGAGCTGTGGCCAGTATTGCTTTAATTTAGTAGAAAATAGAATATTTTTGAAAGGTCAAAGGTCCTTCACCTAAGGTATTTACCTAACACATATAATTTCTGCATCCCTCTGTTGATCACAGAATTCATTAATTGTGGCAATGCAACATGGGTTGCTCTTGGAGAATGAAAACTAAATTGGACGTCTGTCTCCTTCAAGCTTACTCCAAATAGCACAGCTTGAGGTCTATTTCGAGCTAAAATTTCTCTTCCCCAAAGTCTCTACACAGCAGGAGACAGCTGTGTACACACTGTACTCAGGATGCTGGTCTAACAATGTGGTCACTTTGGCAGTGCTCCGTTCTCTGTAGTGTGTAATGGATGAAACTGTGGTTCAGTACTGTGGGTGACCAACTATTATGATCAACTTACACTCAGGCTTCAAATACAATTCCACAGCCTTTACATGCTTAACTTTCACACCTAAATTGTGGTCATATTGTAAGATGTACACTCAGAAGCACTGTCACTGCCCAGTATGTACACATTTATCCGACTTTTGACATCCTCTGCTACCTCTTATATTTTCATTCACTCCTACTTCTAATCTCCTTCCTTCACCTGTCTCTTTCTGCTCCAACACATTTCCCTCCCCATGCTCTTCCCTTCCCAGTACACAGAGGAGCTGTTGCGCCAGCACCAGTTCTTGGAGGTCTACCTGGAAGGCACACGGTCCCGCAGTGGCAAGCCGTCTACGGCACGTGCCGGTATACTGTCCATTGTTGTAGACACACTGTGCACCGGAGCCATCTCGGACGTGTTGGTGGTGCCAGTTGGCATATCCTACGACCGCATTATCGAGGGCAACTACAATAGTGAGCAGCTGGTGAGAGCTGAAACGACGTGGGTGTCTGTGTGCTTGTTTTGGCAGCAGTGTAGGAGAAGGAGGGGACTTAAATGATGTGACAGTGTAAGAGGTCTTTATGTGACACAGGAAGCAGTAGTGTGGGTGAGATAAGGAAACTTTAACTGTGTAGCCATATGAATTTAGTCAAGCCTAGTCATGGTTGCTTATGTTGGCAACTTACGTCTTGAATGTTCCTCCTGACCTCATCTACACACTCAAACTTCTCATTCCTCAAATCCCACCAGGGGAAGCCCAAGAAGAATGAGAGTCTGTGGGGTGTGGCGTGTGGAGTGTTCAGGATGCTGAGGAAGAACTATGGCTGTGTCCGGGTCGACTTCACCCAGCCCTTCTCCCTAAAGGTTTCTAATCACACATCCCTACTAGCTCAAACACACCCAGAACTGCAGCTTTTGCATCTGCATATGGAGCTGAGTATCGAAAAGTTTTTAAAGTATAGTTTTACCAGCCATGTCCAGTACCTAGTCAGGGTTCATTTCACACTTACTGGCAGCGTCGAAAAAGTCCATTTACTATTCAGCTTTATTTATACAGTCTGCCATTGGTTTTACAGTGGATGTTTGTGTGTCAAATGTAGGAGTACCTGGACACCCAGAGAAGCCGTCATATTCCTCCACCTCTGTCCCTGGAACACACCCTGGTGCCCACCATTATTTCTGCTCAGTAGGTGCACACACACACACACACACACACACACTCACAATACAATACTAATTTGTAGTCCATTTCAGTTCTCATTAATACACATTATTGCCAGTGAATATCAAAACAAAATACCTAAGTAAGGCTCACAAGTACATCAAAGTAGATTAAAATAGATCCATATCGAGAATTAAAGTCTAGACATTAGTATGTATACACACACACATACAGACACCAGCAGCCCCCGTGGTCGCACATGAAACATGAATCCTCATGTCCTCAGCTGAGGTCTTCCTCCTGTCATGTCACAGCAGAGGACAGAGCGCTTTAGCTTTAACAGACAGGGGCCACTCCGGGCCAGCGCTGTTCCTTCACAATAAAACACACACAGCTTTACTCTCATTAGGACAGCAGTGTCCCGTTACAGTTTGTTTGAAGCCACTCCAAGTAACACATTGTAGATGAGACCCCACGCCAGCACAGCTGATTAAACACATGAAGGATGTTTAGTAAGATATTGACAACATCTAGTTTTACATAGAGGAACACTTACTCACTTTTTTTTTTTTTTTTATCTCTTCACCCAATTCAAATGACTGAAACAACCCTGATTGAGGCTTTAGAGCTAATTTTTGGAATGACATTACAAATGAAGCTGACAGATAATTGAACAGTCACAAAAGAAACAAATGATAGACAGAGTCATAATCTTCAGAGGTACAGTATGTATCCACAAGTAATTTTTGGATTGTGTCTTTTTTATGTGATTTTCATACCATATGAAATTGGTAGACTAATGAATTCTCAGTGTTCACATTTTCTTTGTTGCCTTGTCACTTTGATCAACCTTATTACAATAAATTTATTTGAAATGCACCACGAGCAACATGCTCAGTTTTGACTGGATCATGTTTGACTTTTTGGGCTATGTTTGCCATCTCAATGGGAAAGGTGTCAGTTCCCTTTGTTGTGCTTTTGGGAGGCGGGGGCCTGTACGTCACCGGGTTAGATGTTCAGCTGGTCGTCAGTTAGGTCCAGAGGGGCATTCCTCCAAAAAGAAGTCTGGCAAAAATAGAGCACAAGCCAACAAAACTGACAGGCACAAAATGCCATGCAGCTCCCATCAGGCTCTGGAACGTCTGAGCACCAGGTTTCTCTTACTGTCTCACACACTCACACACACCTACGTTTGTGTGTGTGTGTGTGTGTGTGTGTGTGTGTGTGTGTGTGTTGTATTTGGATGTGCCAAATACCTGAAAAACACATCTGGTGGATAGTTGCCATAAGTTAAAATGAATACTTAATACCTGTCAGTATTGAGTAAAGATGTGAGAGATGAATGTGCCAAATTTTATAGGAGTTCCAAATCTCATTAAGATCAGCATCAGAGCCTACATTGTGTGTCCATTAATCTTTGGTTTTAAATTACAGCTGCCAATCTGTTCTAATGACTATTAATGTCACGCAGATGTTTAAGTAACACTTTGAAAAAGGAGTTGAGGGGAAAATATCTAATATTTGCATCCCAAGCTTGATGATTATGGCACAGGTTAAAGTTGGTCTTCATTGTTCAAGCCACACACTAAAATTGTTTTCCTCTCGGAGCCGACATCTTCCTCAGCGTAGTGTTTGGCAGGCTGAATGTGCACATGTTGAGTTATTGTTTTTCTTCCAGACCTGACGCTGTGCTGTTTGAGGGCCAGGGGGAGGATCAGCTGAACCGAGAGCTGCCTGATGAGATCTATAGGCGACAACTTATTGCCAACCTGGCCAAGCATGTCATCTTCAGTAAGGAGTTTACAACCACACAGCCAATTGCATTTCATTGAACCATAGAATAGAAATAGAAATTTCCTTTGTAGCCTGTGACACTGATAATGCGAGGTCATTGTAAAGCTGACAAAACAACTCTGGTTTATTGACAGGAGCCTTTCACAGCACAGTCTCCGCAAAGTTCAGCTATTTATGTTGTTAGAATTTCACTGTTAAAGATCGGACACCACGACATTCAGAATGGTCCTCAGGGGGAACCTGAGCACACATTCAGCCAAATGTGTTGCCGCTACGTATGCAATCACATTTAATTTGCATCTGAAATCCTGACCACTGTTCAGCATACAGTGTATTCACAGGAGAACAGCTATGATTCAGAGTGGTTAGTTCAGTTTAATGAGAAGATTACAGCTAAGTGAATCTTTACCCTCTGGGCAGCCACAAAATGTTTTTCACCTTACACTCATTTTGTTTCCATGGGCTGCCGCTGTAAAGTACAGCTTTACTTGTTTCATCAAAGCACAAATATCTCCTGCTCATGCTGCATCAGTGACGCACCTGCACACACACTGCAGTAAAGGAAGCACACATGAAATACTATCTATCACGCTACCTCCTTCAATTGAAATCCAACACAGCAGAGCATCAGTCCATCCCCTTAACATCACTCGGGGCTTTTTGTCCTGTGGTAGCACAGCAAAAACCGGTTCTCCCCGGCTCATTCAGCTGCATTCTCCTACACTAGCCCTACTCCTACACTATTTTACCTTCAGCCAATCACAAGCCCTCCAACTGGATGGCATGTTGTTTTCAGCCAATAGCGTAGAGGGGAGGATAGAGAGGCAGAAGAAGAGTGGAATTGCAGTATCAGTGGTGCCGTTCGTAAATGTTTTACACTCCTGGACTTGCTCTATACACAAAATGACCACTTCTAAAGACATGTGCACGCACACACACACATGCGCGCGCGCACACACACACACACACTATCCTCTTTCTGCCTCTTTTTTGCATTTAAATTCAAATTCATTCCAAACACACTCTCAGTGTATTGTGCTATCATTTCAGGGGGATTTAAGCCAATGACCTGTAGTTACCTTTTGGCCAAGGTGGTAACATTGTTGTTAATTGTGAACCAATTAAAACATATCTATATGGCATATATCCAGGCACAAGTTACCAACCAGTCCCTTCTGCCACATTGCTATTTATATTATAGCATATTGTCCATTTGGTTTTGTCATTCCTTTTGCCAGTGAAATTGGAGGGGGGTAATTCAAAGCATTGAACTTATATTATGGATTAAATTTAGTGGACAGATGGCCCTTGGCCAGAGGATCCTTGTATTAGGTTTTGGTGATCATCTGGGGTCTCCAATATTAAGTGATGTGCTAGTGGGAAAGTCTAGGATTCAGGACTTCCAAATCAGCTGCCATTCCAAATAGATTTTTTTTCTTGGAAATACAAAAACACAAATTGTTACATATGCTGAATCTGTCTGAGGATTTTTCAGCATTGGTAGTTTGCTCTCTGCCTTGCACAGTGGATTAATTGTGTTGTGCAGTATCATACTCAGACTGGTTAGGACCCACTCGTCAGTTTGTAAGGATTCCTCTTTGTATCTCCATCCACAGCGGCAAATAAGTCATCAGCGATCATGTCTACCCACATCGTCGCCTGTCTGCTGCTGTACAGACACAGACAGGTAAGTCTGTCTCACATTTCTCCTGTTCTCTTCTCCTGCTGATCTCCTGCCACGGCACACCACCTCTGTCCTCATCCTTTTACTTCCTTTATTCCGTATTTGCTCCACCCTCTGTTCCTCAGATTTCTGCTTCATCCTTTCCTCTTGTGCCTCTCCTCATTTCCTGTTTCTTGCCCATCATGTTCTCTCCCTTTCTGAAGCCAAGGTGATCCAAATGTCACAGACTGCTGCATCGTAGTAATGGATGCCTTGCTATTAGAGATCATGCTCTTCCTGCACCCTCCTGCTACACATCTATAGATTAGTGGTGAGCCTCTGCCCCCTACAGGCACAGTTAAATTGTTAAACTGGCAGGTTAAACACTAAAGGCCAGTCCAGTACTTCTGTCAGTATAAGTTGTGCTCTCTGGCTGGATCCAGCATCACGTCCGAATGTATTTACCTGCTGATTAATTGGCTGTGCTGGTACATTTCCTTTGAAAATAGTTTGAAAATGTATTGCTCACACCCTTAAAATGAAAATAATGGGACATTTCTAGATTTGATTATATCAACTTTGAAAAAGTAGATAGTAAAAATAAAACCTCATAATGCACAGCTACATGAGTGATTGTTAATTGAAGGATCATGGAAATTAGCAAGATGCCACATATTCCCAACCAATAAGCAGTTATCAACGATTGCACATATGCTGTGGTGGGGATGCAGTCAGTGCTTTTTGAACATGACATAAGTGTTTGTTTGGTTTTTGTTTGTTTGTGTGTTTTTTTTTTTTCTTCAAATTGAAAATATGGACTGTTCCTTGTGTTTCTCCAACTCTGCTCCAGGGCGTTGTGCTGTCCAAGCTCGTCGAGGACTTCTTCAACATGAAGGAGGAAATCCTGTCGCGTGACTTTGACCTGGGCTTCTCGGGCAACTCAGAGGATGTGGTCATGCACGCCCTCCACCTGCTGGGCAACTGTGTGAACGTCACCAGCAGTGCAAATCGCAATGGCGAGTTCACCATCGCCCCCAACAACACTGTGCAGGCGCTTTTCGAGCTCAACTTCTACAGCAATGGCCTTTTCCATGTCTTCATTTCTGATGCAATTATTGGTAAGTTGAATGGCTTTTTTGTGTTCTATTTTGGTTGCATCACTGATTTTTGTCATAAATCCCCCAAGTTAAAATCTAGAAATAAAAGCCTGTAAAATATCTTTGTTAGCCATACTTAATTTTACACACTAGGTCATCAGGTGGCTGGCATGCAGGCTGTGCTTAGATTTGAAGACTGTTATGTTTAGAGTTGTATTATTTCTTGTATCCATTAAGTCTCTTCTTGACTTGGTCCTTAGCCTGCAGTATTCTGGCTCTGCAGCGAGAGCTGGTGGTGGAATCAGAGTCTGATCACCAGTCTGGCAGTCCCAGCAGCTTCCTGCTCAGTCAAGAGAGACTAATCCGCAAGGCAGCTGGGCTCTCCTATTTCCTTATCAACGAAGTGGCTGTTGCACCAGTAAGTCCTGTGCATAGTCTTTGTAATTGTTGGGTCTTCATGCTACAGACCTAAGCTGTAATGGGTCCATGAAGTAGTGAAGAATTATTGCTAATGCTTGAGTAAATTGTTATTTTAAAATGCTGCTTACCTTGCACATACTGCACAACCCATATCCTTGCTATGTGATAAATTACTTTAAAAGCTGCATGAAAAACTTTTTCTCACTTCAACAAGTTTTGGTGTGCGAGGGACTTATATTCTGGTGGGTTATAATAGGATCCAGACAAAAGCAAATTAATCTGGGGAGATTAAAGATTTTCTAAACAATCAGCAGTTGCTGGTAGATCACCAATTTGCTGAAATGGCAAAAGCTTAAGGAGTCATGTGAGGCAAAGATTTGAACTTCCATTTAAGCAGAAGTTTAGAATTTGTATTTGTACGTAAGGTGGTTGGACAACATCTGTGGGGATTTTAACCAAAGGAGATGTAAAAATCAAAATGAGTAGCATATTGTCATCCAGTATTTTATAGTGAAAAAAGACAGTTAAATCCTGGTCCTTCCTCTGCATGGTACCATTTTCCTGGGAGGGTGCACCATGTGCGGAGACGCCATTTTTGCTCTGCAGAAGTTGTAATAAAACAAATATTTTAGAAAATCTTGTCGTCGAACAAAAATATCTCCCAATGCATAGCTCAATAAATATGCATTCTTTATCACTTAATCATATTTATGTTTGAGTATATAATGGGAAATTGCTCAAATGTGTATGTTACCTGAACATAACAGTGTACCACAATTGAATCTAAATATATGGTCGCCCACATTTTCATATCACCTACTTGTGGGTATGAATCATGCAGGAACAATCTATACTATAATGACACAGATTTTTGTTTAGCATAGAAAAACGTGTTTGTATTAATTTGAACCAATTCAGTGTGTGTGTGAGACAGAGAGAGAGTTCATTTAGAGCATGAATACCACAATATTCAGTGGAAGGAGGAACACAGAGGTGGCCCTCAGAGAGGATGACTAAAGCAGCCATACTTCAGACCCAAAACTGTAAAAGACCACACTTGGCCACGACTGCCACCACCAGGCCAACCTTGGAAATGCAACTACTTCTTTTATCTATCCTACAATGATGCATGTATCTCCACCAAATCTTAGACATATTTGAGCTGTCTATCTCGCCACTGAATCACAGAATTTCCGTATTTGCGATCATTTGGCAAAGAACAAGAAAGGGGGGTTTGGAGAAACTCGAACTCGAAACTAGAACCCTCATCTTTGACTAAATGTTGGTCGTAGTTGTTGATGTCGCAGGTGTAAACACTTTTTATGAAACAATACCTAATAGTGTGTTCCACATTTCAAAGTGCCCATCTCCTCCTGTCCCACAGCCCTGTCAGACAATCTATCAGGTCTTCCATGATGCTGTGACCCGGCTGATCCAGTATGGAGTTCTCTACGTTGCAGAGGTCAGTCTACATAACCTTTTCTGGACAGGTTTCATGCACAGGACGGAAAAAGTTTTTTTTTGTGATATCAATTCCATTAGGTTGTCTGTTACAGCCAAGTAAAATAAGTCAGTTTCAGTCTGAGCCTCTTTTACTGGCAATAGAAGCCTGAATGCGGGTGGTGAGAGTGGGTAACTCCAGTGGATACTGATTTTTATGGTCCTTTGACCTCGATGGTCTGATTTATGTGTGTGTGTGTCTGTGTGTGTTTGTATCTTGTGTGTGTCAGGAGGACCAAGAGGAGCTGAGCCCGAGTCCCACTGAGGAGCCTTGGCCCAAAAAGTTCCCAGAGCCCCTCTCCTGGAGAAGCGACGAAGAAGATGAGGACAGTGACTTTGGAGAGGAGCAGAGGGACCGCTACCTAAAGGTCCAGCTCAGTCACTTTTTCCACAGTTATTGATCTGTTAAAGACTCTCTAAAGTCTCCATGATATACAGTTATTGCAGTGAAGGTTTTCAAGTTAAGTTTGCGCAGTCATAGGTTTCCTCAAATTTAATGTGACCAAACACTCAGCTCTCATTGAAAATCTTGCAGTCTAAACCTGGTTCAGCCAATCCCTTTTTCCTCCCTCTTTTGGTTTTGGTCATCAGGTGAGCGTTTCCGCTGAGCACCAGGAGTTCTTCGTCTTCCTCCAGCACCTGCTCAGCCCCGTGCTGGAGGCCTACAGTGGGGCTGCAATCTTCGTCCACAGCCTGAGCCAGCCCATGGCCGAGTCCGACTACACCCAACGTCTCTTCAAATTCCTGCTCACTCGCACAGAGAGGGGTGTGGCTGCATACGGTAAGACCAGTAACACTGCAGTCACTCTGCTGAAGGAGCGCCAGACCTCTAGAGAAAATGCAAAGTCCATGAAAATGTATCATCCAGCCCCATTTCTCAAATAAATATAGGGCAGGGTACAGTTTTTCTATTTATCATCCTATTAGTACCCAAAGATGAGTCATGTTTAAACCACAGCAGTTACTGGAACTAATACATTATTATAAAATGAACAGGATGTGGACAGAACCCAGACTAAATGAACATGAATTAATGAACAGGTAAGGAGAAAAGCATGGAAAAGATCACAACAACTGCCCCTTCAAAAGCCTGAAAAAGGACTCAAAAAGTTTTTAAATGTCTTAAATACAGCTGAGGGTCTTAGTTTTTCATCATGCAATTCATATAAAATACAAAGTCTGCCACAATAATTGTTTTGGGATGTATAATTGTGATTAGTAATCATCACATCTAACAAAATATTGAGGATTAATTAATAGGATACCTGTGTCTTTCATAATCCCTATTTTCTCCGTATTCCCAGGTGAAAGTGCAACACATTACCTGGTTAAGAACACAGTGAAGACATTCAAAGAGCTTGGGGTAAGAGAGTGTTTTCTTTAAATTGTGCAGTTGTTTGGATGACGGTCAGGGGCCTCCAGTTGACTTTAGCTGAAGCTGAGATGTGCCTCCTGTCATTTGCGCCTGCAGGTCCTAAAGGAGAGACGGGAGAACCTGGTGACGACCCTGGAGCTGAGCAGTACCTTCCTACCTCAGACTAATCGGAACAAACTCCTGCAGTACATCTTAGGTTTCGCTCTGCTGTGACCTGGACACCTTTAACCCAACTCAGACCCCAGGCTCTTTCCAGTCAAGGGCTTCTACTGGCTACATCTAACCAATCCCAGGTGCTACTCTGTGGAAAGCTTTACCAGGAAGTGCCTTCATGCAAACACCGCTAACCGGTAGCTGTTAGCCAGGATAGATCTGAAGCCAGTTTTCTCTTTCTGTTCCAGTCACATACTTCCTGTCGTAGAACTGTGCAGCTAGTAAAACATATAAACCATTTTTTGAAGATGTACCACAAGGAATCATCCCGTTTATGTACTTTACCAGTGAAGTCAAGACGTCTTAACGTGAACGGACTTTTAGGAAAGTATACTGTAGCAGGATAGTAAATAAATACCACATTTATAGTGTTTGGAACAAAGAAAGCTGCCTTTGGTCTAGACAAGTTAACAAGCAAAACAATACATCTCAGTGATGGCAAGCATAAATAACCACCATCAAAGGCATTTAATGTTAACTCTTTGTGCACGCTTGTAAAATTATAGAAGTGCGCTCATAGCAAGTCACTTTTGAAGAGAAGCTCATTTTAAAACTAAATCCATAGTCATTTCTCTCACAGGGCAGCAATCTATTTGAAATGTATAATTTTTAAACACAATTTGGTATCATCAAATGTAATAATGTGTCAACAATATCAGAAAAAAGTGCTGAATTCTGAGAGACATAACGTCCCTGCAAAATGTGTACATTTCCACTTTTCATGTACAAAATTGTATGTTGTAATGTGAAGATATAATCCTCCGCACAGATAGGTACGATCCATTATACAGTTAGCACTGTTTATAGATATCGAAACATTTCGCAACAAATCATTTCAGCCTCGCAAAACCCTGCAGAATACTAACAGGATACACCCATCGAAAGCCCAGTGTGGTTCCAGCCTGAACCAATAGCATCTAAGTGCATTTAGAAATGCATTTTTTTTTTGTTTATATTTTGTCAGGGGTTTCGAAAGGAGAGTGAGTTTGACGTGTGTTCGCCTTTCAACACCTTTCAGTCTTTAAATGTTACACAGCAGAGTACATAAAATGCCTATTATCCTCCATCACGACCACTTAAAGTTCAAATGCAATGAGCACAGAAAAGTATTTGGTCATGTCCTTCGGGGAAAGCGAGGATTCAGGATTGTCATCGTGTTTTTCATGTTGCAAGACACCGTAAACATCTTTTGTAGCACAAGTGCTGAATGAATGGTTGGGCATTATTAAGACACAGGAAGTGGATAATATGCTAACAATGAATGGTACATATCTACTGGGTATTCTTTTTTTCCTCTGATGAACATGCAACATCTCTTGGAGTTAGTTACTTTGGGACAGGGAGACAGTTCGACTCTGGGTTATACCTCCTCAAGAAATGTGTTAGTCTTGAAGAAAGGAGAGAGATCTTTCTCCTTTGAGTTGTTTACCTTGTTTGTATACAAACTGCTGTGAAGGGCTGTAAAGGTTTTGCAAATCAAATAGTAGTCCTTAACAGTTAGGTTTGTCTTCTTTTTTCCTATTAAAATAATATTTCACTTTGGTATATAATTTTTGTTTTTCACCACAACTTTCTTACTCAAAATAAATAATTGAATAAATAAATAAGAGTATAAAAATCCCACTTAAAACACGTCTACCATCAAGGACAATTGATCCTGGTAGGGTTTTTTTCATTTTGCATCCTTTAAAATCTATGTCAACAAAAAGTACTTAGCGTTTTTGTAAAAGCTGAACTCTGGCGATGACAGTGGACCGTGTGAGCTTGTGATGTCAGAGGTCGACCATGGCTGAACCTCTACGAAGGTGTGGATCATGAAAAGTGAAAACAATTTACCAAAGTGAAATATGGCTTGTAAACCTCACTGCACAGTACCTGTGCATTTAGCTGCAGAACATGTTGTATCAGTACTATTTTACACTTCATTTTTTATTGTAAAATATCTTTGTTTTACAGCACTCAGTATTTAGCTCTTGTTGTGATACCTCTGAAATTGATCTCTTCTGCCTAATTTCAAACATAACTGAGTTCAAAGATGGCCACCATGCACTTGCTTGCAAACTACATTTTGCATTCAGCCTGAACCTGCTCATACTCCAGTGTTTCTTCTGTGCTGATTTAGTTTTGGTGCACCACCACAGCAAGGAAATGATCACCACTGCAAGAGAAAACGTGAAATTAAAATAAGCATTGTAATTGTGTCCTACTCTTATCTAAAATTTACTATTATCTAAAACTACAAAAAACTAAAAATATACATAGTCCCCTGTTTCAGAAGTAATGATTATATTATGATTAAAAACATTTTTTAGCACTAGAAGCTCAACTTGAATCATCGCCTTGACCCTTAGAGCAAAAGATATGGGAAAAATGTAGAATTGGTGCTTGAAAGCACCAGTGCTGCATAGAAGTTAAAGAGGATGTACTTTAAATCCAAATATCATGTTGGTCAAAAAGCTGAATTACAAGTGCACTCATCAGATTGGAAAGCGAGGAAGGCGTGTGCTTTGGTATGAGATGTAAAGCCAGTGGAAGTATGGAAAATCGTCATCATGACTGGAGAAGTTGCGAACCCAAATTTAAGACTGGTGACAAGGAGGCGGTCTGCAAATTAATTGATGGCATGTATTTATGTAGTTTATGTCCAATGTTTGCTCTTAAATGTGAGACTATGCCACAGAAAGTTGTAATACAGGGCTGAACAGTTCATCAAAATATTATCAGAATCACAATATGGCCAAGTGCGATATCCAAATCGCAGGAGCTGTGACAAAAGCATTATAAATGAAATATTGCAGTGCGGCAGAGACGCTGTGGCCTGCAAATTGTTTTCTCCAAATGTAAGAGAACACACTGATTTTGTACAGACCCCAGGAAAACTCACTTCAAAATTTTGACAATTTTTCAGTTAAAATTAATATGATGCAAAATTTACTGTTCCTTCTAAAACAGTGAATCATAGTGCAATACTTGCAAAATCAAACACAGTATTTTTTTTTTCCACTTCGTTCAGCCCTAATGTAATATATTTCTTTAAAATTCTGACCATGGTCTACAAAATTGCATGTAGCACTTAATTTAACCACTTTGACAAAGCTTAATACTTTATCATATATTGTATATTATATAAAACCACGCAGTTTTCCATTAAATTCCAAAATGGGGTATTTTAGCCATTTCATGATGGTATCAAATTTCACCTGTTGCATATGTGCTCTGAATCTTAATCCAGAGGAGCACAGATTATGAGATAACCCATGAGTGGGAAATGCTGCCAGTCGATCATGTCGCAGATCAAGAGCTGACGCCCATGGCATGTTGAAGAACAGATAAGTATGTTATTTAAATGGCAAAGTGATCAGAGTGCACAATGTTTGGATCAGTTGACAATATCTAGTCGATATTATTATTTTTTTTTCCTACTCTGTGAAGCTCTTGCTGAGCAGCTCGAGTCGCGAAGCAATACTGAACCCACAATCTCAAAGGCACCCAAAGTGAGGGAAGCCTCCGCCAAGACAACCACTATATGTACTGTACTGTATGTATCCGCTGGTCGCCTTTAATCTCATCGACACTTCAATGTGTAGTCTACTTAACCTGACAAGTGTGTTTTACAGTCTAGTGTGTGGATATATTCTTTTGAGAAGGATAGTCATGTGTAGGAATAAAGTTTGTTACCTCCTGAATGTATTTCACCTGTCGCTCGAATTGTCAAATTGATATTTTAGAATATTCAATCTCTGTGCACAAACATTAGGTACTTTTTCTTCTTCTCCAAGGTGGTTGAAACTCATCGCTACTTATCTGATTTAACAGCAGCCCATCACACCCGAATAACAGACTGATGCAAAGTAAACCACCTCAACTTGGTAGCGTAAAAGATGCCTGTTATATGGGGAGCAGGATGCCTTTTTAATGCACTATAGTGTTCTTTATATATGTGGTTCGGTTTTTTTTGTTGGTTTTTTTTTTGTGTGTGTGTGCGTGTGTGTGTGTGCATGTTAACAATGCTCATTTTGTATGGGCTTAAAAAAAAATCATTTAAGACTTTAAAATTAAAAAAAAAAATAAAGGCAGAGAACTTGAGTTTACCATAAGAGGAATCACCAGCTACTGAAAACAAATGTCACTCATTTTTTTTGTTTCTCTTGTTGCTTCTGTAGAGCAAAGCACAGTTGGCATCATTAAGTTTTGTTTTTAAATAAATTAATGACAGATTAACAATGGTCTTGTCTGTGTGTCCTTATTGTGGATGGGATGTTAGAGATGAGTAGGAGTGCATCTGCCTCACAGTGTTCATACATTTCATCCCTTCACACGAGGAATCTTCTTCCTGTGCTGTTCCTCCTGTTTTCCTCCACATATGCAGACACACAGGAGGTTACACAAGTCAATATCTATCTTGTTGAGGAGGGAAGACTGGCCTGTTTTGGCAGGCCCATGGGAGGATGCTACATAAACTGCAGAGTTAGAGAAAACTGCTCTGTGAGATGCCGAAACTTTAATTGACGATGAGGAGGAGAGAGAAACGAGAAGTGCGCGTCCTTCTGCCCGACAAACAGCAGCTGGACTGTGCTGTCGGGGTGAGTGGCTTTCAATTTCTTTTCATCAGAAAGTTACTGATCCTAAAATTAGACTTGAAATGGAAAATGTGTATGTCTGCCATAGATATATTTTTCTGTTGAAAGGCCTTTCTTTTCAGGTATTGTCAGTCAGCCTGCATGGCCACTAGGGTCTGACCAAAATGGGGATTTGAAGGCCAAAACTGATAATGTTCAAAGGTGATATTTGTACGGACATTTTAATTTACCGGTATTTTATCTTTATACTTGACTAGTTTTTATTCCAATAAAATACAAAGTATACAGCATGATGGAAAAACTTTAGACCATACTGGGACACATACAAAACTCTACTGAAATACAAAACAGTGAAATTCTTGGAGATGAGACGACAGCCCTTTGAGGACGGCCAACCCACTCCTCAGTGGTATCCCTGGGATACATTAAGGATTTGAGTGAGAAAATTACTTTATAAAAAGGCTGAATAAATAAAATATGCATGGGAAATACAAATGATGGCAGCTTTTACGTACTGCTCTATTGAGGTATATTCTCTAAATCAGTATCAGCAAATCAATATCTCATTCTAACCCTAATTATGATGAATGATGATGAATGAGCTGTGTCTGATATGTGTGGAGCTCTTGTTCATGCCTTGCAAAACTGTGTGTGTGTGTGTGTGTGTGTTTGTGTGTGTGTGTGTGTGTGAGGTGAAAGCCAGGGGCCGAGACGTGTTGAGACATGTGTCGGAGCAGCTCGGTGTCAGCGAGCTGCATCTGTTTGGCCTGGTCGTCCTCAGAGGTTGGTTTGAACAAGTGTGGGTGTGTGTGTGTGGGCTCTCAGCAGAAATGTTTTGAATTCGTTTACTGTGGAATGCTGCGACTGAGGGAGGCTAGTATTATGGTGATGGAGAGAAGAATAAAAAGAACCACTCAGCCCTTCATGCTGAATGAATGACAAATACAAATTTATTGCCATTGAGAGTGTGAATATATGTTTAATATTATATTTCAACATGTGAATCTGTTTTTTTTTCTGTCCTTTCAGTGTGTGTGTGTGTGTGTTTTCTTTAAACAGATAATGAACATGTCTTTCTCGATTTGGAGCAAAAGCTGAGGAAGTACTTTGGGAAGGAATGGGGCAGAAAGTCATCAGTGGTGAGTTGTTTGCCCTCAGGTTCATGATGTTGAATAATAAAATCTGCGGTCTTCGTTTCAAAGGGTTCACCCATTGTCTGATGCCTTTGCATATTGTCCTTTCTTGCATACTGCCTTGTAACACCTTTCAACATAGCCAAAAAACAATGCTATTCTAATGGCTTTAACAACATATGTAATATGTATATGCAAATATTAACAATTGTCTCCTAAAGCCCCACACAGGAGATCATAAGTCAACATGTGACTGCATGAGCATGTGCAGAGTCTGAACTTGAGGGAACAATTTCAGTGCGAAACTGGGAATGAATCGCAAAATACAACACAAAACTGACTGTTTTAGACAACATAAATTATTTGAGTTTTCTGAATGAGCCGTTGAATTTTTAATTCTGTATATTTACAGGGCCCGTTCATCTTAATTCTGAGAGTGCAGTATTATGTAGAGAGTGGACGGCTGATCAAGTGAGTCTGGCTTCCCTCACACCACATGAGTGAATCGTCCAGGTTAAATGATTTTCTCACCTTTGTTGCAATACACAGGTATAATAACTGTATTTTACTATGGCAAAAATATGAGAAAAGTATACATATTTGTACTGATGGAGGGGAAGGGTAACTGTTTCTAGACTGTCACTTTTTACATTTTTTGTGGTCGTCAACAAGCACAGACTCCGGGAAATTATTCATTTTGTCTGTTTTTGTGTGTGTCCGCCCACAGTAAACACAAGGGGGTGACTCATCTGATCTACACACTCATCTCTTTCTCTGCCGTCATCATGTATTCAAAAACGGCCTCACTTTGCCATCATTTATCAGTGTTGTGAGTGTATGCTGTGTTGTATGCCCTGCTGCATCCAATCTTCCCATTTAGGTGAAAAGTCTTCAGTCTGAGCTCGAGTGCTCTATCAAAGTGAAATAAATCATTTTCGCCTTAGCGCGCTGATCTCCTGTCTGCTTGTTTTAGGAGCAGCAGAGCGCGGCGGCTCTACTACGCCGAGCTGAGACAGAAGGCGCTGCGCTCTCAGTGCCGCCATCAGGAGGCTTTGTTCTTCCAGCTGGCGGCTTCTGCTCTCCAAGCTGAACTTGGAGATCTGGAGCCAAATGGGGAAGGAGGGGAGGAGGGCAGAGAGAAGGGCAAACATAAACATTACTTTCTTCCAGAAGATTACTTCCCCTCTTGGGTAAAAAAAAATCAAGTGTGTTTGTGTGTGAATGAAAAAGAGGGAATGAAGGAGACCTGTACATTTTTAAAATGACTTGTATAATTGTGTTATCAACATTGATATGTAGTATGATTGTCAAAAAATCTTTTTATACACAATCTGCTGTGTCAAAGTGTCACAATTTACTTTTTTTTTTTTTTTACCAGCAATGAAAACTAACAAACAATCTGAAAACGAAGTAAAATTAAATAAATCAAATCTAAATAGACCTAAAACTTCATAATCCCAGTGTATAATTAATGCAGTACATGTAGCTTTATGTTTTTCATTGTATTCTGTATGTTGTGTCTGTTTCTGTGTCTTTATTCGCACTGACCTCTTGGACCTAACTCTGGAAATGATTTGGTGAGGGATGAAGTCATATGAGTTGTGCGTATCTTTGTGCATGTCTTGTGTCCTAATAAAGTTAATAAAGCGTCGTGGGCGAGAGTACCTGCTCCGGCATGGGCCCGTGTTACACGGCGAGCTGAGAGGGATGTCACGCGCCCGAGCCATCCTCCGGTTCATACAGGAGGCCAGCGCCCTGCAGGATGGACCCGTCACCTTCTACAGCGTGAGACAGGTCTGAGACGCTCCGCTTTAAAGGAATACTCCAACATTTTAGGCAAAACACCCTTTTTCCGACTTACCCAGACTTGAGACAAGATGTTCGATACCATTTTCTCCTCTGCGCGTCCCGTGGTTTATCAAAATCAAATGGCCTTATGAGGTTGCTATAATTAAAGGTCATTATTTCTGTGAGCTTTTACAGATTTTAACTATCCAACTTTAACACTGGAGGCACTATAGATAATTGAAAAAATTCTGGAAGGCCATAATGTCCATCTTCCACGAAGCCTGGAGAGATGATGCACCTTGTTACTGACGTGCAAGGTGCTATATTTTACTTGTTCAGCTGCACGTGTCCAAGTAGTTTATGATCTTCCTCGTCCATTTCATGCATATTGATGATCAGCATGTGCTGGTCTGCTGGCTGACATAAGAGAAGAACAGAGCACAGCCTATTTGGAACCACTAATCCACCCCAGATGCTCAATATTTATGAGGGTTTAATACATATTTTCTGAGACATATCAATATTTATGAGAATATAATAGGCCAAATTAAGGAGACATGCCGTTTTGATGCAAAGCATTCTGTGTTTCTTTCACTATACACGACTGTACTGTGTTGTGATGGTTGGCAGTTGGTAATTCATTAAAATCATGAATGTACTCTTCTTCCCTTCCTCAAGTTTAGAGCAAACAATTCTTTACATTAATTTACCCTTTTCTTTACTGTTTTCCTCTTCATGTGTCATTTATGTGTAGGAGAAAATGGACAGGAGAGGTTCGGTTCTTCTTGGTGTGGCATTGAAAGGGGTGCATGTTTATCAGGTGCGTCGTAAACCATGACTGAAATCTTTCAAATTAAAGGTCTAATCTGGAATTTATCTGAGCAACGAAAATTTTGAGGAGAGTTCTTGTAGGTAGAGAGTAAGCTTGTTGGGACACTGTAACATTTACTTAACCAATGTTAAATGTTTTAATTTCTGTTAAGGAGGTGGAAGGAAAGCAATGTCTGTTGTATGACTTTTCTTGGACCAATATAGACCGCCTCACTTTCAAGGTAAATTCTGAAGACCGCACACACATAAACAAACAAATAAATAAGCATACAACACAAATGCAGCACAGAACACACACATGCATTTGTTCAACTCCCTGCCTGTTCGGTTTCCTCTCTCTCCTCCCTCCATTTCCTCTCCAGCGCCGCAGGTTTGAGATCCATGCAGTGGGCTCTCTGTGTCTCCCTAAGCTGGTGTACTACACTCCCTCAGTCTTTCACTCCCAACACATCCTGAGGCACGTCAGTGACAGCCACCGGCTCCACATCAGCATCAGAGCCACAGTCAGCCTCCTCCGACAGCTGGAAGACATGCAGGGTCAGCGAGCTCATCTCATTTCCCCAAGGCCTCAGGGCTTGTTCCAGCGAGCAGCTTTATGACTGGATACAGTTGCACATCTATCACACTGTCCAGCTGCTACATGCTATATGGCATCCACAAGAGTGACACAAATGGCCTCAAGAGGACGCTATCCCTGTGTCCCGAAAGGATACCACAAACTAACACTAAACACTACCTACTGTCTACTCATTTCCATAGTATACTGTTTTGGAAGTTAGTATGGCAGAAATTCAACATACTACACCTTTTTTTTATTAACCAGAAATGATGCATGACCTGCAGTGACCTACACTAGGACATCTTCTGCTGCTTTCGAACTTCAAATGTGAAAATCAGCTTGTGAACAAATACAAAAAAACATGCATCTCAACTAATACTTAAATGTATTTTTGGGCCTATGAACTTCTGTTTCACTGTTGCCCCCTGAGTAGCTCCTCCCTTTCCACAATGCACTGCATTCTGGGACAACAGAGTGCAGTAACCGCACATTCAAAGTGCTGAGCCAAACTGAGTATGTATGTTGACATTCTTCAGTATTCTGCATTTTTATACTTTTACAGTGTGAGCCCACTACACAGACAAAATGGTTACAATGAGTATGCAGTGTGTTTTTGGGACATTGCTGGTTATTCATGCAAACACAAATGTTAAATACAGGTGGAAATGTTGACAGCAGATCAGTATATAGATGATTGGTAAATGATTAGTAGGATAATATTTGTGGCAGATTGCTGATCTTAGTAGATGATAAAGATCCTGCACACTGTAGCTCCCATTCAGAAAATTTTTTATTAAGACAAGTACAACAACGTGACGTTGCACATCAGATGTTGCACTTGTCTTAATAAAAAAAATTTCTGAATGGGAGCTACAGTGTGCAGGATCTTTATCATTTACTATGGACTATTATGTTGACTCCAGCACGTGGCCAAAGTGGTTTTTGGATGTGCGCACCTCATCTTTTCTCTGAGATTGCTGATCTTAGCCAGTTCTTCATGGTCTGTCTCTGTCCTGTCTCTGTTTCTGTAGCCAGCCAATTCTACAAAGAGGCCTATATCTGTGACACAGTGGGCTTAAGAAAAAAGCTCTGCAGCACCAGCAGCAGCCCCACATCCTCTATGTCTGACTGCAGTGTTGCAATAATAGCACCTGCAGCCGGGCCAGCAGAAGAGGAGGAGGAGGCAGATTCTGTCACAGGTCAGCTGAGAGGAGAGGAGGAGGAGTGAATCCCAACAAAGTGCGGCTTTCCCCGCTGCAAACTGTGTGTCACACTCTGTTTACACCTGGTATCAAACTGCAGTCTCTATCTTATAGCTCATCTGGCTGAGGTGAAACGCGTTAATGCAAAGTGTAAATATGCAAATATGTACATAATTCAGTGGTCAATTATTGTACTTGACATAATTGCACAGGCAGTTTTTGCAAGATTTAAAGTTATTTTTAGTTGTTTGAAGATGAAATCTATGGAATTCAAAGAAGGCTGCTTGGACAAACTAAATGAGTAATGGTAAATTAAAAAAGTAACTGGCAAAACAGATTGCAGTATATGACAGTGTGTTATAATCACATTGAACACAAAAAGGAGAAACATTTCGTCAGCTGAACAAGTCCTTGTCTGACGGGGGAAAAAATACTGTTATTTCAGCTTCAAACAATTTTGGCTGGAAGTTAATAAGCTATGTCTAAGAACTCCACCTGTCTGTGTTTATGTTGACTGTGCCAGAGATTGAGCTGTGTGTGGATGAACCAGAGGAGGTTTTTGTTGACGACCCAGCCGAGCTGTCCTGGCTGGCTGAGCTGCTGCACGGTGCGTCCGTCGATGGACCGTCCATGCTGCCCTCATCTTGCTGGGCAGGTTAGTCTAAAACACATTGATGCAGCTAAAATGAACATTTATTGTGCACTTTTTCATTGCTTTATATATTTACGATGTAATTTCATATCCTCTTGCATTATCAGACGTCACATTGGAAATGAAACGGGTGAGCATTCTCCTATTCTCTCAGCTGACTTGACAATTTGCACTCAGTCCTGCTTCAAAATTTCCAATTTTTTTCTCTGATCTTTGCAGGTTTTGAAGAACAGAGCCCATGGTGGTGTTTCTGTGGAATAGTCTGCAGCCAGGAGGAAAAGGGGGCTTTATAGTTGTCTGTTGTTCTTGGGTGCGGTGTTTTATTTTACCCATATAATGCACCTGTATCACAAAGTTAGAAAGCACAGACTATACGTAATATGCTGCCTTTACACTGGGAAGGCCTAGACCTGTAAGCTACTGTTTATTATACATATAACAATGTAATTATACTAACAATCACTGTATGATTCCAGTGCAATATTAGCTTTCATGCAATATATGCTGCCTTCAACATATTTACAACTGGTGACTATTTGGTCGAGTAACATACAAGGATGGAGGAATAAAAAAGTGAGTAAAAAAAAAACAAGTCTCTGATACTGCTGTGACAGAGGGCTATAAGACAGATGCTGCACATTTACATATGTCTGTGTGCACCGGTGCTTTTTTTTTTTCCTCATGATTTGCCATGCTGAACAAAAGCAACCCTCAGACGCTTTGGGCGGCTGCACTGGAGCAGCTGAAAGGTCAGTCAGTGCCTTGCATAAGGGCACTTTGGCACTTGTTGAGCAAGGAGAAGGCATTTGTTGCTCACTTCTCCCACACAGATTCTTCCATCTGGTCTGGGAATTCAGCCCAGTGGTCTGCAAGTCAGACTATTAGTCAGTCATACCTCAAGTATTCCCTTCATTTGTATGTATTTGTTTGTTTGTTTGTATGTTTGTTTGTATGTTTGTTTGTTTGTTTGTTTGTTTGTTTGTTTGTTTTGAGGTGGTCAAGTATTTGTGTGCCATCTGTTTAGATTCCAGATTTATATTAATTTATTTTTACTTTTTTTAATTGAATATCAACATCATGAGACAGGATTCATTTAGAGTATACACAAAAATAAATTCAAGGAGATATTGCTGTAGTATAAAAAAAAAAAAAGAAAGAAAAGAAAAGAAAAGAAACCTCTGACGCCAATCTCAGTTTCAGAGCCGTTGATTGGTTAAGGCTAGGGTTAGGATCAGCCAATCAGAGGCAGGGTAGGGGCGGGACTTCGGAGACTGCAGGCCCAGCAGCTACTGTAGTTACTGTAGGGCAACAAGCTGCAATCTCTGTCATTTCTGTTGATTTCAAGACCATCTGAAGGACAAAGAAAGTCGAGGAAATGTCTAAAATCCAGGAGCTGAAATCGTTGTTTAGCCAGCGACTGCAGCTTCAGCCCAGCGAGGCAGTCGAGGAGATATTTGAGCTGTTTGAGAGGCTGATCGCGGCGTACGAGGAGGAGCTGTGCCATTTAAAAGAGGAGAACGAGCGGCAGAGAAAGCTGCTGGATGCTGTTTTAAAACCCGAAGTGCGACAAGGCAGAGGAGGTTTGTCAGACCCAAAAGTCATTTTCACATCACGAACGCACCTGTTTTTGGTTCATAATAATCCATAATATTCCCGCATTTGTCTACAAGCTAGGCTAACAGCTCATTTTTGCGTCGTACTTTAATTTAGCCCATGCTAGCCTAGCTGCTAAATTAATGCTAATTTACGCCAAATGACGAGATTGAGAAACAAATGATTCAAATAGTCCAGTGTTGCAGCCTTTATAAAGATTTTATTAAAAAAAAAAAAAAAAAAAAAAGTCAGTGTATTTCTATAAACAGATGTGCTTCCACATCCCGGACTTCAAACTTCATGAATTATTAATGGAATATTGAGCAAAAAGGTGCAATAATCCTACAAAATCAAACATGTAGTGTAGTGTGTTAAGCTGTGTGTGTGCGTGTGTGTGTGTGTACATGCAGCAGGGAGATGAAGCTGGAGAAGCATTACACCACCTGGGTCCTGCAGTGGCATCACCAAGCTGGCACCTTTCAGTCACATGGGACCCTCACCACACCCCACATCCAGGGCAGGTAAAAATAAAAAAAATAATTAAAAAAAACACCTTTGACCAAATTCACACACACTGTACTGTGTGTTGAGATTATTTGGATGCCTGAATTAAATAATTTCAGACAGTGTGCAGGCAGTGATCATGGGATTAGAAGTACCATGTTGTATCACAATGAAATTAATGTAAATAGTTATGGTGCCTTTTGTAAACTACACTGATTTATGTATTTATTCATTTATTTTGTTAAATGAAAATGCCACCTGGATAGCTGAATTCTGTCCACATTAGGCAGGTGTTAATCTCGAGCCCTGAAGACTGTGTGTGTGCATATGTATGTCCATACATATTTCTGCACAAAAATTGTTTCAGTAGGACAATCGTCCAAAAGTGGGAAAACTTGCATGAGAGGCATGGAGACTTCCATAATTGAGTGCACAGTGCCTGTTAATGATTTAAATAGTCAGGTTTATGGTGTCTTGACATTGCCAAAGCTGTAATTACTAATTTGTTGCTCTGTTGTGTTTCACAGGGATCTTCCATACTGATGTTCACTGCTCACTCTCACAGTAAAAGACTCAGGGGACTACCCGGGAGAACCACCAGGGGGATTTAAACCAGCGTACTCTTGGCTCAACAGCACCTAATTTTTTTCCTGAAGCAGCCACAGAGCTGAGAAGGACAGATTGGAGGGCCACTTGTTGGTGCTTTGTGGCACCACATGTCTAAAATAATACCATAGAGAGCCACTGGTACTGGTCGTGGGCATGAGAGAACAGTGAAAAACTTGAAAGAGTTTGTTTTTTCAATGCTAACTATGCCTAACCAGGGGATAGAGAGGTGGGGCGAGGAAGAAAGGAGGAAGAGACAGATTAAAGAGGGAGAGGTGAGGGAGGTTGCACACAGAGGAAGCGGAGAGGAAACTGTTGTCAAACCTTGGTGTCATAGTTTGTGCTGTTCTCTCCTCCTATCTCCCCTGACATCAACCCAAGTCACGCATTTTTCACAGCATGTCTGCATTTCTGAGTTCACATCAATGTTTTTTGTCTCGTAATGTAGTCGAGATAAAGGAAAATAACAGAAGTGCTGGTGTTGTGTATCCGTATTGTCATGGTATTTGCCTTTTGAGCTGCCTGGGAAGTTGGTGCAAAGCACGACAGAACAGCGGCTCTTTTTCATAAATAATCATAAACAGTGAAAAGTGTGTTTGATTATTTCAAAGTTTTGAACATGTTACTGTATTTGACTGATTTCGTCTACAAATTCCTGCCTTCTGTTTTGTTTAATAAAGCAGTGACTACTTTGAAATTGTAGTGGGTTTCTAGATTATTAGGATAAAAGTTGTTTATGTCTGAGTCAGTTCGTGGTCACACACAGCGACGTCACCCGTGTTCTCAGCCAATCAGCGTGGCCGGCTGCCTCGCGAACACGGAAGTAAAACAGCCTCCAATATCCATCGCAAGTGAAACTTAACAGTCCTCCGTTGCTGCTCCAATGTAGCCTAAACTTTTTTAATACCTTTTAAATAGTTACTTTAAAGCTTACGTTTTGAAATATAAAAGGTTTCCTCTTGTTAAAGATGACTTCCTCTTGGGTTCGGGTTGCATTGTCGCTGGGCATTGCAGTGTTATCCATCGCTATTGCCATCACTGGACAAAAACAGGGTAGGTGCACTGAAAGGTTGACAGAAGTACCTTTATCACGACCAAAGCAACACCTTCACCCGATTTAAGAGGCAAAGTGATACCCTGCTTAAAAAGTCTGATTACAGTGATACGGGTAAATGTGAAGTGTTGTCCAACAGCGCCCCCTGCTGGCTGAACCGTGTGTCTCCTTGTGTAACAGGCTCTCTGTCAACAGGGATGCCGCCGCCTCTCTCCGCTGCCCTCGGTGTGTTTTCCGTGGCCGGCATGGCTCTCATCTGGAGGGACATAAACTCCAAGTTGAAAGGAGAAAAGCGGACACTGAGCAGTCTGCTGAGCCAGTATTTTGCGGTGAAGCTTGTCGGCTGGCTGGGCAGACGGCAGAGAGGCAAACTTGAAGCCGACACGCTCAACGTGAAGCAGGCGCAGGAGGAGACTCTGCTGAGGCGCTTGCGTAAAAACGCCGACACATGTTACGGGAGGCAGTATGATTTCAGTTCAATTAAAGGTAAGAGGGGAAAAGAGCGATTTAAACATTTTCTCACGTGCCTCGGTTTTCCTAAGCTTCAGTCTTTTGCAGTCAAATTGAGCTCGTGTTTTTTAAAGCAGCCTTGGTTTGACCCCTAACAGCCCGTGATGTAACGTTACGTATAGGGACGTGCTCCTATAGTCACACCCCACTACACTGAGTAGGAAAAATTAGCTTAATATTCCTAGAGGGTCTTATAGTGTGGTTGTAGTACTCAATGGTGAGTCTATAGAGATCTTATGGTAGTCTTTGATATTATTCTGTGTGACACAACTGTATTATTCATTAAATATAATGTACAGTTTCACCATTTTTTAAAAAACTAAATATGAGGGCAGCAATTCAGTAGTAACCCTTTCCCTATTCAGTGTAATAAAAAAAAAAAATCAGGAGATCAGGGCATAATATGTAATATACACTCAGTGGCCACTTAATCAGGTCCACTTGCACAGTCTAATGCAGTTCAGTGCAGCAGCTCTGCCATAAATTCTACCTTTTAACAAAGTTTATCATGTTGAGTTGCACTACATTATATTGAGAGGTGTTTCTAATTTTTTGTCCTCCCTTTTTATAAACTTGTGGGGGACAGAATAGTGGAAATACCTCTCAAAAAAATGCAGTGCAGTACAACAGCAGTACTAACTATGAGCTCAGTGCCAAACATAGAAGTGAATGAACACCTCTATTACTGTGACAAAAAGAAAACCTGAGCATTATAGGCATCAGAAAAGTGAATTTTATGGCAGAACAGTTGGATTGGACTGGATTAGATTGTGCAGGTGGACATAATAAAGTGGCCACTGAGTGTATAATGTAACATATAAAATTCAATGGTATCTGCTTGAAACTGGTAACTATAGATGTTAACAATAGGAGGAAAGATACTTAATCCACTAACCCTAACCCTGAATGACACACACAGTTTATGTAAAACGAGAAAATGTATTTGAGGATGTGATTTGATACTGTGATTGTCAGACTCAGGACTCTGGACGCTGATATTGTTTCAGACAGTGATGTTTTCCGGGCGCGTCACCCCGTTACCACGTATGAGCACTACCGTGAGCTCATCAGACGCATCGCAGTGGGAGAGGAGAAGGTGATCATTGCTGAGAAGCCTCTGATCTTGGCCATGACATCTGGGACGTCGGGGGCAAGCGCCATGCTGCTCAGCACCAAAGACACCAACACTGAGTTCTTCCTGCAGGTGAATACTGATGCGTTAGCCACCTGTTTGTATCATGAAGGATTGAAACATGGGTGTGTGAGTGTTTGGATGGCAGTTTGACTTGACCAGATAGCAAAGTTTGGGCAGAGAAAGTGAACACATTATGCTCCTCAGCTTCTTATGGGATGCCCTTGAGCACAGTGCCTCATCTTGGCTGCTACAGGAGAGCCTCCCAGTGGCTGATGATTAGACTTTTTCTTGAATAAAGTGTCATTTTATGCGGCTCATTCTGACTTGTCTCAACATATTTATACTTGTTCTCAGAAAGCTTCCAGAAACTGCATTGAAAATAAATGGTATTATCTCATTCCACTGGCAGATTTTTCCACATTTTAAGAATAAGACCAGGTGAAAACATAGTAAATGGCTGGACTGCAACCACATTTAGAAAGCAGCTGTTGTGACTTCAAAATAACATTTGAGGACTGAATACGAGACAATATGACTTGTTAAGTTGCATGTTTTTGCAATGCAGAGGTGTTCATGCGTGTGTCTGTTCTCTCACAGGGGGTGTCTGTGTGTTTGGATGCCATGCGGCGGGCCTTCCCTGCCACTGAGAGTCTCCAGCGCACCACCAAGTTCTTCTACACACCCACGTTTCGCCAGTCAGAGGCTGGCATTCCCATTGGACCAAACTCCTCAACGCCAGCCTCCTCCCGCCACATGCTCAACCTCTACACCACCCCAGCACCCGCCTTCGAGGTACGATCAGCAAGGTGATTCTTGTTCATGTCACTCGTATAACTTATAACTTATCTTATTTTTTCGATTTCTGAATTATCTCCAGTTGAGTTTGAGGTCTCCTCTCCCTGCAGGTTCCCAGTGAGAAGGACACGCTGTACCTGCATCTGCTTTTCGCTCTGAAAGATCCCAGTGTGGGAACACTCGAGTCCAACTTTGCCTCCACTGTGTTTTATGCCTTCAGTGCCTTACAGGTACAACCTAGCCTTACTTTTAATTAGAATATAAGCCCCGGCTAGATGCCATGAAAAACTCATAATTACTTTTTTCCTGCTTGCTTGAAGGTTTGTTTAGGTTGTGCTTTTATCAAATATGTGGAAGGGTTTTTTTTACTCATGAAGTATTTTTGTGGGAGTGGGATGATGGGACAGGAGTGAACATGCACTCCCATGTCACCCTCTACTCTGTCTGATGGTCTCTCTCTCTCTCTCTCTCTCTCTCTCTCTCTCTCTCTCTCTCTCTCTCTCTCTCTCTCTCTCTCTCTCTCTCAGGAGCGCTGGCAGGAGCTTGTGGAAGATATTGAACAGGGAAAGATCAGCAGTGCTCTGGCTCTGGAGCCCAAGGTGAGGGCCAGCCTGGAGGCTGTGATGAAGCCAGACCCAGGGAGGGCTGCACAGCTGCGGGCCCACTTCCAGGAAGGGTTCAGGGGCATCGCCAAGCGCCTGTGGCCCGAACTCCACCTGGTGCTGGCGGTGGACTCTGGCTCCAATCAGATCTATGGGGAAATGCTGAGGGAGAACTACTGCCAGGGAGTTCCCTTCTACTCTCCTTTCTATGCTGCTACTGAAGGTGGGAACCTGCACCTGGCAACATCAGCATTGGTTTATTCAGCTTTTGATTGGATTTTCCTACTAACAAATAGTAACAACATGAGGAAAATGAGGGGGGAGTAGGTCTGAGTTATTAACAAAACAACAGCAAATTGAATGCACCAAACTCTTAGCAGAAAAACAGTGTGCTGAAAAAACTAGTAGACTTATGTAAATATGGAGGCACAACTGCTTCCTTTGTAAGACAGCAATGCTGCTGTCGTTTTCTGCCGCTGTTTGTCAAGAAATATGTTGATTCATCTCTTTTATTGAGATCATTCAACTGTCAGAAACAAGAACAGAAACAATATGCTCAAAAAACATCGTACAGAGACAGTAATGTGGGTGTGGATGGGACAGTATGACGTAGTATAATCACTCTATGTTCACATGTTCTCTAACTGTGGTCACTTCCAGCCATTGAATCAAATTGAAGTCATAACATTCCTTATTTTGCTGAGCCCTCCATGTGAGCCTCTGAAGGAGTTTGTGTTGATCAGTACACACTACTGTACTCTGAAACCCACAGGACATTTGCTCATAAGCCAATGCTAGACCTGTACTGGGGAGTTAGTCTGTACTTAACAGAACAGTGGTTGGTAACTGTTGTGAATAAAGCGCTCAGCCCCATAAGGATCCTTTATTTTAATTGGGGTTAAGACTGTGGTTTTAGGCAAGAGCAGATAAAAGTAGGTAAGGGAGCAAGAGGAGTGATCTCTGAGGTAAAAACAGGCATATCAAGTCTTAATGAGAAGTGAAATCAAACACATGCATGTTGGGGGGATTACAATCTCGCAGAAAGAAAAAGGGATAGAGTTTTTGTCTGAATAATGAATCAAAATATTATTGAAATTGCAATACAGCCAAGTGCAGTATCCAAATTGCAGGAGCTGTAATTTTTTGATAAATGATTTGGTCAAATGTGTAGCAAAACATTGCTGTTATTAATGTATTACGATGCTGCAGAGATTCCCTGGCCTACAAATGATATTCTCCAGATGTCAGAAAACATGTTTTTTTGGTACAGATCCCAGCAAGAATCACACATCATCATTTTAATAGCTTTTTCAGTGAAGATGCAAATTAGAATGCAAAAATGATCATCCCCAGTAAAATTGTGAATCATATTGCAGTCACAATACACACACACACACACACACACACACACACAGATATATGTGTGTGTATATATATATATATATATATATATATATATATGTATATATGTATATATATATATATGTATATATATATATATATATATATATATATATATATATATAGTATCATATTGTTCTGCTCTAGTTAGAATCCTCGCTCACACAGTATTAGTGCACTTTCAAGCCAGACTCTCAACTGCAGGTGATACTGAGCTGTTTCTGTGGGCCCCTGCAGGTCTGATTGGGGTGAACCTGTGGCCTGAGGAGCCGTCCAGACGCTACCTGCTGTGTCCACGCTCCATGTTCTGTGAGTTCCTGCCCGAAGGCAGCCTGGATGAGGAGCAGCCACACACTCTGCTCATGGGAGAGGTGGAGGAGGGACAAAACTACGAGCTGGTCATCACCAACGCCTCAGGACTCTTCAGGTTGAACTCATGTCCAGCCAGGATCTAATGATGCTTTTGGCTGGGAATGGCTCATATGCCAAATATATGGTCCATATCTGTGAGAGTGCTGACTCTACCTGGCTTCACTCACATTGTTCACAGCGTGTTCCACTAAAGACTGTTATTTTGGCCATCTCCGGTTCCAATTTTACCATCCCAGACAAATTTTTCACACTGTATTCTTTAATAGCAGCAATGAGGCTCAACATTTTGGGATTGCAAAGCAAGACTTGGAGGGGGAATGTCAGAAATCTAAATATAAGAGGTGTTTCTGGTTAAAAACCTGCAGGGTTTTTAACCAGAAAGGATTTCACAGCAGACGTAACAACCTGTCAGTCTCCAGGTGCTTCATGATCATGACTTGCACTGGAAAATTCCCTTAATGACACCAACGTTTTTTTGTGTTACAGATACCGAATTGGAGACATTGTGAAAGTAGTTGGCTTCCATAACCAGTGTCCAGTTGTAGAGTTTCAGTACAGGTACAGTCTGACACAGATGTGTGTGCCAGTCATGGTATCTCCATGTGCTTTCCTGACTGATCCTGTGAGTCAAACCAGCTCTGCCTCTCCCTCTGTCTCCCGCCAGGCGAGGTCAAATGCTGAACGTCCGAGGGGAGAAAGTCTCTGAGAAGTTGTTCCTGGGGGCTCTGAAGAACGCCGTTGCCCAGTGGCCCGGAGCTCACCTGGTCGACTACTGCTGTGCCGAGAGTGGCATCCTGGGTAAGCTCTCTGCCTTAATTTGTGAAAGACAGACAGCTAACAGCCGTGAGTCATAGCCCAATTTGGAAACCTTGTCTGTCACAGATTGAGCTCGCGGTGCTGAGCGAGAAAGTATTTTCATTTGGATTCAGTGTGACTCATATCTGAATGACTGGTAGGGAACATTTCGGACCATAAGCATCATTAATTCACCATGATATTGCAGGAGATTCGATAGGCGGCTCCGATCCTCATTACCAGGTGTTTGTGGAGCTGAAGGGAGTGAGGAACCTCACAGAGGAGCAGCGATACAAGGTGAGAGGAACCTAACAAGCAACACCAACATACAATATGTATGTATTTTTTGTTGTTAGATCATGTTTTGTGTCTTTTATGATTTGAAGCCATTTAATGTTAAAAAAAAAAAAAAAAAAAAGCTCTCTAGTCATTCTTTTGGTGTGCTCTCTCCCCTCCTTGCCTCCAGTTGGACGTTTGCCTCCAGCAGGACTCGGCCGTCTACAAGTCCTTCCGTATCAAAGGCAGCATCGGACCAATGAGGGTGCAGCTGGTGGCCGAGGGTGCCTTCAAGGAACTCCGTAAGCAGATGATGGCCTTCTCCAACACGTCGCCCAACACCTTCAAAATGCACCGTGTGCTGCGCAGGAAAGAGTACGCCGATTTCCTCTTGGGAAAAACTGTTTCCTGAAAGCCTGATGAAAGGCATCGTGGGAAATGTGACTGAAATTCCAGTGACTCTGTCTGTGGCGAGCGCTGACCGAAAGTAATGGGATACATGCAGAGTATCTCCAATTTTTTTCAAACTGCTCATGACTAAAAGATTCATGAATTGTGCTTGTGGACACCTAAATACAGAAAGTCATGAAACTGATGATTTTTGACAATAAAAACCGTAAATTATGCTGTTATAACAAATAATATGTGCAAAACTGTGCTTTCACTCCAGCCATCTAGATTAGTGATGGTCACATAAAACCTTCAATTTATTATAATTATACTATCAGGCCATACTTATTTCTATTACAGTAATAGTTTTTCAGACCATGAACAAATGATTCAGCTACAGGGGACTGATGAAAATTTGCTTTCATTTTTCTGTATTTGCATTATCAATGATATATATATTTTTTTTGAAAGGCTCACACAGCCTGAAACAAACTCCTTGACCAGTTTCCGTCAAATATCCAGAGTACAGTCTTCACTATCCTGGCAAAGCTTGTAAAAGGTTGGCATCGGCGTGTTTTTGTTCAGTAGCATATACCAATATTTTGAGTCAGGACAGGCTGAATGGCAAACTGTGCTGTGAATGTATTATATCGTCATTAGATACCATCTGGTGTTAGTGAATCATGCTCTGCACCATCACAACCCACTCACTCTCCACTGTATTTTAAGTGCAGACACCTGTTAAGCTTAAAGCTACGCTCGGCCAGATTTTTGCATGAGAACACGCCCATCATATCAGCCTAAATCACAAAGACAAAATAGTCTGCCGTTGCCGTAATTGAGGCGCTCTAAATTTACTCTTTACGCAAATGAAATTCTGGTGTTGGGTATGGACGCTCTCCCACCCACAGAACAGACTAATCAAAACTTAAGAGCCAAAGACGAGCTTCTCCTAAAGTGCAGTGAGCCAGCTCTGCGCCCGGAGAGGAACTGGACCGACCGACATGCGATCTGCTGCCTTCAGCGTCTCTCGGTGTCCAGAGATCACAGACCAGCCGGACTGGTGAGCACTGAGCGTGCTTGTTTGCAGTTTTCATAATGCTATGTTTCATGTTTCGAGGTTTTGATGTTCAAAGTTTTCAAACAGCTACTTCTCATCGCTGGCAACATGGAAGGTCCCCTGGAGAGGCTTTAAAGTCAAGCCAAACGTTCAAATGTAGTTGTATATCGTGGTTTGCAGAAAGAGGGATCAAAGATGAAATATCTAATTAATATCCCTCTCTCTACATAACCAGTCAACTCTTTGTAGTTCCTCCCTCTTGCTCTCTCATGACATTTCTCAGGTGCTGTTGGCCAGTGGTTTTCAAAGTGGGGCACCAGGACTCCCAGGGGTCCTTGAGGGCCTTCCAAGGGGTCCTCAGCAAAATGAAGTATAGTCTAAAGTCCCGCTCCACTCAAAAATGTGTTTTTCTTATTTTTATATTGTGTGAGCGTCATGTGACGAGAGCTCTGGATAGAAGCCGGTGTGCGAGCGGGGCAGGGGGAGAGGGTGGCGACTATTCGCATATTCATAGATCTGCACATATTTAATGAGGGAAACATTTAGAGTTACATTTAAGGCACTAAGGGATTTTTTTTTACATGGAAAAAATCTTATAAATATGTAATACTGATGGACAGAGATTATTTTTAGGGATTTGATAAATGACTGGAGGTTTAATTTCACTGTAATTTATTTCAACCATGACAACTAGACAATTTAATGCTTAACATAAACCCAAATATATTTCCTTATTAGGCAAAATTATTTAAAATGGGGGTCTGCAGCTTAATGAAAGTCATCTTTGGCGCTTTTTTAAACAAAAGTTTGAAAACCCTTGCTGCAGGTTATCAGTTAAATGTCATGGTGAATTACAACAAATCAGTGTGTGAGCAGTGTCCAGGCCTCCCTGATGGTGCCGGCGTTGTTGTGCATGCTCAGTGTCCTCTAATGACCTTGGCTGCTAGTTTTTGCTCATCTTAAACCCTGTGCACCTACACTACAGTGTAAGTGGTGTCAAATATTGCCTCCAAAAGGTAGAGCAGAAAGCAAGCAAACCATGTTTTAACATTTGACTGACCTGTCTCTGTCTTTTTTTTTTTTTTTTGGCCTTTCTTTTCATTGCACTATACCCATGCCAGGATCTTATCAGTGACCACTGGAGGGTGCTAGTCCAATATGCAACACATCTAACGGTCACTGCTGGTGGGTTCTACGTAAGTATACTAGTTTTCATCTCATCACTGAATGGTGTCCTTCCCTTTTCTAAACTGAAAGAGCTGATTCTTGGTGAACGGCGTAACTGTCATGGTCCTGGAGCTTAAGTATTAGCATTATGTGTCACTTTAAGCACAAGAAACCAGAGGCAGGTGTCAGTGTTACAGTGTCCTGAGGTTTAAAGGCAGTGAAGAGGCCATTTTTAGCTACAGCACAGCAATCTAATCCATCTTTACCTCAGGGTGAAATAGTTTTGGAGGAAACTTAAATATTTAGAAATGGCAGCATCAATATTTTATAGGAGACATTTTATGCTACCCCATATTATATTCTTGGTCATAGGCTCATATGGAAGACGGGGGGAAAAAAGGAACCAGCTGAATAAGCGCTGAGCAGAGTTGGCCCTCTCTGCACATCCATTAGACTGGTGTATTGTTGCATGGCATCCTTCTCTCCTGCCAGGTCTCTCCGTTCACAAAGTGGGCTAATATTTTTAGCAATGTCCCATTTCAGCAGAGATTTGACTCTGCGCTCGCTTTATTTTGGCTTCATAGTGTGATTAGACCCAAACAGGAGAGGAATTAAAAGAGCTAAATTTACCTCATTGAAGCGTGCACACCAGATAACCTTCCACAAGTTGGTGGTTCGGTGATGACTTCCAGGAGCTGAAATGGCACTTTCTTACCTGAAACTTAAAAAATCATTTCCACTTGTAGATAACTGAGGATGTGAATTAGTCTCGCACTTCCTTCAAGATCCCCAGCGTATTAAAGGTTACAGCAGCCGAGGGCTATTGATGAGCTGGTGATTAAACAGGGCAGCCAGGAGCAGGCATCCGTCCTGCTGATGTTGTGCCAACCCTTAATAGCTTTCCATGTGCTTAGCTGTTACTGAAACTTTAAAAAAAAAAACAGCAATGTTTGAACCATGAAGACATGCAAACCATCATCTTCCTCTAATGATGCTCGATGAAGATGATGTATTTCCTGCTTCTTTAACCAGTCACTATAGGGTTTTGTTTTTCTGGGCTTTATGATCTTTCCAAGTCAGCAGAGATAACCAGAATTGTCAGCTAAAGCCATATCAGTGTTCAACAGAAACATACAGTCTGCTACAGCCGTTTTTTAAAGGATGGAGAAAAATATGTTAATTTCTTATCATGAAAAATATGCTTTTCATGACAATATCTTAACTTAATTCACCAAAAACGCCTCTTATGTTGTTGTTGTTTTTCTATTTCTTTCTTTTCACATTTCTTTTTTCATTCAGCATGGATATTGATTGATTTCTTCCTGTGTGGGTTTTCTGAGATAGAGTCTATTTCTGTGTCTTCCTCTGTTTGTGATCCTCATGTGCTTTGAGGATTTACACATCCATCACAGAGAGCTAGTGAGCACAGCTGTCCCCGTCGCCGGTTTATTCAATGTAAATAGCAGAGATTTAAGAATGGTGGATGGATTTCTCAATGGCTTTGCTGAGGAAAAGAGGATGTATCCAGCTGAGAGCCGGGCAACGGATCCCAGTAATGTCGCATGTTGAGTGAACGATGCTTGGTGCACAGCTTATCTATCGCCACTCCAGGTTTAAATCAGGATTAGTAACTTCTTTTCAACTCCAGGCTGTGGATTTTCATTGAAACCAGAGATATTACATAGTTCGGTTTTTCAGTGTCACTGACAGTTGATCAGCCTTGTGTTTTCAGGGTTTAAACCAGCCGGAACTTCCTCAAATTTCCTCCCAAATTCCTTCAGAGCTCACAAAAACAACTCAGCTTCATGGCTTATTCGGCATCTGGTGCCTTAGAGGAGTTATTGCAGCTCCCTTTAACATTAATCTGAAATAATCACATATCACTTTATCAGGGTAAACTCCAACATTAGCGGCAGAGAGATGAATTGTGGGAAGGACAGGTGGGATAATTACACCTGGTCTGCTGTACGTCACCGTGTGGTATCAGACTGGGGAGTAGACAGTGAGCATGTTTAATGGATTGGCCTCTTTATTAGTGATAAGCAGAGATGGATCAACTACAAGGAGGAATTACAATGAGAGCCCATTAAAAATTGATGGCAGTGAAGGGCCGCCAGGGCTTGAATAGGATCCGGGAGGGAGAACAATACTCTCTTCACAGTCTACTAGATAGTCCTTTACTTTCATTTGTTCTGTTTTATTTCCCTCTTCCTGCAAATGTAGCTCACCTCGGCTGTCTTGTGGATGGTATTTTCTCACCAACCATTTCTAACTTTGCGGTATGCTTAATGATGAGCCCATAAAGTGCCTTCGTGTCCTGCTCTCAGACACACAGAGGGATATCGAGCCAAGAAAGAACTTATTGCAGAGCCAACACCTGAAGACCTCATTGTTCTCACTACTTGTCTTATTTTGCACCCACAAGATGATAAGCATTCATGCTCCATCTTATTTTTTTTTTCTGAGCTGATCTTAAGAGATATTTATGAAACAAAAGCTGTATCCTTTTGCCACCTCCTCGCCTTTGGTCACCTCAGGGATCAGCGCTTCAAACGAAGATATCGCTGCCTGGGGCATCAAGCACACAAGACCAAAGTTACTACTTATACCGAAGCTCGCAAACGTCCCTTTTCTGCTTAAGGAGCCGCCCACTCTGCCGCTGAGTCTGCTTAACTGTTCCAACGTGATCCATCGCCCCCATGAGGAACTCTCACATATACTCCACTCCGCTTCTTTTCTCATTCTTTTTTGGCTCATCTTTCAATAAGCACAATGTTAGACCTAAGGCTCAGGGGAATTATACATATATGTCTGAATGTATGTAGGTTTAGAGATCCTTATTCTGGTATTGCTGGTTTTGATGGATGAAAACAGACAGAAAAAAATCCAGATTCAACCCAGGGCGTCGTAGGCACATGGTGTGCTCCTTAGCCAGCTGAGACTCCAGGGCAACCCTTAAAAATTAATTATTAATTAAAAAGACTATCTGGTTATTGAAAAATACATATCATCATCTAGTATTAAGTTTACGTTTTAAGGAGTAAGCAGATATAGACAGTGAAGGAGTCCATTTCAAAGCATTTAAGGGTGGTAAAAGATGTCAAAAGGCTTGAGATGTGTTCTCATAATAAGATCTCTGGCTTTTCGTCTGGCTTCTGTGTGTTTCTCCACAAACCTCGGCTATTGTTGGTTCCTTCCTCTACTTCGAGCCATACATGAATCACACTGTCAAAAGACAGTTCTTCCATTCCGCAAAAGTGGGATCCGTCTTGCTGAAAATCTTTATCGACCTGCACATCCAGCTGAACCTAATCAGCTCAGCAGAAGAAAAACTCAGTGTTCTTCTGCCGCCTCACTAGGAGCTCCCCCAAACACTTACAGTGAGATTATAATTAAAAAGTCCTCAAAGCACAACCGCGTTCTTATTAAACCTGTGCTGGCTTTATTATAAACCTCATTTAATGACTTACAAAGCCAAGGCCAAGTCACCTCTGCAGCTGCCCTCATCTCATTATCATTATTCTTGCTGTACATTAGCTAACAATTTTGCTTGATTGCTGTGTTGTCACCACTACTAATAACAATATTAATAATGACAGCAATGTGATTGATCCCTGTAGGCGATCGATTTAATCAATCCTCTTGTGATTACTGTAAATTCGAGTGATTGCATCGAAGGCCATTGTTTTTTGTACAGAGAGAGAGAATATTATTTAGAGGAAAACAATCCTCTCTGTTTCTGCAAAGCGCCTGCTTCATCTCGAGCTACTTTCCCCGTCTGCTAAGCTGTGCCGTTTGTTTGGGTCAGCGTGAATTAAGACACGACGTTGCTTTGGTGTGTTTAGCATCGCTTCCTCATGAAAAACATCTCCTGGCTTATCTTTTTTTAAATCTGCTCTTAGCGGCTTTCATCACAAAGCTTTAATTCTCTCACAAGGACAGAGGCATGGTGGGACGGTGATGGGGAACAGCTTCGTCCTGATAGGCTGAGCGAGTGCTGGAGTGAGACAAGTTTGAACCACATATTCTACGAATGAAGCACGTTCTCCACATCAGAGTTTAAGTTTTTTTTTTTTTGTTAATCTTAAATTACAACATAAATAAGTGAAATGTGTCTAACTACCAATATCTGTTTGATTACAGTGTGAAACATTTAGTGCAACAAACTGTACTGTGATTATCCAGGGTACTATTTGTTACCACACCATTACACGAGGCTGATATTTTCAAAATTCAAAGCATGTGCATGTTTTGTTTTCCCCACTTTCTCCCTTTAATGAGATTCCCATTACCATTGCTATGAGAATACAGCATAATAAAAGACACTCTAGCCAAATACAATAGCCTGTATTGATCAACAAACAGGTAATCCATCTTTCCTCGATTTGCAGACATGCACACAAAAGCCATGCGCTGATAGTAGCACTATGGGGTGTAATCGTGCTGTCAGCGGCTCCAAAAGCACCCCCCGCACCTCCTCCTCCCCTTCTCCTGTCTTTCTCAGCTTTGTCCCTCCCTCCTTTCTCCCCCCTTCGCTCACTCTCACTCTCTCCCTGTACCCCACCCCAACCCTCCCCCAGATGAAAACAGGTTTCTATAGAGAATGCCTGTGAGTGAAACCCAAGAATCTCATTGGCTGAGATATCACAGGACTGGATGGGAGCAGGCAGAGAGAGAGAGAGGGAGAGAGAGAGGGAGAGAGAGAAAGAGTGGAGAGAGTAGAGAGGAGTGGAACGAGCTGTAGTGAGAAAGCTTAAAAAGATGTAACTGCTCTGCCGCAGCATCCTGACACAAACACTGAGCCAGGGGGACAAGAGTTGTACAGACAGTGCAGTGTCCTTTTTTTTCTTTTTTCTTTTTTTTTTTCTTTTTGTCTTGCAGGTTTTTAGTCCTGTGATGACTGGAAAGCGTAATGGACTCAAAGGATAACTTCCTCCATGCCGTGGGAATGATCTTTCCGGCTGAAGAGTACAGACAAGCAACAGCTGGGCTGAAATTTCTGAAAATCTCTGGGTCTCAACATCCGCTGGACTTGATCCCACCTCGCTGCCTGAGCAACTGTTGATGATTTTGACCTTTTATTTATTTGCCCTACTATCCATTTAGGCTACCCACACCCAAACCTCTGCACTATTTTCGTCTTCCCAGGGTGCACTATTTGGAGAGGCATTGCATAGAGAAGTGTGGCTGCTTTTAGATGTGTGTCCCCCCACCTGGCACTGGACTGTCACCCTCAAAGTCCCTTGCACCCCCCAAGAGCCCCTGGAAGCTCCCTAGTGTGCCTCTGGGATGGTGTGACCTTCAGCCAGCTGTTGGCCATCCCAGATCTGGGTCAAGATGCCTGTGATGAAGGGCCTCCTGGCCCCCCAGAACACCTTTCTGGACACCATCGCCACTCGCTTCGATGGCACCCGTAAGTACCACGTAATGGATTCACCATGGCAAACACACTGAAGATAACTCGCTTTAGTGCCAAACTGGTAACCTGTAGGGCATCTGCTTCACTGTACCTTCACATCACGGTCATGTAGCAATAATCAAAGTAAAATTAGTGCTGTGGTTATATCATGGATGTAAACATACTTCAGCAGCATCTGTGGTATAGCAACACATGAAAAACAGTAGTTTGTAGTTGCCAAGTGGCAAAATAGCTTGGTTTGATAAAGCTCTTTGGATAATTACAAGATGATTGTCACACCTGAAATTGGAAAAGCCAGCTGGCTGCAATCCGTTTGATGTTTGTTTCCTAAATTGTCACACACTGTCTCTTTTATCATGTGTATTCACTGAGAGCCACTGTGCGAGCCTAAGGGCAGACTTATGCCAGAATGAAAACATATCTGAAACATTTTTTATCACCTGTGTGAGCAAGCCGTATCAGCTAGCAGGTTGTTTTCTGGTCCTGTGCACCTGCAGCACAGAGATGACAAAGCTGCCTGACTGAAGCAGACTGTGATGACTTTATCGCTGGTAGACACTGCGATGTAGGGAGCCTCTGTTAACCTTGACGGTACTTTTTCACATTTTATTGTAAGACAGCATTAGGAAAATGACCTTCAGAAAGCACCCTGTCTTTCCACATTTGGAAAAGTAGTTTGCTGTAAACTAGCCAGTGCAGCCATGAGGCAGCACTGCCATTTCTGCATGGCTTGTGTCTCTTGTTTTGTACCTTGTGGCACCTCAGGGGAGGTTGTGGCTCGTTGTAAACAAATACCATGGGACGTCTGTGTTTGTTCACTAGTCGATTCAGCCCATCTTTCCTCGGCCAATCGCAGCAGCCTGAGTGAGCAGCCGTCTCGCAGTCGTTTTCCAAGCTGGATCTGAGTTTTTGAATGTGCTGCAGTGGGATGTAAACATTATAGTAAAGTGGGTGACATTACTGCGTGATTGATGTGTAGGTTATGTAATTATAGCTTTGTCACTTGTGAGTCAGTCGCGGTAATGAGGTCTTAAAGGATCTTTCACGAGATTAGAGCACACTAGGCATTGCTGATTAGTGAATGTTTTCATGCCCAACAATGAATTGATCTTGAAAACAAAATCAAGCTGGGGGCAACTTAAAGGCACGGGTTGGAGCACGGTGCTTCTGTCACAGCACTGGCTGTTGGTTAAAAAATGTTACATTAAAGGGTATTTGAGGTGAGAATATCCACACACAGAGAGATGGCATACAGTTCAGCTGGTTGGTTTAAATCCTCCATGTCAGTAAAAATTCATCCAGTGTCTCCAGGAGTGCTGTCCTAGTGAGCCCTGACCTCTGACCTCTGACCTCTGTGTGAAGTGGAGAAAGTGGCAAGAAACTTTGCGTACAGGGATCAATAAAACACTATTAATGTCTTTTCCATCATCTAATGCCATTTCTCATACAACAACATGAATCACAAACCTATTCAGCCTGAGAACAATAGCCCGCCTGTAGACAATATGTATTCATCAGTGCTCTTTTTCTGATTTTGCCATGCCAGTTATGTTTCCATCCACATTTTGTGCATATTTTAAGCTCGTTTTCAAAAAGTCAGCAAAATAAAGTGCGAATCAATGCATATCCATCGACTATTCTGTGAAGTCTTTTTACAAGCGCATGACTGTATGCCATTACGTAATCAAAGTTGGGCAGCCAAACATTTCTGAAGATGGAGAGATTTGATGACCTTATTTTGGAAAGAGTGGTAATAGCAGCTCTCAGTCAGTAGCACATGGCCTCATTAAAAGTCCATCCACACACACACACACAAAATGAGCCCCCCTGTCCGCTGCTGTGTTTGTTATCATTCAGCAGAGTGGAGGCGCACGCCAAAAGCCACTACGACAACATCTTTTTGTCTTAATAAACTGTTTCCATCAGCTGTTATTGTATCTTCTCTTCGTCAAGATCGCCCTGACCAAAGCAGAAGAATGTTTTTGCAAAAATTTTAAGAGTTTTTTTTTTTTTTTTTTTTTTTTTTTTTTTTGCCAAATTCCAGTGTTTCCACTCAAGCTGTCTTGTGTGCAAATTCAGAATTTGCATAAAAATAGTCCGATGGAAACCCCGCTGGTGTTACAGATTCATCACTCTTCTATTGTTATGCTTTACTGCCTGTTGAATCACTGCCTTCTTCTTTGATTAGTCTGATGTAGATTCTAGTGCCCACGTAAGCTGTGAAATGCCATCGCGATGAGCTATGAAACATCTAGCACTCATGTTGAGGTGTCACAGAGCTGGTAGGTGGTTCTTCTTTATGCTGGATATCGTGGCATCAGAGTCCGCCTCAACAACAAAAAACCTGCAGCACCAATACAGCTCCGGACTGGGCAAACGAGTCCACACGCTTGCAGAAGCAGTTTTACTTTTCCAGCATTTATAAAGACAACAGTGTACCTTTTATTTCCATTTCACACAGCAGGTTGCTCAGTGCCCCGGCGCTCTCCAACATACTTGAGAACAAATGGCCAAACGACGGCCAGTCGAAATGAAAGCTCTAGATGAAAACTTTCTGGGAGCAGCAGGATACATGTCTTTGGAAGTGTGTGCCAGTTTCGCCACTTCCAAGCCAGTTTCAAAGCCACCATACGGCTCAAGCTCCTTGAAGAGTGGCAGAGTGCCCGCGGCTCAAAATAGCTTCCTTCCTGTTGCCCGGGAGACAGGGTCCCGCCATTTGCCATGGACATTTGCCATGTTGCCACTGCGCCTTGTTGCTTAAGAAAAGATGGTCTGCTGGAGAGGAAACACTTGAACTCGCAGTGCCATGCCTTCCAATCAAGGACTTTTAAGAGTGCAGCTGCTCTCTTGTTTGGAGAGACGCGCCTTTAAAACAAGTGACACTACAGGTTCTGCAGCTGAGCTCTTTTTACCCCCACCTGCCAGCTTCACCTGCTGCAGCTGAAAGTGCCAATGTTTTTTTTTTCATCTTGTAAATAAATTTGTGATGTGTTGAATTCTTTGTCCAAGTTTCTTCTTTCTCTCTGCCTCGCGGTCCAACACATTAATTTCAAGTGTTAAACTAGTCAGACACACCATGTAAACTGAGCTCGCATCCCTTGTAGGTGGTAGTCTGCCCTCAGCTTAGACATCTTATTTTCAGCTACATTTGCAGCACTGGATTTACACTCAGTTTTAAAGAATCAGGTCAAAACAAACAGAAAAAAAAAACTTAATGAGAATACATTTTGAGAAGCACATGGTCACAGTTCCTTTGCTAATTGAATTCAGTGAAAAATGTCCTAAATTCAGTGAATCAAAACAAGAGCCACTGTCCTGCACACATTTTATCACCCTTTTTTTAAGGGGAAGAAATAAAATCCAGTCAAAAACTGTCACAATTTACATAATGTGTCATCACAACCAGCCTTCGACCAGACTGCTATTTGTAGTGCATTAAATGCTCTTTAACTCAGACAATTGTTTAAGTAGACATCATTTTTCTATTACATTTATTGCTTCCACTGTGCTACGCCACACTGGTGCTAAACCTAAATAGATGTTTAATTTTGCTAGGCTGAATAATAAAGCTCATTTGGGTGTAAAAACCCCAAAATCCCCAGTCATTATCTATTGTGCAGCTCGAGGTTCCACATTTTCACAACATCAGAGCTTTGGGTGTTTGCTCTTTGCCTCGTTTCTAGCTTTGGGGCACAGTTGTTTACATTCACAAATATTGATTGGACCGTATGGGGCTGTAGGAATAAGGTTCATGAATACTGAATAGCATTTTGTTCACAGTCTACAGTTCCTTGTTGGAGAAATCATACCTCTTGTATATAAAAACACTACATTACCAGTGAAATGTAAGAACAGGTTAAGTCACTACCCTTTACTGGTATTTGGCTCATAGCAATGTCAGCACTGCTGCTGCTGTCCAAAGGAATGATGTAATTGTGCAGAATTATTTGTGTCTGAGCTTATCGATTCAAGGCTGTGTTTGCCATGGCTTTATCCAAACTGTGAGTGTGTGCTTCTGTTTGCTGTTGGGTCTGAGTGTGTATGCCTGGGTTTGCTTATTTCACAGGATATGTCTGTGTATTTGTTTAACTTGCCGCGTATGTGTTTGTACACTTTGTTTGATTGTCTATTGATCCCCTTATGGAAGGTCTCCTTTTGCGTGCCCAGCTCCACAGAGAGGTCAGAGGTCAGGGTCAGCCACAGCACAGTGAGGCAGTGTCTTTTGCACTTCAGCAGGATGCATTTACTGTCACAGAAGCTTAAATCTGGACTTTCCAGTTGTAGGATTGTCTCCCTGCTTGTTACATCACCGTGCTGCTCCTGCTGTGTGTCTATATGTTTATTTGTGTGTGCTTAGGCGTGTATTTGCGTCTTCTGTGTATCCGACTGCCCACCCACCCACCACCACCCTTCCCCCAGTTCCCTAACTCAACCTTCCCAGCAGTGTTTTCGCGGTGACGGCAGCTCTCGCCCTGTGGGGCAATGTAACCGCAGGGCAGCTGCAGGGAGAGATAAGAGCAGGGTTTATTTAGCCCCTGCGCACTTCTCAGTCGAAAAGCGACAGAGGAACCAAAGGAGAAGGGCTGAGGAGTGGCAGATTGAACCTTACGGAGCTGATTGTTCGCCAGCTGATGAATGGGTCTAAACAGGCGAGCGCAAAGGCGCGCAGACAGAATGCCACTGGACAGCTGACTGAAGCTATTATGAGACTTACTCCACTGTCGCTTCTTTGAAAGCTGGAGGGGAGCATATCACTATACCTGATGTTTAGTTTTCAAAGAGCTTTGATGCTTGTTTACAGAATTCAAATCACTACACCACAGATGTTTTAGTCAAACGGCAAGGAAAGAGTCTTTCTTTGTTGTTGTTGTGCTCATCTCCTCGCAGTTTGTCTCCTCATTCTGAAGCAGTCTGGAAAATGATCTTGTTTTGAACTGTCTGCTTGATCCACAACTGATTGATTGCCGCAACATACACCGAGTGAATGGTGACCCCCGCTGACTCTCAGTGTAGCCTATGACCTGTTTTTCTTGCAAGTTCAAAACAAACTTCTGCTGCCACAGCGGTTGCCTCAAGGAGTAATTACATCTTAAAGCAGTCATCAACATGCTGCTGGGTGGTTATTAGTTGATGAGACAATGTCCTCGGCCCCCGGGCTTTGGCTTTCACTCACGCGCTGCCTTATTCACCAGAGGACCCTTGCAACATTGCCATGATGCACAGTTTGTTGTTAGCGTTAGCATGCAGCACCATCAGGCAAGATGCTGCTGTAGCTAGTCAGCACAGATGTGTAATTAAAGAAGGAAGCACAGTGGAGCGGCCACTCGAAGCAATATCCCTGAGAGGATTATGCCTAAGAACTGAGACATTGTTACAATCACACACACACACACACACACACACACACACACGCACACACATAAAATATTTACCAAGTGGGATCCATGTGGGCGTTGTATTGCCTGTTTACATAGCAGTTATCAGACTAAAACTATTCTTAATCATGCATGGGACTTCAGTGAATAGACTATTCCACAGTGTGGAGCAGCACAGTTTGCTCAGCTCCATACTTAAGGTTTTTTGTGGTAACGCGTTGGAGTCGATGCATCCTTACAAAGTGATTTATGACTACACCTGCCCTTGACCTATTTGAGGGACCGATTTAGGAATGCTTAGTAGGGATGTGCCTATTCTTAGGTAAATATTACATAAACCAGAGATGAATGCGGTTGCTCTTTAACACTTGCTGGCTCACTGAGTTAACTTTTGGTGTTAAGGATGTATGAAACATGAAAAAGAGGGCATATTTCTTTATAGGATAGGCTAACGTGCTCTTTTCTGCCATTGTTTCTAGGCCGATTTGAATGCAAGATGTGAATGGCCCGATACTGCCTGAGGGCTCCTTTTGGGAGCAGTTTGTTTTCACAGCTATTCATAGCTTTAAAAATAACAAAAGGCGATAGTCATCGATCCCACTTTATGAAACCCACTTTCACAAAGCTATGTAGCAGACTGTGGAACAAGGAAAAAAAGAAGTATTTCTCCATGCTGAAGTCTGGGGAACAACTTCAAGGAACAGTACAAAACCTCCATCGACTGTTGTTGTCTGCGATGGATCTGACTGATGATGATTTTGTTGCCGCTCATTGCGCACCCGTGAAAGGTTGTCACTGCTCAGAAAAGACATCCCCCGTGGACTGCTTTCTGTTGAGGGCAGCCAATTAAAGTGCTAGATTGTGGAAAGCATGGCAGCAGCTGCTTAATGCTCCTCTGGCTCATTCCCTGTGGAATCAGTAAAATTCAGACCAGTCTGTCTGCCTGTGTGCTGTCTTTCTCCCTGACAGTCAACAAAACTGGAGTCTGATGTTTTCACTTAAGCTACTGAAAGGATGTAACTTACTTTTCGGCATTATTTGGTGACCTTGGTGAAGGAATTGAAAGGATTAGCTATCTGGCATAGTTCCTCAAATATGGACTTAAATATGTAGTAGAGGAGAGGATGTGAAAGGGCTTTCATTCACCATTTCTAGAATACATGCTGCCTCTGGATGGGAGTGTATTAACCATCAACTGAACAGTAAAAAAGAGTGTTAACCCCCTGTGAAAACCATTTATTAAATTTCTATCTTGCATTAGTACTGAGGGGCATGCTACTTTATTTTTTTTTAAATGCTAAACAGGATAACTGAGCAGGCATTGCTTTTGTAGTGCATTGTAATGCAGAGCTCACACTACCCAAATGACTCATTGCGAGACCATAGTGCCTTCTGGCAGATAGAAAGCAGAACTGTTTCAATTACAAATTATTTCTGTCTAACAATGGGACTACACTGCAACAAGCGCTTATCAAATTCACATTGAAACGAGGACTTTTACAATGACAGTGACTACACTGGCATTCAGCAGCCATGGAGAAAAGGGAAAATGACGCTTGCATAATTTTGTGGCTGAAATGTAGCCATTGCCAGAATGAATGTATTGCATGTAGGTATTCAGAATGAAAGCATGGCCTGTGGGCGTCAGACAGAACACCTGGCCGCTGCAGCTTTGGGCTGCTGGGACGTGATCCCAGAACAGGGGACTGGTGCCATAACCAAAACAAAACAAAACGAGCGGGAAGCCATTCTGCAGGCTCTGTGTTGAGGGGGAGCTGTCCGTGGTGCTGAAAACACTGCAAGAAACAATCAGACATTACAGAGAGGGTTTTTTTTTTTTTTTTTTTTTTTTTTTTTTGGTGCTGAGATGACAGCACAGCTAACGTGCCTGTCTACATCCAAATCTGTTGTTTAATTAAAATAGAATTTCATAGGAATTTTGATTGGAAATGGAAATTGCATGTTGAAGTGGTGTATGTGCTTCAATTAAGGTCTTGTGTGGAATGTTTAATTAAACTCAACTATACCTGCAAAGCTTTTGCTCGGCTTCAAAGAACCAAACAGGCTTTGATTCCAGCTGACAGAGCGAGGATAATATAATCCACCATATTGAAACTAAAATGTGACTGATGGGGCCTTGCTGGTCCTGATGAATTTTGGTTGTGTGAGCTACATTTGTCAGGTTCTCATTAAAGTTCCAGTCAGGTTTGGACACACGAACACCATTCAGAGGTGTCTTCATTAACTGTTTCAGGCTTCAGTCAGGTTTGGGGCCCACAGGGAGCTGTGACCCATCAACCTCACTTTGTGCTCGTGGACATCAGCTTCAACTCAGACAGCTTTCTTACAACAGCATACACCCCAAACCTGCCTCCATGACACAGCTTCTCCATTAGACTTGCACTGCCATTAAGCCCTCCTTACCTTTTCATGTCACCCTCACAGACAGCAATTTCCTGTTGGGTAACGCCCAGGGCCACCGGGGCTATCCCATCGTCTACTGCTCCGACGGCTTCTGCGAGCTGACGGGCTTCGCACGCACCGAGGTGATGCAGAAGAACTGCAGCTGCCGCTTCCTGTACGGGGCCGACACCAGCGAGCACGTGGCCCAGCAGATGGAGAAGGCCCTGGAGGGCAGAGAGGAGTATCAGGCCGAGGTTCACTTCTACAAAAAGAATGGTGGGTGGACAGAGAGAGAGAAAAACACACATATGGGAAAAAGCCTCCGTCCTTCACTTTGTTTCCACAAGTATTCTGAATGTATCTCGCCACAGGCTGCGTGGTTTCTACACGCTCAGCCAGTTTTAAAATTCAAACGGTCAAAGGGCAAGAGAGTACACTTTAAAAATTTGAACAATGGCAAGAATTTGCATTAGACTGTGTTTGGCTTGTTCATACCACATCTTTTTTTTTATTATTATTATTTTTTTTATCGCACAATATAACACCCTCTAGCCATTTGTATATGGTTGCATCATTTCCAGGACTGATCAAACTCTTGTGTAACCAAGGAAACCATTTGGATCAGTCAAATAGCTGATACTGGTTTGATAAGCTTGTGATCACTTGTCCAGTTTTTTTTTTTTTTTTTGTCTTTGTTTTCTTCATTTTTTGGGTGACATTTAGCTTGTGGGATTGTCTTGTTCATCATTAAGAGGAGATTTATTTATAGAAAGAACATTTTGGTCAAATTTGAGAATCTTCCCGGTGCTGCTCTGAGCATGTAGCTGCTGATACAGGATTATATTTGCAGTAGCTTACGTTTTGAAACTAATTGATTAACTCAATCCTTTATCCTCTGCCTTGTCCAAGGCTTATAACGTGATGTTAGGGATGTTAGGTCTCTGATTGGCAGACAGGCTTTTGTTCATTCGAAAGAGGCCTGAACCTTCAGCCTCAAAGCGCATGAACCATCGTGTCACTAATTACTGTGATTGATCACCAAAGCTGCATTGTGGGTGATGAGCACAGTGGGCTTTTTTCCTGAAATTAGCCAGTCACTCAAGTTGCAACCTTTTTTTTTTTTTTTTTTAATTAACAAACTACTCTGCCGTCAGTCAGGCATTGATTTGTTATAAACCCAGAAATAAGACAATACTGTACATATAAACAGATAAATAAACAGACAAAGAAGTAAATCACTAAAAAGTTAAGAAACAGTCAGTCAGCCTGAGCTTTCTGGAGAAATAATAGAGTAATGTTTTAATAGTGTTAGCAAGACGAGAGGTTTGAGAAGGGATTTCACAACAGAGTAGGGCGATATTTCTGTTTTGTGGATATAAAAAGGCACAAAATTTTTATTCAAGACCAGTATCAGCAGGATTTCCATAATAACAAGCAACATGTTTCAGACTACAGGAGGAGATATGTGCACACACACACACACACACACACACACACACACACGGAGAGTACACAGAGAGGCACACTCGAGTGTGTGCCTGATGCATGTAGGCGCGAAATACATCGATGCAAACAAACACAGATTCTGCCGTCTCATATTGACACCCACGGGCTGGTGCTAAAACACCATCATCAACACTGTCACTCTGCTTTCTTGTCCTTCTTATCTCCTCTCTCTTCTCTCTCTTTCACACACACACTCACTCACACACACACACACAGGGGCAGTATAGATGTGTTAACATCTGTTTGGAGGCAGAGCACATTTTCTGTGGAGTTGCTAATGAGCTGGCTGGGTTATGGTGAGGTCTTGGATGTGCGGTGCTCCTCGCCTGCCTGACTCGTTAGCTCTTCCTCCTCATCTCAAACGAGGATTCACCCCCTGACTCTCTCTTCTTCTTTGAGCGCTAATTTGTGGTGTATTTTTATCAAGACCACACAATGTCGCCACGCATCCATGATATGTTGCTTTACAGACAAACTGAAGACAGACATAATGAAAGTTGCTCAGATTTTCTCCAAAATGAGATATCCACTGTTAAAAAATAATCTAAAAAAAAAAATCCGCCCACTCTCCCATATTGACTGCTGGCATGAATTTTAAGCACATGATAGGTTAACATTGAAGTTAGGAGCCATCTAAAGACATTTGCATATAAAATAGTTCATTTTACGAAGGAAGAATCGTTTTTGCTTTTCAGATATTGCCTGATGAATTTCATTTTTTTTTTTTCCTAAAACAGATATATAGCATTTTGAAATAAAACCCCTCGTTTGCAAAATGGCATGCCATGACATTTAAGATTATGGAGTGTTCTGCAGTAGTGGTTATTAAAGAGGGCGACAGTGAATAAATTTCATTGAGGACATAATATGTTCACACTGAATCTGACTCTCCTGATGATTTGCCTTCATGTGCTAATTTTTGTCCTGCTCCAAAATGGTGGAGACAGGAAGGTAATAAATCCAGCTCTGAATGAACATTTCTGGTTGTCTTCCAGGAACGGCCTTCTGGTGCCTGTTGGACATTGTTCCTATAAAGAATGAGAAAGGGGAGATGGTTCTCTTCCTCTTCTCGTTCAAGGACATCACCGACAGCTATGGAAAAGGCCACCACCACAGCAAGAAAGAAGGTAGGCAGTGAGCCCTGTTTACAAATATACTGCTATTTGCTTACTTTGGACATGATTTATGATTGGGCCATCTTCTGGCCCCGAGCTTTCATTTTCATGGTATGCTCGTGTTCATCATTGTCACATTCTACCTTGCAATTTCGTTGGGGCAGGTATTCGTTCACTGAACCCAGGCTGTGCTTTCCAATTGGGAGTTTGATTTGGGCAGCGGTGTGTCTTGAAGTGGAACGTGGAAACAGCCTGCTTCAAATACCAAGCACTCAGCCAGCGGGAATAAACTGGCATTTTGTTGTAACGAATAAAACATTGAGTAACGAATGAATGAAAGTAGAAGTGGTCGAAAATAGCATTCAGTGCTGTGCATTTCCCCGCCCTGTGTTTGAGTGTGAGAGGAAAATATATCTTGATAAGAAAAAGAAACAGCTCAAATCCTTCAGGGACAATCATCGCCATTGCCACAGAGTCACATCACGGGGTGTTCTCTGCCCTCAGTCCTGACCAAATTTCTTGTTGTGATCCAACACACTGATCGACATGCACTGATGTCAGGTCTGTGACTGTGTGAAAGTTTCAGAGGACAAGAGGCGAAGGCGGAAGAGCAGCTCTCACTTCAGCGAGGCCAGGAAGCGTGGGCGCACCATGCTCTACCAGCTAACCAGCCAGTTCTCCAGAGGAGGCAAAGGGGAGGCCGTCAACCTGGGCAGTGTGAGTACCGGAACCACACACACACACATACACACACACACACACACACACACACATATTACACACAGCAAAACACTCATACTCAGTGTTTAAACTTGTTGCTTGAATTTTCTTGACTCGTGCAGTTTTCTTGATACTAGCCGTGTGATCTGTGTTGTTTTTCCTTGTTTCAACTTATTCATAGTCCTTCTGAGAAACTGCATTGGAAACAAATCCCATTATCTCATCCTACTGTCAGATTTTCTCGCTTGATTGAAGAAAAACAACACTGAATATGAGACTGAGTGACTTCAGGTGAACATTTCTTGCAGTGCAGTCACACTCACCGGTTGTTTGTGATTGACTGTGTGGTTGATTCCCTGCTTTTTTTTTATATATATATATGCCCTGTCATTCCCGTCAAGAAAATAAACAGTAAGGAGTCCCACAGACATCCAGCGTCGAGATGTCCTCATTCTTGTGCTTGCATTATTGATGTTGATATCTAAAAGATGAGGTTTTAGGAAGACAATATGAGGGAAGTCTTGACCCAGATTCGCAGAGAGCGGCTTGTCTCTGTGGAAAATTTATGAAACGTGTTTTCTATTTTAAGTCCCCTGAATGGTAAAGTATGCAGGAAAAAATATATATATACGTTTGTTGAGCATTGTAGAATCTTTGCTCTGTTGCACTTTTGTATGCCAAGCCGTTACTCTGTGAAATAGCGGTGGCTTTAGATGGCCAAGCGGCAAGGTCACCGTGGCAGTGGCGGTTGCTTGGAGAGCCGGGGTTGTTGCTAGGGGGACGAGGTCACTGCCGATGCGTTTGTGGTCATGGAGGAAGCCGAGTTCAACACCTCCATCGCAGTTTGTGGGACTGATCTGCACGTGCCATCACCTCGCCGGCTTGTTATGTTATCAGTGTGCTCCCTGGGATTGACCTTTCACCTCTTCAGCTCCGCCGCTTCCACCGGTGGGTTTGTCACCGCTGCGTGGCTGAGCTACGTTCACACCACAGAGCCTGAATGGAGCAGAACGCACGTTAAACTGGTCATTAGCCAAGTTCCAAATAAAATGGCATTTGTGGTTAGCTGTTACAGTGACAACGAACGTATGGGGCAGTAAAGTGTGCCACGCTTGCTTGACAGCTGAGAGGATATACTGTGATGTAGCTGCTTGCTGAAAGTAGTAATTAAGTATTAATCAGTACCACCAACTGGAATGCCTAACTTGGCTTGGTGCAGAGGCTTCAGTTCTTTGCAATGGCAACGATTCACATAAAAATAGCTGCTGCTCCAGCCGTCCTGCTATGCTGATTTGAACGGGCAAGTCCATCCCACTCCAATCCAAGCTCCGCGGTTCAAATCCACAGAACAGTATTTCAAATTTTAGTTCCCAAGCTTTCCAAAGATACCGAATATGCTCTGCTGAATTACAGGGAAATGTGTATAAAATGATGCTCCAGCCGTCTAGATGTTTTCTATTTGACATAATGCTGCTGCAATACAATTCTCAGTTTGATTATTTCACTCAGTGTAAGTGTGATGAATCTTCAGTGAAGCGTTGCAAACAGCAGATGTAGAATGTGTATGTGACATTGTTGTACAATATAGAGAAAAGGTGGTTTTTTTCCTAAGTTTGAAACTAAATAAGGGGACACTCGGTTTAAAATGTTGTCTCTGTCTCCAGGACTCCTATGTTGTATATACTGTATGTACAGCCTTGAGTGCACCTCCGCTCATAAAAAAATAAATGGAGGAAAGAGCACTCCTCATTCCAAATGTATTTTGAGTATTTTTCAGTGTTTCTCACAGAAGTCTGTCATTTTGCCCGTGGAATTACTTGCCTTCATCTTTCTCTCAAGAGCGTTTTTTTTTTTTCTTTCAAGTGCCTTGAGAGGGCATTTTGTGGTGGTGTTGGTGGCTCGGGTCCATTTCATTGCCACTTGTCGCGGTGCCACAGAACAAAGGCCCTTCACAGGCTTTGAAAAATAAACTTGTGTCGCACTCCAAGCAATGTTATTCACGCACTCGGGTTCCTGTTTTGCTCAAAAATACAAACCGAGACCGTATGGAGCAGAGGCTCTTTTGGTCTGCAGTCAAATCTGTCCTTCACATTGAGGCTTGTCCTTCAGGGAGGTTAAAATGGATTCAGAGCTTATCAGGCTTATAAATAAGGAAGAGGTCGGGTACCTGTTGAAGGAGTGTGTGACTGATTCAGGTGTCCAATATTAGGCCTTTAACCTCTGATCTTCCTTTTAATTCCCCCTTAGGCAGCTTCAAAGTTAGAGTCAATCATTGCTCAATATATGCCACATATATGCTCTATATCTCCTGGCTGCAGTGCCTCAGTGAAGCTGTGCTTAGATTGAGTGAAATATTCAAACCAAAGATGCTATTGTTTTATTGCAGCACCATTACATCCACTAGAAAATAAATAGATGTCTTGTGTATCATGTTACGCACATTTCCCTGTAATTCAGCAGGACATATTTAGGTTCCTTTGAAACCTTGCGATTTCCACTAGAATCTGAAAAATAGTGTGTATTAACAAAGCTCTACCGTATAGCAGCGACAAACAACAGGACTTGCAGGTTAGATGATGATGGGATTTGGAAAAGACAAAGGTGAAAGCACTGGTGTGTTGTTAATTTTTGGATAGATTAATTACCTCACATTACTACCTTACATGTTCATTTTAAAACCAGAAGAGCTGTAGCATAAAATCTTGGAACTGAGCAGTGCCTACCTTTTAATGGCATGGTCATAACATAACCGCAAATCTTGTTGCTCTTCCCTTCCTGATACATGTTAACCGGCAAGCACATGGTCAGTGTGTATGTTTGTTTTTCCAACCAAACCAGAATTACAAGAGAGAAATGTGTCCTCAAGCTTCAATCTGGGATCTCTGGTCAGCAGAGGTATTGTTTATGTGAGGAGCCGTGCACAAATTGCTTCACCAACATGTTGCAGATTGCCTTCTGGAATTGGCCCTTCACTCTTCAAGCATGTCCACTCAGCTGTGCAGTGTAATGGCAATTTTTCCAGTAAACCAGTTTTAATATCCCCGGTCCAAATAGGCTGTAGACTTATAGTAATTTATTACACAAAAAAATAGTATTAAAAATTGAACTGTGATCTTGTACTGTAGCTGTTGCAAAGCTCTCAGACAGAAAATATTTGTGCACATCTTTTTCTAGTATCTATGGATACTTATTTTTTAAGTATATGAAGGGGTTTCAAAGGCCCAAGGGTTATGGAATGCAGTCCTGAAACAGACACATGGACATATATCAAGAAAAAATGAGCATCATAATTCCAGTTGCATGTCTTTTCTGCGACAGCAAAGTGTCCTCGTGTGTCCCTGTGTGATATTTGTGATACATATAGCTGCGTCCTGTTGACACGTCCAGAGACAAAGGCTGGGAGATTCCTTCCAGAGCAGACCTGCAGGCTCCTGCCTTGGCAACAGTGAGCTACACCTCCCCCTCGTCTGCCAGGCCTCCTGGTGCCCTGCCGCCGGTCCCATCCACTCACAGATGGCACTGTGCACCGCAGCCATGCATGCACCGTACACACACCTGTTCAAAAAAGTACACACATACATGGACAAAAACATTCACACATATGCCTAGATGGACAGCAATTGATATCCCGCCTTTAGTAGAGAACATAGCAAAAAATTAACTCAAATACAAAATATTTAATATGTAAAGAGATGTTTCATTATTCTTGCATTCATATTATGAGCTTCTGTTTAAACACATACACACATACTCTCTCTCACACACAATTTCCTAAGAGATGCATGAAACATTCATGCACAAAAGTGAATTGCAACCAAGAATTAATATCTTCACAACACATGCACTGTCTCTTGTTCTCTTGCTTTCGCACACTTGCAAAGTACTTCAGAAGCATCATCCTTCCATAATTTATAGCATCAAGACAGACATGCAAACAAACCATACATATCATATAATATCAGCACAAATCATGCAGTAATGTAGAACAAAGTCAGATTTTGTGCTGAGACTGCTCAAAACTACTTTAGCACAACTGTAGCACCTAACAGACTCTTAGCAGGCTCAGTCCAAAATCTGTGTGCATCTTGAGTAAATATAAAAGGACTAAAACAGGAACAACCATGCAGCGGGGTTGGTCAGAAATATGATTCAGATGCGCTCCTGTGAAGGTGGTGTTTGTTTTTCTCCAGGTCTCTGACAGCTCATTGGACTGTGTCCTGTGATTCTCCTCCATCCATGACTTTGGAAACCTTTAACTTGCACACCTGTCACTGCTGATAAGCAGATACCGCATAGTTTGCATGAGAAATGAGATGCAAAGCACTAATGAGATGCACTGTACCTTAGATAACGTGTGTGTGTGTGTGTGTGTGTGTGTGTGTGTGTGTGTATGTGTGTGTGTGTGTGTGTGCAAGGATGCTGGTATGCACAGGCCTGTACTTTCAGGTATGTGTTATATCTTCTTTACGTGTGTTTCAGTCAGTTTCACATTTGTGGTATGCATGTGTAGTTTAACCCTCCTGTTATGTTCAAATTTATGAACATGTTTTATGTTTGAGGTCAATTTGACTCCAGCAGTTTAAACCTCCACAAAATTATTATGATTAAAATTATTACCAAAGTTTATGTGTCAGGTACTTTATGTTTCTTTGTTGACAACCTAAATAGCCCTTTAAATAAAACATAATCCCCCCACCCCCACCCCCACTTATACATCCAGTATTCCTATTACGCCACTATGGAAAAATATGCAAATCACCATAAAATCTCACTGATTGACCTAAAATTGGAAAGAAATATAAATTTTTGATGTTTTAATGGCTTTATATTATTTCTAAGTACAGATTTTTGTTATTTATAAGCAATGTGTTACAAAGTGTGTACAGGACATTGAAAACATATCATTGTGAATTTCATGTTTACCCGGTGGTACCCATTAAATTAGGAAAACTCATTAAATATGAAGCAAAAAAAATGATGTTAATCATTTATTTAGAGACGTTAAACATTGAATGGGGTCAAATTGACCCCAAACATAATAGGAGGGTTAACATGCAGTATCGTACATATCACTGAAAAATATTCCAAAATTGCTCCATGATATTTTTGGCTGCACACACAACGCACAAACACACACAACCTGTCAGACACCTGGCTGTTTGTTCGCTATAATCCCAGAGCTGCCATTCCCAGCGTCAGTGTTAGTTCAGCTAAAATAAAGACCTCAGCAGAGACAAACTTCCTGGAACATCTCTACACACACACACACACACACACACACACACATACCCACACACTTAATCTCACATGGCACATTTCATCTCAGGAAACTGCTTGTATTTATATATTCATAGATCCTAACATTGTAATGTGGGACCGGCTGGAGTTCTTTTCCACCGCTGTTGTTTTTGTCAAGCTGAGCGAGGAAAATCATAAGAAAGGATAGTAGAAATTTCTTTTGGAATAACATACGCAACAAAACATAAAGACACAGGCGTAAACTCAAACAGAATGTGTTATTTTTGCTTTTTGCCATAGCACTAATTAGTGACTGCATTAGCTGCATCAGCACATTCTCTGCTGCATCTTAGAAAATAGCATCCTTAATGTGCATTAGCTCAAATATTTGAATCTGGTATGACAGTGTTGTTAGACGATTATTATCCACACAGTCACCACAAAGAGTGTGCAGCTCCCCGAGAGTCTGTACTTCATGTGTATCGCAGAATAACTATGACCTTGTCCTAATTATTTTGATGAACTAGTAGTTAGTTCTACGGTGCTTATAATGTGCTTGTGAGTCTTTGTAAATGACTCATGAATGACACTTAAGGTGCAGTCTTATCTAAAGTTTATTTTCTTTGGTCTGAAGTAGAGTTGCAAAGTTTCATTCGATTTTATTTGGTTCACTTAGGCTGACACTGCATAATTGCAGTGCAGGCAAAGTGTGTGACTTGCACGCGGTTTGCATGGAGATGGACGAAGACTGAGATTCTCTAAAGACAAGGCAAGATCAGTTCAAATTAAATCAAAGTGGTTTACATAAAACAAAACAGCCATGATATAAGAACCAAACAAAAAGCATTCAAATAAAGCAGCTCGAAAGAACACATAGCGTAGAATTTAAATGAAGGCAGAGGAGAACAGAGAGGTTTCAGTCTCAGTCTCACCTGGCCAGACAAATTGAACTGAAGGAGAAAATGGCCCCAAAGTTTGAATAAACTACTCCAAACATGCTGGTGCCCTCAGTGGTGATGGAGGTGACTGATATGAACTGCACACTGTAATGCGCCCTCTGTCTTGTGAGTGAGTTTTGTAATCACTTCACGTTGTGTAATCTGTATTTTTGTCCACATTTACACAAATGGAGACATGTGAGAGAGCACAGTGAAAGCCAGTCTTACTGTGATACCTGTGCGTGTGTGTGTGGGTGTCTGTGTGTGTCTGTGTCTCTCTCTGTGTGTGTGTGTGTTTGTATGTGGGATTTATGTGTGAGTGGGATTTGTGTGCAGCTGTCTCTGCCGGAGAGTTAGCTGACTCATTTGTATTCATAAAAAGTTGTTATTTATTCATGGGAGAAAATTATGGTCATCCTGTCCTTTCTTCAGTGCCTTCATTTCGTCCCCGTCTTTTAGCTCTCACCACCCCTCCTCTCGCTCTGTTTTTACACACGTTCTCGCCATCATTCAGTCTCTCCTTCATCTCTCATTCCAGCCTCGTCTCTTTTCAGCTGTATCCCTTCTGATCCTAGCCTTTGTCTCTGTCTGTCATCCTCTTCTCCCTCTATTCCTCCCTGTCTGCGTAATGACTCCCTCTCCTTCTTTCTCAATGATTGCACCTCATTCACATATGATTTCTGCTGCTTTTACACCTTGAACTCCGATTTTCTTTTAAATTTCTCTTAAAGGAGTGTAAGGAAACCATTTTTGTCCACATTGCATGACAATATCACATATGTTGAGATGTCTTTGTTTGCTGGCTGTACCATTACATCAAATAGAAAGTATCTAGGTGTATTGTGCATCATGTTATATACATTGTCCTGTCATTCAGTAGATTTGTGGAAATCTTGGGATCTCCACTAGAATATAAAATTAGGTTCAGTGTGCATTTGTAATGACGAACTTGGAGGGGTTAAAGAGGGTTAACCTCCCACTTATGCCGCAATCACAACTTGTTTTTCTCTCTCTCTGTGTCTCTTCCCATCAGTTCCACTTTTTCTTTCCATCTTTCTCTCACTTTGTCTCTCTCTGTCTCCCTTTACCTCTCTGTCAGGAGCGGTTAGCTACCAGTGCGTGCCTCTGCCAGCCAGCCGTGCTCTGAATAGATCTCTATTTGTAGACCGTCGGCCTAGCAAAGGAAGAAGGGAGCAGGGGGAGCTACCCTTGCTGGTCACACACACACAACATTTATCTCTAGGACTCACGCACAGCTTTTCAAAGTGAGCACGGCCACTGAAAAGGCAGAGAAACGGAGATGGAAGTAGTGACTTACTGCTCGGAATTTCAATAAATCTCGATACCGAGCCACGCCTGCCAAGAGGAAGACTGTCACTTGATTTCAGAGATAGAAAAAAAAAAAGCTTTTCTTATGATCAACCCAACTGCTGAACCCTGGCAGTCAGGCTTTCAACTGTGTCAACACTGTGAGTTGGAGTAGTGTGTATACTCCAATTCACGGTGCTGTGAGTGCTTCCAGCTAGTAGAGCTAGTAGAGTTGTGGTGATGCTTGACATTTTCACCCTGAATGATATACTATACCACTGCAAATACATCAGCTGTTCAAAATGTATATGTGCTTGTATATTTATATATGGTTTTTTGGCCTGAAGGCTTCTTACCAGCACATGAGGTCCGACCAAGTGCACATGTGCTTGTAAAAGGACTTGATTTGAAGCTGGATCTGCTGCCTGAGTTTACTTTAGCTTGTCAAAACCGTATAAAAGAGAGAGACTGTGCCATCAACAGGCCTCTTAGAGTATGATGTAATTCATGCTTTGGCTGGTTCCGTGAAATACAGCACATATTTCAGCTGCTCATTTGTGTCCGTGTGCATCTTTCACTCGTTCTTTCTCTCTCTCTTTATCTCTCATTCTCTCTCTCCACTCTCTGCTTGACGGTGAATGTTTATCTCTTATCCTCTCCTGCTGTAACCCATTTTTATGCTTTGCATTGTAGGTGAAGACACGTGATGTGGTAATTCAGTTTTCTAGATAAAAGTATCTTGATTTTCTTGGTATCTTTCCACAGTCACCAACATCCTATAATGTACTCATAATAGAATAGAAAACCTTTATTGTCATTGGACAACAAAATTAGGAGCACTACTCCTGATCAATGAAATTCATAAGACAACTAAAGACAGACAACATGCATACATCCATTAATTATCAAACTATAAATAAAACTATAAAAAGAATGGATATTGTGCTTATTGTGTATTGCACTTAAAAAGTTTGTATGTTGCATTTAAAATGTTGCTGGAGACTCATAATGCATTTGAGTCACTTGAAACAGGAAGAGGAGTGTTTTGCCACAAGAGACGTGCAGTTCATTTACAGTGGTGGTTATATATGTATTAGGTTCAAGTCCAGTTCAGATGCTGATTACCTCATCTGCTTCAAAAAGGAAATTTTAACCCTTTGATGCATGAATTATGAAAGCCTGAGTCAAGATTTTTTTTCTTATGTGTTTTTACTCTTCTTATGGCATGAACACTTTTGTGAGTCTCCGTACTTCTTTAAGGACGCAGGACTGGTATTACCATGTCATGATACTAGTATTAATATGTTTTCAGCAGCAAGAACTGACAGTCTCTGCATAAACCTCAATGGGGGGAGCAGCAGAGAGCATTCTAACAGCTGACATGCAATTCCACCATAGAAACCATTGCATTTAGGGGAAAATTACTTTTAAACAGCTGTGCACTGTAGTGACCGCTATGTGCCAGAGGGTTAATTTTATTTTGATTCAAAGCCAAGAACAGCACTATATGTACAGTGGCATGTTACAAAGTTAATGTTTTGGTTGTACGCAGTAGGTTTAGGTATCAATTCAAGTGCTAAAGTAGGCAAGCTTTTATTTTACAATATTATTTAACCTCATTTATCCTCATAAAATAAAAATAAAAATCCCAGCCATGGTTTCTGCACTCTCCAGCTCTGAAAACATGTTGTAAGGATTGCTTTAACTCAACTGCTGTGTTGTTCGAAACGCAGAGGAGAAATGACAGTGAAGTGAATTTATGCAAGACTGAGAAACCTCTGCAACACAGTAGCTGTGGAGTCTTTGCTCAAGGGACCATGAGTGGTTGTTGCTTGAGTCACATGGTGAGCTGTGTGCATCCTCCTCCCCATCAAGGACAGGCTTGCCTCTCCGTGGCAGAGCTCAAAGCATGCTGGAGGATGTAGTCGAGCAGGCTGTGCGGCTCTAGCACGAGTTAATGAAGTGAAAAGATCAGCTGTAGTGACATATAGCGCCACGTGTTCCCTCAGCGCTGGGCTTTTCCTTGTCAATCAGGGGGGATGTGCATGGCTGACTGCTCCGGGGGCAAAGGTCAGGTGGGTGTCCCGACCTCAGTGATGTAAGGCAAATTGAAAAAACAGCCCAGCTTTTGCGGACGTTCCTTGAAACATCATTAAAGTTGCCGCAGCTGCTAACGAAAATCAGTGGGGGCTTTCCTGTGGATTTTCCAGTGTGGTGTTAAACTTACCGGCGAAAACAGCGAAAATACCGACCAAAGGTTGCTGTTTGACCGTGTAATTGCCCAGTTTCACCTGTCAGGCAATACAAACTTCATTACGCTGGGAACAATATGACCACTTATCTTCCTTTCAGACAGTGGAGACGGATGTGTCAGTCCTCTGGTATTTCTCTCACTCTTTTTTCTCTTGGAGTGCAAGGAAAGCTTGCCCATCGTCCTCTAATTATTTCCCCAAGTAAAGTCTATCTATCTCCTCCACATCTTAAGTAAAAATTTTCACAGTCACAGGAGCAGCTGGTAAGCTCTGAGCACATACAAGAGAAATTCATTTTAACACTTCATTACCCAGCCTCCCCAGTGCTCACCTCGCCTGTTTGTCAAGTGGCCACATTGTGCTTGGATGGGCAGCCTCTCATTTATCCGCCCCTTTGTGTTTGGCTTCTCTCAGCACCGTCAAAGGTAATAACTTAGCCTCCTGTCTCCTAAACATGGTTAAGGCTATTACGTACCAAGAGTGTGGTGCCATTTGGAGCACTGCGGGCTTATTATGTGCCAAATGGACTCTCCAACACATCAGCAATAGAAATTCATACTTAATGCAATTGGATTTTCTCAATAGGAAAAACCTAATGAGAGGAATGAATAACCGTAACTTTCAAAAATAACAGCAGTGGCCGGTCAGTGTTCCAGCTCTACCCAGTTCTTTGTAATAGCCCCTGCTTCCATTGTGCCAACTGAGACTTGAAGCATTAGTGGTATCTGGAAGGATGGAGTCAAGCCTAGGTCAAGTCATGTATGAAATTATCAGCCCTCATTGTCGGCAGTGAGCTTCCCCCTCACTGACCACAGGTCCTTATTTCTGTCATTTTAATGGATATTGCATGGTCATTTATTAGGTCTCTCTTGTGTCTGCAGGAAGCTGGGCGGAATAGATAACCAGCAGAATTAACCGAATCTGTTTCACCTGAGCTGCCATCAGTGTTCAGTGCACTCGCACAAGAGGGCCTTGACATTTTTGTTGTCTATCTCTGGAAAATCTTGGCACAGCAATATCCATCTCATTATCATTTATTTGCACAGCAAGCCACCCACTGAACATCTGGTTATCAAGTTATTCATTTATGCAGCTTTTCTGAAGTGCATTGTGCCTTCTCATTTACAGTATGCATCAAGTTGAGTTTGAAATTCAGGGGGCTGTTATTGTTTGGCTTTCTGTCACTCACTGCAGGCCAGGCTCCTTCTTCAGCATGGGTGTGTGTTTATTTGTGCATATGCCTGTGTACATGTGTCCCTATTGTCCTGCTTGTCAGAAATGTTCACGAGTGTTTCTGACATCCGCCTTTACCTCCCCAACAGAACATGTTTGACAAACCCTCGGTGCCGGAGTACAAGGTGGCGACGGTGCAGAAGTCCCGCTTCATTCTGCTGCACTACAGCGTGTCAAAAGCCCTGTGGGACTGGCTCATCCTGCTGGCCACCTTCTACGTGGCTGTCACCGTGCCCTACAATGTCAGCTTCACACCGTACGATGACACCGACACAGCTGCACGCTCCACCATTGTCAGCGACATCGCCGTGGAGATGCTGTTTATTCTAGGTGAGGCTTGAGAGGAGTCACTGTGAAAGATAAAAATTCAAGATGTTTACCCAGATTTGCTGAAAGTTTGGGTCATGGCTTAAAGGTGCAATCTGTAATATTTATGTTACCATGATATATCAGTGGGGGTTCACTCGTGGTTTTGATCAATGCTGACACAATGTTATATCTCATGAATTCAAGCTTCATAAACCATAGTCTTAGTTTTGTTTAAAGTATTCTGCATCCCAGGGGTTTCAAACAACACTCAGCTGGTCTCGTGCAAGCTTGCTGCCAGTAGCTAAGTGTTTGAAGGTATTATGTAGCTAAAGTTAATTTACAATACCTGCCGTACAGCTTGGACATCTGGGTTGACCAATAGCAAATATTTTACCTCCTCTGTTGACATTTGAGTGTGATGTTGACTGTAATTACACTCACTGTCTGACTAATACGATGGCTGTTGTGAAATGCAGTGTTATCAAGCCCACTGCAGCCATCAGGGACAGGAGGGGCAAGAGGAGTTGGAGCGGAGCAGGAGGCTGGCGCTGAGACTTGTGGAGGACGAGATATGGCTGCCTGATGTTTTTATGGCTCTACTGATTGCCACTAAATGTTAAGGGTCCATATTACTGATTGTTCTTTTAATTTGCACTAAAAGTGTCAAGAATCACTGGAGTTTTGACCATCATCAGCCCCAATTAGGCCATTCCATCTGCAAAGTGCATTCCCAACTGATTCCACGTGTTGTCGTGGTTCCATTTTGCCTTTGCCGGTAACATAAAACGATTCCACAGTTTGACGTAATGCATGGACTTGACTTTTGCAGTGCAGACGGCATCAGTCCCCGCGACTCACTGCCCGGATGCACAGATGCAGTTATGACAAGGTGTTATATCCTCCTGAACACACTCCTGAAAGTCTAATAACGAATGACTCATTTGGAGCTCTTAATATCTGAAAAGTGATCATATTCTGGAGCACACATGGCATTTTCTTGTTAAAACCTCATTGCTCCAATTTCCATGTTTGGTGATACAAGGTTTTCATCCAGCATCCAGCCATTCTTTTTCTTGCTGCCTGTCATGGTGGCAACAGGGCAAGCAGAGCATACACAGACGTCTCTCTGCTCAACACATTCCTCCAGCTCCTCCTGGGAGATTATATGGTTTTCTCAGGCCAACTGGGAGATATAGTCCTTCGAGCGTATCCTGGATCTACCCCAAGGGTTCCTCGCCATTGGCCATGCCCAGTAAACCTCCTGAAGCATCCTTACGAGGTGCCTGACCCAATCAGTTGGCTCCTTGTATTGTAGAGGAACAGCAGTTTGACTCCCAGGTCCTCCCAGATTGTTGAACTCTTCACCCTGCCACAAAAAGTGAGGCCAGCCACCCTGGGGAGAAACCTAATTTTGCCTGCTAGTGTCCGCAATCTCATTATCTTGGTAACTACCCAGAGCTTGTGACAATAGGAGCCAAGAATGACCAGTAAATCAAGAGTTTTGCTTTGCGGCTGTGCTCTGTCTTTGCCTTTATATAATGTGACCATCATCATCATTATCATCATCATCGTCATCATCACAATAACTTTTTCGCAGCCTGAAGTCCTCGTTGAGTCATGAGCCATCATTTCTGCATATATCAACAGCTTGGTTGACAGATGAGTTTGTGCTAAGTCATGCTCAGACCCAGAGGTCTGCCGGGTGTCTGCCAGCCACTCTGTGACACTTGGATTAGATAGTCTGTCTGGCCAATCCGTTTGGCAGCTATAGAATAATGACATACTCCAGCTGTTTCCTAATGCCACCTGGTTTGTGTCTAAACACATTTCATGCTCACAGCAGATAATAATGAGTGGCATCGATACAATCTGTTGTACTATAAACTGTTATATAATATTTGGCTTGTAGTCCCTTCTAATATTCTTGTGAACTTACAGTATGTTCATCAAACTGTTTAAAGGACGGATTAGGAAAGCAACAGATGTACCATGGGAATAGTTTTAGCTCATCTCCGCTGCACTCATTTTAAATCATTATTATTTTGAAAATATCTAAATCAACAAGCCTGTTGCTATTCCAGACAAAACTGTACATCGTGAACAAGTGAGACCATGGCATTGAATCTAGACTGTGACCTTTGTTGCATGACGTCTCCTAATTCAGGAGAAATGCCTTGAATGAAACTGAGTAAGCAAGCCTTTGTCTTAATGAATATGTTATGGGCACCTCCGTGGGTCACCAGGGAAAATGTATCTTTCACCTTTTGTATTTGCAGACATTATCCTGAACTTCCGCACTACCTTCGTCAGCCAGTCAGGCCAGGTGGTGTACGAGGCACGCTCCATTTGCATCCACTATGCCACCACCTGGTTCTTTGTGGATCTGGTGGCCGCCTTGCCCTTTGACCTGCTTTATGCCTTCAACATCACAGTGGTGCGTACTATCGGACGGTCATTTATTCAGAACGTTCCATCACTGCTTTTGTGCTTGTACTTTATGATTATTGCCATATGCACCGTATAAAAGGTGTTTGAATCCAGCCTTAGCCTATTTGCTGCATATCATCCCTTCCTTCTCATGTCTCTCTCTACTGTGGCTGTCAAATAAAGCAGAAATGCCAAAAACAAAAAAAAAATAATATCTTGCATTCACACATTCACAAGGCTGCACTAACACACTCGTTTTATTTGCCCATCTGATATGCACTCCCATGGTCATTTATTGTTGGGAAAGTTCTTAAATGAACATGGAGTCACCGAAGTCAAAGCAATTGGGTTTATTTCTCTTGCAGCAAGGGGACAAGTCAGTACAGTAGTACAGAGTTATCTGAAGAAAAAGCTGAGCATGTGAGTCTTTATGTGCATGACTGTTGTCCAGTCATACATTGTTGTCCAGTCATACACGTCATTGTTGCTATGGAGACTCACCTGGGAAGGAAGTAAGACAAGTGGGGTGCAGTGCAAGATGCTACTGTGCAAGATGCCACAGTTGGGTTCTGCGGTGAGAGCGAACATGAACAACAAGAAGATACATGAAAACGCCATGTTCGAACATTGTACACTGACACTCTGTTCTTTCTTACTTAGTATAAAATAAGCAGCACATTTTGCTAACATTTATACACAAGATAACGAAAGGTCCCAAAATTCGAATACTCTTTCTCTCACTGCCCCTCTTATGCCTCCCCAGACCTCCTTGGTCCATCTGCTGAAGACGGTACGCCTCCTGCGCCTCCTTCGGCTGCTCCAGAAGCTGGACCGCTACTCCCAGTACAGTGCCATGGTGCTGACCCTGCTGATGTCGATGTTTGCTCTGCTGGCGCACTGGATGGCCTGCATCTGGTACATCATCGGTCGCAAGGAGATAGAGATCAACGATCCAGACACCTGGGACATAGGTGGGTCTGAATGATGCCTTGCAAAATGTGTCGAGGTAGCGGTTTGTATGTTTGCAGAGTTTCATCCAGGAGAGTTGATAACTCCAGGGTAGGCATTCCCATTCCCATTCTTTGTGAAGAATAAATTGAATAAATCTTGTTCTTACTGATCTACAGACTTTCCTCAGGGTACTCCTGAGGCACAATGTGTTGGTGCTTTTTAATCTTGCCATGTATCAGCCTCTTTAATAAAAACTTTTATTTTTCACTTTTTGGACATTTTCAAAGAGCACCTCTCTGTCCTCACATTTGTAAGCCAAAGCAGCATTCCTTTCTTGTGGACTTGGTATATCTACAGGGTTTATATGTTGCTTATTTGCATGTGACATCACTCTTGTACCTTCTTTACTGTGGCCGTCAGCAGGAACTGAAATCTAATGCTTCATTAAACTGAGGATTACACAGCACAGCCATGGGGTGCTACTGTGCTGAATATCTGGACATGACACATGTGCTGTGTAGCACAGTTGGTCTCTTGTTTAAATAGGTAACAAATGCCAACAAATAAGGCTTTAGACTAGAATGTGCCAACACAATATGTGGAGATTTGTTGCATCCGCATTCTGTCCTCGACTAAAAATAGTCATAGCTCACCTATTGGGATGTCTAGCTCTGCCCAGTGGTGGGGTGGTAGGGGAAACCAGACGTTGGCACTCTAATGAGGACTGTCTGCACCCAGATCAAAAGCTCATATCAAAAAAAAAAAAAGGATTGGGAGCAAGCAGCATGCTAGTATCTTGTTGGTGTTGCTGTTAAAACGTGGCTTGACATGGAGGTCAATAAAAACCCATAATCAAAAGCTGACAGTCTTTTTCTGTTGTGCTGTGAATCATCTTTGATGTGAGGTTCTTGTGCCGCAGATGAGTCAGTGTGGAAAAACAAGGCTGCTTTAAGCTCACTGTGTAATTATCTGCACTGTTGACTGCATCCGAGCAAAGAGTTTAACCCTGATTAGCTTTTCATTTCAAACTGAATGACTGCATACAACAATCATCAGTAGAGATGGATGAACTAAACACATAAACAGCCATTAACAGCAACTGGCATACTGGCACATACTGTAGCAGAAAATAAATATAAATGTCTGTTGTGCAAACATTTGTGTGTGTGAGTGTGTGTGTGTGTGTCCATGCCTACTTTTCTGTCTATATTATGTCTATGGGGAGGTTAGGTCATACCTGCTAATTACCACGCAGCCTTATTTATCCCTGGAGGGGCCAATCTAATTCTGCCCTGTCCCACATGGACATGCCAGCCTCCTGACTCTCTCTCTCTCTCTCTCTCTCTCTCATACACACACACACACACACACACACACACACACACTTGTCTTTCTGTCTGTGGTCAGGAGGTACAGTTATCTGCCTGCCAGTACCCTGTAACTCTCAAGTGACGGCAGACAGACTGACAGACATAAAGACAGACAGGCAGCGAACATGAACCCTGACCTCTGGTCCTCTCTACAGGATGGCTCCATGAGCTGGGCAAACGTCTGGAGACGCCCTACGCCAACAGCACAGTGGGAGGCCCGTCGGTGCGCAGCTCCTACATCGCTGCCCTCTACTTCACCCTGAGCAGCTTAACCAGTGTGGGCTTTGGCAATGTCTGTGCCAACACCGATGCTGAGAAGATCTTCTCCATCTGCACCATGCTTATTGGCGGTACGTGGGACACAGGGGCACCTGCTCCCTCTGGCATCCTGGCACAAGGGTGCCGCTGGTTGGCATGCCGGAGGAAGAAATTCAGCAGGTAGTGGTTAGATGGTTTGGCTGGCCTCTAAGACGCAGTGTGTTGCTGCCTTCTTAAATCAATAAACAGATTATTCCAGCCGAGGTGGCAGCCATTATGCGTGCAACACCACAGAAGATCATTTGTTATATTCAAGTGGGATGTGAGTGGAATGGGATTATACCAAGGTCTTATGTGGAGCATCAAGCAAAACCTCATAAACAAAAATGATTAAAGAAAATTGATGTTGTTGCAGATTAGTACTACAGCTGATATTTTATTGATACAAGGAGTTTCATGGATCAGATTTACTGTGGCATTTGAAATCAAGCAGAGTAAAAACATCAGTATAACTTTTTTTTTTTTTTTTTTTTCCCCTGGCATATGTTTTTTTTAGATATCCGGTAGTCAACTTCAGTTAGCATTTTTTTTCTATTAGGGACATATAGCACCTTTGAATACAACATATTGTTATTTACTTTGTTTTGATCTGTTCCTTTCTCCTACACAGCGCTGATGCATGCGGTGGTCTTTGGTAACGTGACGGCCATCATCCAGCGCATGTACTCGCGGCGTTCACTCTACCACACGCGCATGAAGGACCTGAAGGACTTCATCCGTGTCCACCGGCTGCCCCAGCAACTCAAACAACGCATGCTGGAGTACTTCCAAACCACCTGGTCTGTCAACAACGGTATAGATGCCAACGAGGTAGGAGTCTTTACCATTGTTCTTGTTATATGATACCATTGTAAAGTGCTATCTAAACCTCAGAGTGATGTTGTAACAGTACTTGAGCCATGTAATGTCTTCCACAAACTTTTGCAACTGTAATTCTTTTTAACATACAGCAGACTGCACAGCATTAATTGACATCCTGTTGAAATTCAAAGGAGTGTAACAGGTGACAACACAGTCAGTGCCATAATTACCAATCAATGTCACATCTCCCAACTGTCACGCATCCCTAGCTCCTCCATGACTTCCCTGATGAGCTGCGTGCTGACATTGCCATGCATCTGAATAAGGACATCCTCCAGTTGCCTGTCTTTGAGGGGGCCAGTCGCGGCTGCCTGCGCTCACTCTCCCTCCACATAAAAACCTCCTTCTGTGCCCCCGGAGAGTACCTGATCCGCCAGGGAGACGCGCTGCATGCCAACTACTTTGTTTGCTCTGGTTCTCTGGAGGTGCTCAAAGACAGCATGGTGTTGGCCATATTAGGTTGGTATTGGGGTCAAAAGGTTATTGTGCAAGGTTATATTCCTTTCTCTGTGCTGCTGCAGAGAAAGTAAGATATGTGGCTAGTACTTTGGATAGTATAAATTTGAATGATGTGGTAGCCTATGCTGGGAACTCAATCAAAATCACAAACCATACAGTCAGAAATATATATCACATGTTTCCATTCCTTCACCTATGAAAATGTGTACATGTGTGTATATTTGACAGGAAGGAAGGAATGTCTCTTTTTTTAGAAGGCAATTTCCATATGGCTGTCCCCCGGAACCCGCCAATAGACTCTATAATATTTACTGTAATTCTTCATGACTTTTTTAACATTGTTTTTTACAGCATTTGCATGGTATACAGTGAAACATGTTAGGAAATATGGGAGAGATGAGATGTGTCATGTGACAAAATATTGAGTAAATTTTTCATCTGTGGCAAGATTAAGTGTACTTAACTTCTGTTTTTGAAATGCAGTTATGGAAATACAAATTTTTCCCTTGATTTCGTCCCACTAATGCACAAACTTTGACCGTAGGAAAAGGGGACCTGATTGGCTCCGACCTGCCCGGCACAGACCAGGTGATCAAGACCAACGCCGATGTGAAGGCGCTGACCTACTGCGATCTGCAGTATATCAGCGTGCGCGGCCTGAGGGAAGTGCTGGAGCTCTACCCCGAGTACGCCAGCGTCTTCACCTCCGACATCCACCACAACCTCACCTATAATCTGCGCGAGGGCACCCAGGACGAGGTACAAAATGTGGGGGACCACATAGACAAACACAAGACGTCATTTTCAACCGTGCCATGGCACTCGCTGACCTATTCGCGCAATCTGTTGGCTGTATTAGATCTTTACCTCCCAACTTAAGCCAAAACCTTAACTCAGTACATGCGTAACCTCAACCCGGCCAAAAACTTGAGCGAATCCTAATTCTAACCTTAAGCCTTGACCCAACAAAATGCTCTCTCTCAAAAATAACACAGTCTTTAAAAGAAGTCTGAGGGACAGTCAGACAAACTTGACCTTTACTGTTTATGTTTCAGAAAACTGAAAATGTTTCTTGTAGTGTATTTTGTTGAGTGTGTTTACGTAGATAATGACGTCATTGGTCATGTGCCTTGTTCTTGTATTGTTGCGCACGGCAAAAACTCAAGTAAAAAAAAAAGAAACGTAAACGTATCTGCTGACTCTTCGTTTTATTGTGTTGCTAAAAAAAATAGTATAAGACACAACAGTGGCGACGAGGATCGTTAATGGAACTACGTGCAACGTTTTCCTGTCACACTTCGCGCAGTTACGAGCTCCGTGGAGGAGGAAAGTAGCAGGACAAAAAATAAATAAATAAATAAAACGAGCCGAAGTTACCGCGGATCTGTAGGGAGATCTTCAAAGGGACTCACCGCCAACTGTGGAGAGTGCCGTGTCAAGTGAGTTAACCCCGTGATGGCTGGTTACATAGGGAAAATAGACACTTTTGAAAGCAGCACAGATGACTGGAATATATACTGTGAAAGGCTGGAGCAGTATTTTGTAGCAAATGACATTAAAGATGAGAAGCATGTGCCAGTGCTGCTGAGCTCCATGGGAGGAAAAGCCTATAGCTTATTAAGGAGTCTGACTGCCCCACGTAAACCAGCTGATTTGGATTATGATTATCTGGTAAAAACCATGAGAGACCACTTGACACCTAAACCACTGGTGATTGCAGAACGTTTCAGATTTTATAAGCGCAACCAGCATGAAGGAGAGTCCATCTCAGCTTATGTGGCAGAGTTAATGAGACTGTCTGAACACTGTGATTTTGGACTAGGGCTGAATGATGCTTTGAGAGACCGTCTGGTATGCGGACTACTGAATGAAGGGATTCAGAAGAAGTTGCTAACAGAGGAAAAGCTTGAGTTTAAAAGAGCTTTTGATGTTGCCGTTTCCATGGAAACCGCCGCAAAAGATGCTGTGGAGCTACGATCAGGTGTGAAACCTACTGCAAATGTGAACAAAATTGCAGCTGTAACCAAACAGAAAGAAAAAGGCCAAAATGAGCTCTGTTACCGCTGTGGAAGAGGTTCACATACACCAGCTGAGTGCAGATTCCGTAATGAAAAGTGCAATAAATGCAACAAAGTGGGGCACATTCAGCGGGCATGCCGTTCTGGCAAATTCAAAGTTAATACAGCAGGAAAAAGGTCTTACAGAGACTCTAAGAAAGGAAACGTGCATGCAGTGGCAGACAAGTCAGATGATGACAGTGATATGGGACTTGCTAGTTTGGAGATCTACAATGTAAGTGATGAGGCACCTGATGAAAGCGGTGAGTCAACTGAACCCATCTGGCTCAAGCCACAGGTGAATGGCAAGACCATACTTATGGAATTGGACACAGGTTCAGCATATTCGGTAATGTCGCAAAGTGAATTTAAGAGCCATTTCACACACGTGGAGCTGTACCACACAAAGAAGATCCTTAAAACTTATACAGGTGAAAGGATAAAGCCTGTTGGTGTGGCACGAGTGACAGTGAAGTACAACAACCAGCAGTGCAAGTTGAACCTGTATGTGGTGAAGACAAGTGGTCCAGCACTCTGGGGACGTGCCTGGCTTTGGAAAATCCGTCTTGACTGGACAGCCATAAAGAGTCTACGGGCTACATCCAACAACCAATTCCCCATGCAACGGAAATTGGATGAAATTCTGAAAGAGGCTGCACCTGTGTTCCAAGAAGGAATAGGAACGCTCCGTCACATTAAGGGAAAGATAGTGCTTGATAGTGATGCCACACCCAAGTTCCACAAAGCACGGCCAGTCCCTTATGCTGTTCGACAAAAAGTGGAAGCTGAACTTGATAGGATGGAGGCTGAGAGAATCCTGTCTAAGGTTGACTGGAGCCCGTGGGCTACACCAGTAGTTCCTGTGTCAAGGAAGACAGGAAACATCCGCCTGTGTGGTGATTTTAAGGTCTCCATAAATCAAGTGCTGCAAGCAGAGCAGTACCCCCTGCCAAAAATAGAAGATATATTTGCTAATCTAGCAGGGGGACAAAAGTTTAGCAAAGTGGATCTGGCTGAGGCGTATATGCAGATGGAGATGGAAGAAGACTCCAAGGTGTTTTTAACAATAAACACACATAAAGGTCTCTATCGCTACAACAGGCTGGTCTATGGAGTTGCATCAGCACCAGCCATATGGCAGAGGGCCATGGATCAAGTGCTACAAGGCTGCCCAGGCACTCAGTGCTATTTGGATGACATCATAATTACAGGATCCAATGATACAGAGCACCTGGAGAACCTGCAGCGGGTCCTAAAGAGACTGGAGGATTATGGGCTGCGGGCACGACGCGACAAATGCGAGTTCTTCAGGTCGAGCATCGCATACTGTGGGCACGTCATCGATGCAGATGGTCTGCATAAATGTGATAAGAAGATCCAGGCTGTTGTTAATGCCCCACAGCCACAGGATGTGTCGCAGCTTCGCTCTTTTTTGGGGTTTGTGAATTACTACAACAGGTTTTTGCCAGACCTAGCAACAGTGCTTCACCCCCTTAACAAGCTGCTACAGACAGGAAGGCAATGGCTGTGGACAACACAGTGTGACAAAGCATTTCAAGAGACAAAGAAAATGATAACCTCTGACACGGTGCTGACACACTTTGACCCACAGAAGCCTGTGAGGGTGGCTTGTGATGCCTCAGCATATGGAATTGGTGCTGTGATGTCACATGTTATGGAGGATGGAAGTGAACGCCCAGTAGCCTTCGCTTCACGCTCCCTTACTGCTGCTGAGAGAAATTATGCCCAGATTGATCGGGAGGCCCTGAGTCTAGTCTGGGGAGTGAAGCGCTTCAATCAGTACTTGTATGGCAAAGAGTTCACCCTCATTACAGATCATCAGCCATTGGTGTCTATCTTCAACCCACAAAAGGGGATTCCACTGACAGCAGCTGCACGAATGCAGAGGTGGGCTTTGTTCCTTGGAGGACATACGTATAAAATTGAGTTCAAACGGACGCACAAGCATGCTAATGCTGATGGACTGTCACGTTTGCCCCTTCCTGTAAATGTGAAGTCCGCAGAGGAGAACACACCGTTCGATGTGTTTACTCTTTCTCAGATGGAGAATCTGCCGGTTACAGCCAAGATGATACAGCGTGAGACAAGAAAGGATCCTACTCTGTCTCAGGTGTATATTGCAACACAAAAGGGTTGGACTACACAACAGAAAAGTCAGTTTCCTCAGTTCTACCAACGACGTGATGAGCTCACCTTGGATAATGGATGCATCATGTGGGGGCTGAGAGTCGTCATTCCTTCCAAGCTGCGAGCTCAGGTGTTGGAGGAGCTGCATGTTGGTCATTTAGGGGTTGCAAAGATGAAGGCACTTGCAAGAAGTTTTGTATGGTGGCCAGCCCTAGACCAGCAAATAGAGAAGCTTGCTATGTGCTGTTCAGGATGTCAGGATGTGCAGAAGATGCCAAAAGCTGCACCTCTCCACCCTTGGGAGTGGCCAGCAAAGCCCTGGCAGAGGATTCATATTGATTTTGCAGGGCCTTTCCTGAATGCAACTTTCCTTGTGGTGGTTGATGCATGTTCAAAATGGCCAGAGGTATTTACCATGAGCTCCACCACATCAGGCCACACCGTTCAGGTACTGAGAGAACTGTTTTCCAGGACTGGGGTCCCAGAGCAACTAGTTAGCGACAATGGGCCACAGTTTACATCGGAGGAGTTCGAAGCTTTCCTAAAGCACAACGGTATTAGGCACATTACCTCAGCCCCATTTCATCCTTCTACAAACGGCTTGGCCGAGAGGTTTGTACAGAGTTTGAAAAATGCACTACGAGCAATGGGGAATGACCACATCACACTTCAGCAGAAGCTTGCCAACTTCTTGTTTGCATATCGCAATGCAATCCACTCTACCACAAACCAGACCCCTGCTATGCTGTTTCTAGGACGTTCCTTACGTTCTCGGCTGGATTTATTGAGACCCAACCTTCAAAAGACTGTTCAAGAAAAACAGATGAAGCAGTGTGAAAAACAGGGAATGACTCGAAATCTGCAAGTGGGAGAGACTGTACTCGCTAGAGATTACAGAGGACATCACAAGTGGATACCTGCCAAAGTTAAAAAGCAAACTGGACCTCTCTCCTATACAGTGGAGATTACCCCTGGAGTCATCTGGAGACGTCATATTGACCAGCTGAGACGATCTGGAGTTGCAGCTCAAGAGGAGTTACCGGATGTTGGTGCTGCACCATCTGCATGTCCACCAGCTGCGGCAAATATAACATCAGCTGCAGCGTGTATACTTGAGGAACCGGAGGCGGCATCCCCAGCTGTGTTGCAAGACTCGCCTGCACAGGCCGTTCCACCTTTGGAAGAAAGACGTTACCCTACACGGGTCCACAAACCACCTCAGCGCCTTGAGTTGTAAAAAAAAAAAAAAAAAAAAAAAAAAAAAAAAAATTGCTGTGTGGATTATATGTGGTTGCTTTAATAACAGTGTTTGCTGAAAGACTGCCTGAGATGACAATGGCTTGTTTCTTTTGTATTGCTTTGTATCTACGCGAGGAGGAGTGTAGTGTATTTTGTTGAGTGTGTTTACGTAGATAATGACGTCATTGGTCATGTGCCTTGTTCTTGTATTGTTGCGCACGGCAAAAACTCAAGTAAAAAAAAAAGAAACGTAAACGTATCTGCTGACTCTTCGTTTTATTGTGTTGCTAAAAAAAATAGTATAAGACACAACATTTCTGTTGCCCCACTCCATTGTGGCTGCACTGAAAATATCTTCAGATCATTTACATTTGGCCACAAATGTCTACAGGAAAAGAAAATATGCACCATATGGGTATACCCCTCATTTTTGTGAGTTTCTCCCTTGGCTGCCTGGTTTTAAGTATTCATAGTTTGTCTAATTTGAAAAACACATTAGAAACATATGATCACATATTACATGTCTGCATTTGTTCACACTGAAATCTGAGCATGTAAGAACTGATTCTTGCTGTACTACTCTTTAAAACTGTTGTACATTTCCTAGACTTTTAACTAGACATGCTGTTGGTGAACAGCGGCGTCTAACACATCCTCTTCTTCGGTTTGCTGATGTTTGCGTGTTCACTAATTGAAAAGTTCGGCTTGGTCGTGGCACTAGAGGATAAGGTCATGGGGTCACCAAAATCGATAGGGCTCTACGTCTAGGGATTAAGAACGTGCACTGCAAATTTGAAAAGATTAAGATTAAAATTGAAGATATTTCTGTTATTGCATTCACAGCAAGATTGTGTGGCGGTGATGGTGGTTTGGGCAAGGCCAAAAGATCCCTGACCAGGCATTTTGGGGTATAATTAGACTTGTAGATTGCAACTCAGCATGTCTGAGAACATGAGTCTCGCCTTCACATTTGTCTTTGACAGTGGGAAAGGGCACACAACATACTAGACATACAGTTTTGTCCCCTAAAGTGTCTTTGTCACTCCAGCTGACACGTGTTCTGCCAGAACGCTGCTGGTGGTTTGATTGTCACGCCAATTACCATGTGTCAGTACCACGGGCAGGCAGGGGTAACGTTTCCCCTGTACCCACCCCAGCATACACCAGGATGACATTACATCCAGACACTGACCTCCTGTCACTGCTGTCTTTTACCCCAAACAGTTATTTAAGACAGGATTATGCAAGAGAAGATAATCCTCAGTCTGTGGCAAATAGAAAATGAACTAGTCTTCATGATGTTATGTTATGTTTTCAAGAGCTGATATGTAATCTGTAATTTGCGCAATCTATAATCTGTCCTCTTCTACCCCCAAATCAAATAATCTCATTTCTAAAAAGTAACAGACTAACAAAATCACATGCCTGTGTCGTGCATGTTATTTTGTCGCACTGTTGCACCATCAAACCCGCTGATTCGTCTGACAAAGCTCCTCAAAGACTGTCCAAGTCACGCAGCCGTCATAAGTTGCAAACTTTTTCTTTCTTCCTCAGGTGCTCTCGCTGTTTTCCACAGTCTGTTAGAACCTTCACTTGTTCATCTCAATTCATTTCAGATTGAAACATGAAGGAAAAAGCATTTGTGCTGGCCTTGCTCACTGCTGGATGCCTTTTCATCTGACAGCCTGAGGGAACACAGCTTCGTCTGTATTTATAAAGGCTTTAGAAACAGAATGAAGATACTTGAAGAATTTAGTATCGAACAAACAAAAAGCACGCATATCCAAACACTTCAATCTAGGTGCTAGACTGATAATAATCCATGTGATGTGAACAACAGTCTGCACACTAGAATTTGCTCCCTTTGCTTTTTTACTGCTACCACCACATTGCAGACTATGTTTTCCATATTTCAAGAAGTTAATGTCATAAAGAGATATCACTGATACAAATTCAGCATATATTCTTATAAAATCATAGCTTATATGACAGTATAGCTCACTATCCATACAGACATGTACTAGGAGATTTCCATATATGGCATATATGTCCATATTAAACACCCAATTTGTGGTGAAATACAATTTAATTTTTTTTTTTTTTTTTTTTGATATGTGTGAACAAACCCAACCAAGCCAACAGGCATGGGTGCAGATATATGCAGTGTGTTCATACATGCACATGTATAAGTTATACATATAGGTTTAGATGAATGGGTGACACATATCTCATCATATCCTGAGGGGAGGATATATATTTGGTCCATATGTGAACACAATGATAACATTTCTCTGGGATAGAAACATATTCCTGTGTGTGTGTGTGTGTGTGTGTGTGTGTGTGTGTGTGTGTGTGTGTGTTAGCAGTCTTAAGTCATTGGTGCACAAAGAATGTACTGCATGCATAATGGAAAGATGCCATTGTGAATGCCATCTACACAAAGCGTGTCTAAAATGATGGCAGTGTGTGACTCTGATGCACACTGGTGGATACAAGTTACAAGTAGCATCAGCAGGTTTTCGGGGTGTGGCCGCTCACGAGCGCAGCGCTCTGCTTCTCGCACACCATCTGCTCAGAGTTTAGCCAGGGGCATCACCGCCACCTCTGACAGGATGAAGGAGTGCTCGGCTTCCCACACAAGCTGCCAGGTCCCACAGCCTCCACACATACACACACACACACACACACACACACACACACACACATTCCCACACTGATCTCATCCACATCCACAGGGTTGGTGTGGGGTAATCTATGGCTATCGCTGCTCACACTCCTTCACCCTGCAGAGACTGGAACTCAGACTGTATAGAGATGAAAAATTAATTGTGCTGCCATTTTGCCTCCAGGCCAGACCTTAAGAATTCTTATTTTTTCATCACAAGGTACCCAAAAGAGACTCTTTTACTCACCCTGAAAGGGAAAAACCCACACTACCAGATGGAAAATAAGCTCTGGGTTTTTTTTTTGGCTGACTTTTTAATTTAGCTCTGACTTTTATTGTGTTGGTTTCAGTTAAATTGTTTTCAATTGATTTTTATGGAGGATGTAAGTGTGGCTTTTTTTGCACACAATGAGCACCGAAACAAACTTTTCACAGCTTCAAAATAGACGTCAAAGGCCACAAGTTCTCAACACCCACGATATGGTTTTAGGAAATTTTTTTTAAGATATGTTGACTAAAAATGCATCAGAAAATCTTAACCCTGGAGAACCCATTATCATTTACATTTGCATTTCAGGCATTTGGCTGAGACTGTCATCTGGAGCAATTAACAGTGAGTGCAACAGTAAAATAAGCTGAAAGTCCTTGATCATCATCACCACAATCAATCAACAGCAAGGAAGGTCAGAGTCGCAGAGCCACTCCAACATGTTCTTGAATATTCATGCAACATAGGGAAGAGCTCTAAAATGCTTTGTTTTTATTCCAGAGGGACATTAAGTAATCCATTTCCTGACTTTCATTGGCAAACATTCCCCCGTCTTACTCCCTGTCACCTTCTGCTACGGTAGCCTGTAAGTGACACAATATAGTGACATTTTCACATTAAAGAAAAGTAAGCTGTCTCATTAGAGCAGACACCCAACAGGAATGTCTAGTCTCTTCTGTGGCTTGACAACGAGGATTTTTAGCCTTCGTCGCTGAGCTATCTCGAACTGCCAGTTGTTCACTTTCCTCTATTATTGAGCTGTTGAAAATGCATTGAAAAAGGACTGCATGAGGAGTGTGTGTGTGTGCTTGTGTGTTTGTGTGTGTGTAAGAGAGAGTGTTCATTCAAGGGAAATATGGGAGAGGTAGAGGGACATAAAATGTTTCTTGAAGAGGGCAGATTTCAGCTTATGGCGGGAGATAAGGAAGTGACTTTGCTGTCCTGAGTGGAGCAAGAAGGTCGTTTCACCACCAGGGAGCCGGAGTCGAGGCTCGGTGGAGTAATGACCGTGTCGCCACCAGGAGGAGAGAGCTAAATGATCGGTAGTGCCGAAGCACACACAGCACAGGCCGGTGTGTTGGCCTGGAGGTGCGGGGGTGCAGCAGCTCCATTAGCTGCCTAATACACCAGCACCAGTGTTTTAAATTTGATATGAGCAGCCACAGGCAGCCAGTGGTGGGAATACAGGAGGCATAGATAAGCTGAAGATAAGCTGGGCTCTAATGTTGTAGATGAGCTGGAGGTGCTGTAAAAAGAGAATGAGTTTGTGCCAAAACAGTATTGATGGGAGACACCTGAATGACCAGAAAGTTTTTGAAGTAAGTTCTTTTTCTTAAAAAAAAAAAAAAAAAAAAAAAAAAGGTTTCAGGGATGAATGCCTTCAGACCATCTCCCCGTCGTCTGATCACACCCTTGCTTTGCCTGTGAGGATTTTTTTGTGCACAGTCATGAGACAGTAGTGATTGTAGGAATGTATGGATCACTGGGGTTTATCTTGTAATGGAAACCAAACTTTAGTTAGATAAGATAGCACATTTCACACAATCCAATGCAATGAGCTTTGCAGTTAAAGAAAAGATAACATTAAAAAGAGGAAGTAAAAAAAAAAGACAAAAAAACACCACCACCTGCACCTCTGTAGTTACCAATAAAAATGATGATTTTGCAGCAAAGGAACCACCCTCTATGTTTACACAGACTGTAATGCAGTATAGAACAGACTCTGTACATATATACAGTTTTACTCACAGTACTATATAGAACCAACCCTCTATAGCTTACCAACCATTACCAGTCTAGTAATTGCTACCAATCTACCTAACACTGTTGGAACTTAGTTTGCTCAGGTATAGGAGTAACCAAACTAAATAAATTAACAAATGAAATGATGAAATAATTAATCGGAAAAAAAACCCACCACCAACAACAACAGACAATAAAAAAGTATAATTATGATCATTATTATGATAATAATCATAATAATCATTATGATTATGCAATAGTAAAGTAATTATCGAAACAAACTACATAATTAGAAATTTTAAAATCCCTGGGAATAAATGAGCCATCTGACAACATGTGAATCTGAATTGATGCATAGCCATGTGGTTCACCACACTTCAAAGTAATTATTGTGTCACATGACACAAGCATCACAGGACTACAGAGTGCAAAGGCACGGTGGAAAACATAGACTTTACATATCACTTTACAAACATTAAAAACTCCTCATTTGAGTGCTCTGATGTGAGTGGACAAGCTGTCCCTTGGTCAGGTGAACCATGACAAAAAAAAAGAAAAAAATCTACTTGAGGCAGCACACACACTGTGTTAAAGGCTCCGGAAAACAAATCTGTCTGTCTCCTCACACAAACAGAAATTACTCTGACTGACAGGATTATATCTCTCAGTTACATCGCTCCAAACCCATTTTGCTATATGGGACACTCCTGGCATAACAGCCTCATTAATTGATATTGATGTTCAATTAATGTCACTTGGTGCCAATAGTCTTTGCTGGCTTGTTAATCATCTGCTCTTGCTCTGGGGTATTGTCCTCTATGAAAAGAGTTTCTCCTTGCCTTGAACAGAATATTTTTTTCACGTGCAGAGCCACTGACAGATGAGAAAAATGTGTCTTTGCAAGAAAGGGAAGGGCTATAGATTCTGTACAGTCACACAAAGCCTGAGAGATATATATAAATATGTATGGATGGATATATTTTTCCAGAGTTCTTGGAGTTTTGTGAAAATTCACAGCTAAGATTAACTGTCAAAGTTGGGTTTTCCAATAAGATGACTTTTTTTATTATTATTATTGATTGACTGAAAGAACGGAGTGATTTGTAGAAAATAATTTGATCAAGTGTTGTGTATTTTGATGAGGTTTGAGAGCCCACAGGTGTAAAGGAATGAATGCAGCGTGCCTCAGTAAACAATGAAATTTAACACCTATCCTTTTTAAAATGGTGTCATGTCAAAGGAGCTTACTGACGCCGTGCTGGTGCTGTGTGACAGAGACAGACTGTCGCTCGTGTTGTCACATGCATGAAGTCATGTTGTCGGAAGCAAAAACACATTTTTCACACGAGGGAGTGTGTCACACCATCGCGCTTTCACATTCCATCGTAATTATGGCAATTTGCTAGCAATTTCTCCACATGCCAGCAGAAAGATAAAACCCTCACTGGAATCATACATCTATCAAGCGCAGCAAAAAAAATCAATTACGGCATTCCGCTTTCGTGTGTGTGTGTGTGTGTGTGTGTGTGTGTGTGTGTGTGTGTGTGTTCAGTGTGTGTCCTACTGGCTTAGATGTTGCCCTGTGGGGAAGCAGGTCCAACACTGAACCAGTAGGCTGGATACAAAACGGCTCTTGTGATGTTTCTCAAATTTTACAAGTGAAAATGTGATTGATACCTTTGAAATTGCAAGGATGATAAATTGTCTGTTTTCATTATTGCTCACTGATTATCATTTTCACAGCAAGGTTTAACAAAAAGAACTAGAAGGTGAAAATTTGTGTATATGTGTTTCAAATCAGTGTAATTATTGTAGCTGCGCGGTAATTTTTGCCTCTGTATAATGTGCGATCAGTAATGCCAAAAAGTGGCCAAATGTAAAATAATTTCACCATTTCACAGAAGTAATGCATAAATTCACTTTATTTTGTGACTATTTTGAGACAGTGTGTCTTTTTAACATTCACCTATAGTGTTAGTGAAATCAAATCTGTGTTTAGAGGGAGAGACATTCAAAAACATACCTTTTTTTACCCATACCTACATTTGTTTTTTTCTGAAATTACACATTTACGCCTGTGCTTTTTCTTTGATTGGTCTTGTATGAAGTTTCTTGAAACTATGATCAGTTTCATAATTTCCCTCTGACAATGCTGTTTCAAATTAAACAAATGTAAATAAGTCTGTGGGTTGCACCTGTATGCAAGGATACTATGTCTGTGTGCATCATGTGTTATTATTGATAGTGGATTGGAGATTGATTGATTTCACATAATGCTGATGTTAACAGGCACTCATATCACACAAAACATGCTTACATTGGGGTGAATCAGGAAGGTGTGATTATATAAAATAAACATAAAAATGCTGTTTTGTTATGATAATGAAAATAAGAAGCCTGGATGAGCCACTGGATGTAAAACAGAGAGTAAACTCCATCCTTCAGTGTGTCTGTATCTGTGTGTTTTGTAATCCCTCTTTATTTCTGTCACTTCAGGGCTTCACCAGGTTTTCAAGGTCACCCAGGCTTCCCCATGTGAGTTCTGTACAACTTCAGCATCCTCTGTCTTTCTCTCTTATAAGTGTAAACAGTCTACCCAATCATTATTCCATTTTCCACAAAGCAAGCATTTTCATCAAGATGCCTGCAAGCTGCATTGTAGAGACAGGGCCCGGCTGCAGCTGCTGTTTAATATAGGCAGGACTGTTCATATGCATTACAGGGTTTGGTCTTGTGTTTGGCTTTTCAAGGTAAAGCCCCCCCTGTTTTTCTGGGACATGTTGCTAGTGCAAACTCTGGTAGGGTTTATGCTAGGACTTCCCCTACAGGTTGAAACTCATTTGGAACAGAGAGAGCGTTTCAGTCCCTGGGGTTAGCTCGCTAACTGGGTCAATTGCTCTCCTAATGGGAAACCTTATGAGCTACTTTTCTCACTGCTTACTGTATGTAGCCAGCCAGATTTAAACCCCCACACCCTCTCAATTTTAAAATACTGTATACAGTGCTTACTCGGTCTGTCATTAAAAATCCCATTTAATATAAAATGCAAAATTGTTTTCACTCACAAGCACATATGCAGCCATGATTGGGGAGTAATAGATTGTTTATAATAGGATTATCGTAATCTGATTAAAAAATAAATAAATAAACAACAGCTGTAATTCATTTAGACTCAAGCAAACATAATAATCAATGTTAATCAGGAGCTTTTTAAAATAAATATGTCATTACATTGTGGTTTACTCAGCATTTTTGTCAAACTTTTTCAAATTTGATGCGGGTTTTTGCATTACAGTATTATTGTATTTAAAGTCCTCACAGTGTTTTATTATGAGAGACACAAAGCCTCATCAGGTTGTGAACTCCAAGTTTGTGGCATAAACAAATACTACTAACTTCACCCTAAAGGACATAAGGTTATTAATGTTTCATGTACTGTATTTCCTGTTTTCCAGAGCACACGGGGCTCCAGCGAACACAAGCTTCCCTCTATCGTGGAGACCAAAGGCGAGGAGGCTGACGAGTTCTTCCATCTCTCTCCAGCATCACGGTCCCGTCGCAACCTCCTCCTGCCCAGCCTCAGCAGCCCCGTTCGCCGTACCTCCCTGGGGAACCTGCTGGGCGACGAGCTGCGCCAGTTCAACGCCCTGCGCCGCTGCCGCTCGCCAAACCTCAGCCGTAGTCATCGGGGCCAGAGCCCATCCCCCCAGCCACCGGTGAAACGAGAGCACAGCACCACCACAGCATCTCCAGCCCAGGAAGAGCCTGGGGTTGAGCAGAAGCCCGCAAAGCTGCTCATCCCAACCGTCACCTGCTTTGGACCCCCAGACCTCAGTCCCAGGTACTGCAAAACCTCTAACTTTAATTATTTTCATACCTCAACCAGAAAACAAGCAGTTAATGTAACATTTTAATGTCACAGTGAAATGCAGCATGACTTTTTCACCTCTCCAGATCATAACTTACCTAAGAAACAATATCAAAAGAAATTACAGAATTTTCATTTTCTTGCGTTTTGTTTTTTTTTTAAACAAAATTCCATTACTTTTACTGTCTGGGCAGTGATGCACTTTTATAGGTTACTTACTGGTGTACCCGTAGGCTTACTTAAAAATTAGACCTAGTAATATCATCACTGATTTTTAAGCAACCCCACCTCTGCCCCTTCCATTATATAAATCCTGTAGTGGCATCATGGCACAGCATTTTGGGGTGTTCATCCCTGAAGACCCTCTTTCCTTTTCCAAAGACATCATGGCTGAGTGTGCAATGGGCTCCACTTTCTTTCTCTTTAAGTGTTTCTCAATATCAGACTTTTTGTGACTTTTAAAAGATTTTCATAAATGTCTTTTTCCTGTTAAAAAGACAGCAGCTGAGTGAACCACAGCACATTATTCTAATATATCAACCCTCAGTATGGTAGCTTCAAAACTTCTGAGATGATCTCATTAAGTCACATTAGTAAACCATATCATACGACAACCTGCACCATGTACTTGACATGGATAATGTGGATCTTTTATTGCATATTGCATCACATATTTCAGCAGGCACTTCATTAGCAGAGATCACCTTATCCACCTGCCCCAGGCATCTATATTCATAATGTATCCTTAGGTCACCCAGTGAGTGCCACATATGCGTATGAGGTGGTTCAGAGGGCTCAGGTGTCCTCCCATGCAGGCGGGCACCAGGCTCTTCTCCTCATGTTAACCCCAGATGGGCCTCTGCCAGCAGCAGCTCTCATGGCGGCTCATTGGGTCTTCTGTTGGCTCTGCGCTAATTGAAAAAGCTCTACTGTTACATTAACCCGTGCCTCCCCCCTCTTCACCCCCTTCACCCCCTTCACCCCCACCTCCTCCTTGCCAGGGTTGTGGATGGCATTGAAGATAATGGACACACATTCCATTTCAACGTGGAGCAGAGCGGGCCCAAAGCCAGTGCGGGTGGCAGCGCCCAAGGTAAGCCAAACCGCCTCCAGCTGTGTGTTGACTGCCAGCAGGTGGGTGACCTGGGTGCCAGATGGCTGGAGGTGAACTGAAAGGTCCAAAGAGTGGCCACCACAATGCAACCCAGTCTACTTCTGAGGTCAAAGTGGAGAGGGGGGGTATCTAATCTGAACTTGTTCTAATGCTTACCATCCTTCTGAGTATTGAATTCACTAAGTGTCCATAGAGAGGCACACCTCATTAATTGTTCATGCAACCCCTGGGTGGTGTGCATATGAATTCTGTCCTACTAAGTCAGCAACTTGAGTTTTTTCTTCTCATTTCTCCAGAACCCACACAGGCCAGTGTCACTCTGCTGCTGGAGACAGAGGAGGTCAAGCACAGCATCAGTCAGCTCAGCCAAAAGGTAAAGTACAGCTTACTGAGCTCAAATCACAATAACTGTTTGGAGCAAACCTTTAACAAAAAAAAAAAAAAAAAAAAAAAAAATTATTTAAAGTTATTTCAGCTGGTAAAATTCCCATCCCTGCGCTCATCCTTTCATTTGCTGGCTAAGGATAAAACCTCTCAGAACCAGATCCTTTAACTGTGTTTCCCTATTTTCATTCCTGAAAACAGAAAATTGCCTCACTGCACACTTTCCATATTCATATTTACTTCCTTTTCATGATTTGTCCAGAAGTTATCCTTAAATACACACCATTTTGGATCGACTGGACATAAAATATATCTCAGCATACATATGTAACAATATGACATGCATGTCATGCTATTTGTCTACATGACCAATTACTGATATATAGCATCAGTACAGTACAGTATGTTTTCAGTGCAAACCAATAAATTTAACACAAAGTCATAAATCTCTTTAGATATAATCTTCTGGTTTCTTGTCAGATATCAATCATGGTTGTAAATTTAAATGGGAAAAAGGTATGGTGAGATTAAGCATAAGGTGTTCGGTTTGCGCCCTGTATCATTCCTAATTTGAATGTAAATAGAGAGCAGGTGCAGCAAGACGATCCAGATGGACCGAGGTAGGTGTTGTCTGAAGTAGATATTAATTAATCAGCAGGGCGCTTCTGCATTGCAGAGAAAAGTCTGAAGCGCTGACTCAACAATCCAAAGAGAAAAAAATTCTGATGACAACCCAGCTTTACTTGTTCTCCCTCTCTGCTCCCCTTTTCCTTTTGTAGCGCTGCCTTGTTTCCCATGTTTCTACTTTCCTCCCTATTTGCGTCAGTTAGCCTCCCTTCGTCTCCCTGTGGATTTCAGGTCTGCGAAAGAAGCCGCTTCCTAGAGTCAGAGAGAGGATTATGAATTGTTTGGTACTCTACTGGGAGGTCATCACAAAATTATGTCTGGACAGGAGTCCGAGATAAAGTCTTAAAGATAGAAACTGATTAATTTGTCACTCTGTAATGGGGGCCTAACTTTGTAAAAGTTTTTTTGTCAACTGCACTTTTAAGCCGTACTTGGTGACTTTTCCTTGTTTGCTAAAGCTAAGGGTAGGATATGCAAGGTAGGACACAATATGTCCTGTGTCTTTTTATATCACTACAAAACTGTATGCACTCTTTTCACAGATGGGGACTTTAAACCAGGAAGTATCTGAACTCACCAAGGACCTGCACCACATGATGCATCTCCTCCAGGCCCATGTGGCAGTGCACCACTACACGGGCGCCCTGTCCTCCCACCCTTATGGTGTCCACATGGTGTCCAACCCTCATTCAGCCCCAAACACTGGCATGCCTTTCAACCTGGCTTCCAGCTTGCACCTCCATCATGATCCTGGGACCCTTGAGGGCCACAGTCACCATGGTCTCCACCCTGGTGGCCACTGGAGCTACAGTGGGGCAGCTGGAACCCAGACAGAAAGCCACTTCCACCCCCAGTCCTCTAGTCCAGGACCTCCAAACTTCTACCCAACCCTCCCTGTAGACTCAGCACCCAGGCCAGGCCTATGTCATGGATCTGGGAGCACCACCCCACATCCTTGGACTGGCCCTTCTCTCCTTGGCATCAGCCCAGCCTTCCAGGGTGGAAGTCCAGGCCTGGCACATCATGTCGGGCATGAAGGCTCTGACGATAGGCCTCTCAGTGCAAGCTCAGCTACAACCCAGTCCCAGCCCACTTTGTGCCTGCAGCCTCCCAGTGGCAGTGCTGAATATTCTTGCCTTTTGTCAAGCGCCCCTACATCTACCCACAGTCTGTTGGCGCCATCACCCAGTTCTTACCCCCATCTCTACCCGCCCTCTGACCCCCACCTCCATCCAGCACAAACCACAACAGGGGACATTAGTGTCCTGACGTCCGACCCAAAAGGTCATAACCTGATCCAGGACATCGCCGGCCTCCAAGTCGAGGAGCCACACCTCTCCATCCACCCGACCCCTGCCTCTCCGCCCACCTTCCCCCGCCAGCCATCTGTCTGCTCCCAGGACTCAGGACCTCCAAGGCCAGATGCTCTTGATGCCCACATCCCACTGGGCGATCCATCTGCCGTGGAACACACCAGTCTGGAGTGCCTACTTGGGAATGGGGGCTCCATGGAGAGCAGGGACAGCGAAAGCGTGTCGTCCCGCAGGTCCAGCATTGGCGTCCAAACTCAGAGCACAGAGCAGTCATGGTGTCTGGACCTCACAGACTAGACTGACCCATGCTGTCACGGCAGATGCTCTCACTGCAGCAGAGGCAGTGTCAGCGTGCAGGGAAAAAAGCAGCACTGGACAAGGAACTCACATTATTGACCCACAACGTCTCACAGTGTTTGGAGTGACTCTGCTGGAGATTGTCAATGTGTGCCGTGTTTGAGTCCCAAGTTACTGGGCTGTCATATTTGTCAAACTCCATGCAGTTTACACCTTTTCTATGCAAAAGCATGTCATTTGTGCATTATATTGGCTTTGTTGAGGTGTGTCTTTAAAAAAAAAAAAAAAAAAAACAAGAGTTCTTTCTCTTATTGATTAATTCACTTAAGAGGCATTTTAACAAGTGTTTAATTTACAGAATTCAAATATTGTATATGATAACATGTAAGTCTGAGGAACTTTTGAAAGTTGATTTATTTATTTACTCTCTCAAACAAAAAGCATAACATGGTTGAGTAGTACAAACCACATGACTACAAAATGGTGGTAGTAGTGTAAGCTTCCTTAAAGGGATAATGTCTCCATGCAAAGGCATGAATACAGTGCAAGTTATTTATTTTTTTTTATAAAATACGATTAGAGTTGGCTGAACTGAGGCAAAATTAGGAATAGATTTTCTCTCTCTCTCTCTCTCTCTCTCTCTCTCTCTCTCTATCAGCTGAAGCATTAAATGAATCTTTGATGTCTTTTGAATTTACTACTTCAACAGTTTTCATGGGGCATCATCATGAATGTTTATACTACACAGTATGAGCATCTGGCACAATATGTTCTATAAAAAATGTTCATTTATTTCTTTGTTTATTGTTTATTTATTAGCTGGTAATCAAAAACTATCAGAGGCATTACTGGAACCAGTGATGTACAGCATAGCCGACATCACTGGTAACTTTCTCCACCGTTAGATAAGTACATGTCCATGAATCCACCATGGCATGGTATTATGCACAACCTTTGAGGACATTACTGTACACTATCTACCTTTACTTCAGCTGTTGGGCTCCGAGCTCACACTAAATCAACCCATACACCCGTGGGTTCCAGTATATACTTTTCCAACATCCTCAGAGGAATTTGAAGTTGACAATATCTATTACCTCCTTGCATGGTAAAGTTGTTTATTCTTTTTCCTAAGGAAAAGGTAACCACATCGATGTGTAAGCATTCAACATGACAACGTGTTGATTGTGTAGACAAATACTGTATTTGCATGGCAGGTCGAGGCAGGCAGCTCAAGGGTTTGGACATTTGGCAAAGCACAAGACACAGGCATGTAGGGAATAGTGTATGTGCACCACACATCATAAATTGTTTATTGTTTTAATTTTTTTGTTGTTGTTGTTGTTTTTTCCAATTTTTATTTTGATAAGTTGTGAGTTCAAAGAGGTCTTGGAATATGAATGTCTAATATCAAACAAAACTCCAAACAGCAATTATAGTACACAAGTATATAATATATAATCTAGGTTCTGATTTAATTGAACATCTCCTTTTTTGTTCTCCTTTTGAAGATTTTTCAGGAGTTGTGAATGAAGATAATATTCTTTCTTTAGAGGCATTACATATGAGATAGATGTAAATTAGGCTTATCTGTGCTTTAAAAAACACCTTTGCTTCAAAAGCTATTAAAAGACTTTAAAAAAGCTTTCCCAAGGATCTACAATATTATCAAGTTAGCATAGCTACTGATAAAATAAACATATATTTAGCAAGGAGAGTTTGTCCCACCATTAAATATTTCGCACCATTACTAGTTTGCAAAATATGAATGCCTCCTGAGAAAAAATAATCATTAAATTGCAATATTCACATTACATTCAGAGTATTCAGGATATTATTCTTTTTGACATGATTTCTCCTGAACTGATTTAAAATAAAGTATGCTGAGATTTCTCACTCTGTTCTGTGTTCTCCCAAGAGGCGGCAGCTTCTCGCTCATTTCATCTGTGACAGATTTCAAATGCATGCTTGCTCATCTTTCCCTCCAGGCTTATAACTTGATCTTTACCCTCAAATCACCAGAACTGGGGAACACATGTCACTGAAAAAGAGCACTAAATATCCAGTCAGCCTCACAGCTCTTTCAGAAACTGCTCAAAACCCAAAGGAGGCCTGCACACTGTTTTACTCATCCACAAAAAAATGAATCATAGACTGACAAAGAAAGAAAGGTTTCACACCCAACACACACAATTCAGACTGAATCATTGTTTGTAATAACTCATGGAGTCATGCTGTGTATTTTCTAAATGGAAATGATTTTATCTTTTCCCAGCAACACTGACAAAGCAGGACATAAAGTACACGTACTTAAAAAACACACATTATGTGATATTTGAAAAACCACGGGCCACCCTTTCATTTAAAAGTTTTGCAACATAACTTCTGTCAACATCCAAGAAAAAAGGTCCAAAGGCAGAAAAGCCCACTGCCAGCAGGGTTTTCCAAAATTTTGAAATCAAGCTCCACACACTGTGGTTGTACTTCAGTGCAAGGAAGTTTTGCTTTTATTTTTAAGGTGTTAGTATCGTATCTCCTTGTCTAATTCCAAATTGTAGGTGTGGTAAAGTTGACTTTTCATCATCGAGTTATTGTATTGATGCTATAATGGTGTTTTCATGCAATAATTTCTCTGAGTATCACTGCCTGGCCTTGATAAGTCATTGTGTGCCGAATGATCATTTCAGAGTTAATGATATACTGACTAGGCAACATCAAACAAATAGTTGCGTAACTAGAAAATATAAAAAGACAGAAAGTTGGTAGCCCCACATCAGCTCACATCTGGGACATCAAGACTGAGGTAAGATGGCCCACTTTGCTGGGTGACCTTCATGTTTTTGAATTTACAGATTATGAATTGGTTTCACTGGTAATTTGAAAATCTGGGATGGGATCTTCTCACAGGTGGACTCTTACTTTTCTTTGATTCACACAGAGACCTGTGTTCAGCATTGTGAAAACATGAAGATTGCAGTTGTTGCTTTTCTGCTGTTGCTCGCTGTCAGCCATGGTGAGTTAACTAAATAGATTATACTACGATCCTACTGTCTGTGAAAGCAACATTTTATAAACCAGCTGTTATGTTAAACACTCAAAGATGCATGTTAGGAGAGAATTTTCCTCCAAAGCAAGAGTTCACATTTGATCGGTACAGTGCATGTAAACTGTCCCAGACTGTGGTTTGCAACATGCTGTAGGCTACAACTGCTGTTGTTTTACTGCGATTTCAAAACCTGCAAAACTGTGTGTTTCACTGTTTTGAAAATGACTGAAAAGAAAATTGATTTTGTGGTGAAAAGGCAGTTCAAGTTTCATGAGAGTGGCTGAACAAGAACTTTTTAGAAGATAATTTGTGATTGCAGGTGAAGGCCTGAGGTGCAACTGCAGTGGCAACTCTGGCTGCTCAGGCCGAGTGCAGACCTGTGCCTACAATCGTGATCACTGCGGCAGTTTTGTTCTGGGCCGTAAGTACAGCGAGTCTATCCTGTTGTGGTTTACACTTGCAAAACTTGGTTAGACTTTCACCCACAATCGCCCTGCACCCCACCCATCACCCTTTTTTGTGGAGTTAATTGAAGTGTGTAGCATTACGGCTAATTGAGTGTCTATGATTCTGCATCCCTAAAACCCAAAAATACAAATAAGCACAGACACACACACACACACACACACACACACACACACACACACACACACAGACACACACTTATTTATTTATTTATTTATTTGGTAAAACCACAAAAATTGTTGTTGTGAAGTTACAAAGCCGTGGCACTTTAAAGGTGCTTCTACAGAAAATAAACCTTCCTTTCAATCTAGTGCCAAATTATTAGTATATTGTCGGTCTTTTCATTTTTGAAATAGCAGTAGCACAATCAATCAAAGTGTGAAAATGTTTCAAACTGAAACAAATATTAATACTGTCATCCACAGTATTAATATTTGTTAACAAGGCAGTTGAGATTTCAGCCATTTTTCTTTGCAAGCTAATCAACCTAAGGGATTGGTCCATGTTATTAACCTACTCCTTATTTCTAAAGCCTGTAGTAAAAGGTGGGTTGACATCAGTGTGATTTGGACAGGAATGCCATAGTGGTGCCATTGTTGACAAATAAGCCCATTTTACCAGTTTCTCAATATCATAAACACACGTGAAAACTTTCTGAATGTTTTAGGAGATAATTTGGCTAATGACCAGTAGGTAACCTTCAATTTTCCATTGAAAATGCCTTTACAAAAGTTCACACCATACTTAATAAAGTACTGGGCAGCAGTGAAGAGTGTGTGTGATTTTTCATATCTTGCAGAAAAAATTTAAGCTGTCCTGCCACTGATTCTGTCTTTCTCCGATTTTCTGTAGGTTCATTTGTCAGACGTTGCATGAACGGGGCCGAGTGCATACTTTTGAAAGCACGCTGCTGCACGCGTGATCTGTGCAACTAGTGAAGAGGATGAAGAGCGAGCCGTCCCTCCATTCATTTTCCATACCTGCTGGTTCCTATTAGGGGTCAGAGGGGAATGGAGCTGAGCTCATTAATAAAGAGTAATTTATGATTTAATTACTGTGAGAGACATTTTTGTTTTTGTGGTTTTGTAAAGAATAAATGACAAACTACCAGAAGTCCCACTAGCCTTATTGCTGGAAAGCTGAAACTGTTTAGCTAGCATGTAAGCCAATGATATGTTCACAGCCGCCACCCTGGTGCTCCCATGTTTGAAACAGCATCACTAAAGTGCCCTCTAGAGTGCAAAAACAAGAGGATGTACCCCTTCATGCAATAAATAAATCGATAATCATAATAAATTATAATAAATTAGGTGCTCCTCTAATAGAGAAGTGCCCCTCCAGTGGATAAAATGTGGTGCAGTGCTGTAAAGGCTGTCCCTACGTGTGTGAGGCTGTGGAATGAGCCTGCAGTGGAGAAAATGTGATGTGCTGCCACAGGACAGGAGACCTTACAGTAGGATAAATGTGAGGTTCCCCAGGTGCCTTTCTGATGAAGAAAATTCAGAAGGCGCCCTCTTATACGCCCTTCCAGGGGAGAAAACACCATCATGTGCCCTTGCAATGGAGAAAAAAAAATACCAGTGGAAAAAAAAACAGATGCAGCACTCTGTAGTCTCCATTCAAGGTGTCCTGTAGGGCAGGCTTTCCCAAAGTGAGGCTGTGACAACAGGCTAGGGCTGCCACCAAATACTTTGCAAAAAATAAAAGTTATGGTGCTATGATGGACCATAGCTGTTTGCGTACAGATGGGACCACCTGTCATGCAGAAGGTGCCCTTTTTATTTTTTAACCCCTGCCCCTCAAACAGCCTGAGTCACAGCCACTGATTCACAATATTTCACCTTTTTAAAACCATGAGTGGTTCTTTCCACCGCTGGAAAATGGGGTCCTATATGTCACTGCATCAGTCAGCCTTACCATCCTGCTCCTTTCTTTACAACTTTAGGGTGGGCGCATGGAAACTTCAGGGTGAAATAAAATGTCAACAGTAGATGCCACATAGAAGTGGTAACCATCATCTGAAAGCTGGGAGCCTGAAGATGAATTTGAGATGCAGCTCAGCATTGTGTCACATTATTGTAGTGATAAATTTGTACTAAACATAGTGTGGGAATGTGGCCATTCCCATGTTCAAATATGTGTCATAAGATGTTGCAACTATTTTGTTACACAGATTTGGTGTAAAATTTAACCATTTTGGACCACCCGAGAATGAATAAAAATGGCAAAAAAATCCCTCCATAATACCACATTAGAACATCAAGGAACACTGTAGAAAAATTGATGCTGTGATTTGGTGTCAAACACATTTAACATTTGGAGATTTCTGTGAGAATTGCATTTTTTGGCAGTTGGTTGGCGAGCATTCTGTTCTGGAAATCACTCAGAAAATCCCTCTTATTGACAGTCCACCTGGAAAACCAGACATCTTCTGAAAGGCCTCAGTCTCTAGTTTGTGTTCGTAAAGTTTCATGAGGTTGTGATTATCCTAGAGGTCACAATAAATCATTTTATACAGTGACATCAAGTTTCAAGAAATGGTCTCAGTACAATGACATAGTTACTATGGGGGCTAACCACAAGAGTCTCAATTATCCAGTCAAACCCAATTTATGCAGCTCCAAGACTGTTTAGGCCCCGGAATGCACAAATACACCATTTAACAATAGGAGAAAATAACACATTTGCACTGCATACAGACTGCAACCCAAACTGCATGGGGTTGGCATGAGGTGGGCATGTCTGCAAAGGGGAGACCCATGAGCGCACAGAGAACCCATTTTCATTCAGATATCTGGAGGCTTCAGTGCAAGTTTTGTTTTTATTTTTAAAGTAGTAAGGTAGAGGCACTATATTACTACTTTTTAAGGTGTTAATTGTTTACTTCCATGCCATAGATACAGTAGTGTTGACTTTTATATCTGAGTGGTGTTTTTTCCATAGTGCAACACTGTTTTCACACGATTTTCCAAGCATCACTGGCCTAGATAAGACACTCCGTATCAGCCAAAAATATATTTTCAGTGTTAATGATATACTGATTGTGCAATAGCCCTATCAAGCAGTTGCATAACTAGAATATATAAAAAGACAGAAAGTTGGTAGCCCCACATGAGCTCACATCTGGGACACCAAGACTGGGGTAAGATGGCCCACTTTGCTGGATGACCTTCATGTTTTTGAATTTACAGATTATGAAATTGTTTCAGCAATAATTTGAAAATCTGGGATCTGATCTTCTCACAGGTGGACTCTTACTTTTCTTTGATTCACACAGAGACCTGTGTGCAGCATTGTGAAAACATGAAGATTGCAGTGCTTGCTTTTCTGCTGTTGCTCGCTGTCAGCCATGGTGAGTTAACTAAACAGAATACATTACGATCCTAGTGTCTGTGAAAGCAACATTTTATAAACCAGCTATTATGTTAAACACTCAAATAAAGAGCCACATGTGATGAGAGAGAATGTCCCTGAAATCATATCAAGAGTTCACATTTGATCAGTACAGTGCATGTAAACTGGCCTGCACAATAGCACTGACTGTGGTTTGCAACATGCTGTGGCTACAACTACTATCTCTAAAACTAAAACTGTGTGTTTCACTCTTTTGAAAATGATTTTATTTATGTATGTATTTATTTATTTATTTATTTGGCTGAACAAGAGCATTTCAGAGTATTATTTGTTATTGCAGGTGAAGGCTTGAAGTGCCACTGCAGTGGCAACTCTGGCTGCTCAGGCAACGTGCAGACCTGTTACAATTCAAATGATCTCTGTGCCAGTGTCATCATTCAAGCTGGCTCAAGTAAGTACATTGAAAACAGGCACATTTCCTTTATAGAGTAAATTCCATTGTCCAGTTTAGCCATTCCATTGTCCTCTAATTTTCCTTAGGTGTTAACTTCTTCCAGCGTTGCATGAGTCGTGAGGAATGCAGGGACATGAATCGGCCACCGGTAACGGTCTACTGCTGCGGGTATGACCTGTGCAACAGATAGTCCACTTGCAAGAACAGGATCAAGAGCAATCCATCCATCTATGTTTTCCACACCTGCTAATTCATATAAAAGCCTCTGGGTACTGGAGTCTATTAATAAAGAGCATTTTAAGACCAAAATCAGAGCCATTTTTGTCTTCTTCTTTGTCTTTGTGTAAAGTATAATTAACACAAGGTATTCCTGGAAAGTTGCAACATTGCAGTATTGCAAACATGTAAACCGAGGATGTGTTCACAGTATTTCACCTGTAAACTGTGAGTTGGTTTTACATTATAATCAATGGCAGTGAATACAAGATGGACAGAGAGAGGTGGTCACTGAACTTCTTAAAGTTAAGAAAAAATTGTTTTCAGTCAGTCTTTTTCAAAGCGAGGAGACACATCATGGCCCTGCAGCTGGATGTGTCAAAAGCAAAGGACATGGTCACTGTTTGTTTGTTTGTTTTTCTTAACTCTACCACAGGTTCCCCAACTAGCTGACATAAGAGGACAGTTGGCTGAGTGTTGTGGCAGTTATAAATGCACAGGCACCTCACTGATGAACTGCATTTTGATGTAAACTCAGAGACGCAGAGATACAGAGAGTGCAAAAAAGGGGCAGCAGTGCCTTTCACCACTGATACAAGACTAATGGGAATGCTTTAGTTTTATAATCTTAGTATCAAGATCAAAGTTTTTATATATCTCTTGTTATTCTTTTTATTTCCTTTTTTACATCCCCTCTTACTGTAGTTATTATAATAAGGAACTGAAATGAGGCAACATAACATGGCCTGATTAACCCTCCTATCGTGTTCGCGGTCAAATCTGACCGGTGTACAAGTTTTCTCTCCAAAAAATGCAGTTAATTTCATCTGTTTGTCATGAGGTTCCATGACTTTGTTCACACATGGCATCTGAACACATAAAATAAATTTGGAGAATTTTTATTAATTTTGAATGTTTTATTTAACTTGTATACACCCATCGTGTTCCCGGTCACAAATGACCGGTCATTAGAAATGAATGGGTGAGACTACAATTAGTGTATAAAATAGAGTTAAACACATTCCCACACTCCTTTCCCACACCCCAACATGCAGGTGTCTTTGAGCAGACACAGATGTGTGTGAACACACACACACACACACACACACACACACACACACACACACACACACACACACACACACACACACACACACACACACACACACCTTACACCCCTTTCTGGCTTCCATGGCAACCCCCACAGGAAAGTATCTCTCTGACTTCTTTCCCACACCCCAACATGTAGGTGTCTTTGAGCAGGCACACACACACACACACACACACACACACACACACACACACACACCTTATAACCCTTTCTGGCTTCCATGGCAACCCCCACGGGAAAGTATCTCTCAGACTTCTTTCCCACACCCCAACATGTAGGTGTCTTTGAGCAGGCACACACACACACGCACACACACAAACACACACACACACACACACACAGACACACACACACACACACACACAAAAACACACACACACACACATGGAAACAGACACACACAGACACACACAATTTTGCCCCTTTTTGGCTTCCATGGCAACCATCACGGGAACCTGCCACGGGAACTGCCAACACCTGTCACCTGACACCTGGCACCTGACACCTGTCAGGTGTCAGGTGTCAGGAAGAAGACCAGCTGAAGTTGTGGTCACCTTTCGGTCCAAAAATGGTCATTTTTCCTGGACCTCATCCCCACCTGAGAGGAACGGTCAGCTTCCATGTGAAAATGTCATGAGGATGACTAGCTAAATCATACTGGTCAATGCTGACGGGAACACAAAAGATGCTATTTTTTTGCCACTATTTAGAAAATTGAAATGTTTTCAAAACAGTGTCCTTGGAAAACATTGAAATGAAGTACTCTGTGATAAATACTACAATATGTTTCATCTGAGTATTTGTTATAGTCAAAATAATATCTATATAATGTTTTTTTCCCTAAAAAACGAATGGTGTGATCTCAGGTAAATTAGGCCTACAGCACATACATAGCAAATAGAAGTTCAAAACTTGTCATTTTCACAAGAGCAGAAGTTGATAAAAAGATCTAACACAACATTAGGTGATAATATGTATCATAGTGGATTTATAATCAAATACAATCTTACCGGTCACATGTGACCGGGAACCTCATGAGTGTTAGCCCAAAATGAACAGAATAGGAGGGTTAAACAGGCTTGGTTTCACAGCAAATTGGAAAATGACAATTTACACCACAATGAGGAAAAAATATAGTAGTAGTGGATTTTATTCTGTTCATCAAGAGTCAGTATGGAGCAAACTGTCTGTATTGTGGGAGGTTCTTCTGTGTTTGGCACCTGGACATAAGCACTGTCACAGCCTTTGCAAACTGTGCTGAAAAATACACATTTTCACAACATGCTTTTTCAAATTGACAGCACAAAATAGGGTCGCAGCAGTGCTTTGTCTTCAAAAATGGCCAACATTCTGGCAGTTTGTAGGCTCCGGTTGCAAATAAGTCCTCATGGACCAACATCACCCAGCTCACTCTCTGTTCGTGTGGAGAGACTCAGGGTACAACCTGAGGCACCACAGACCAGAGAGCATCTCCACTCACAAGGCTCGCCTCTGTAAGTTTCTTCCCAGCCACTGTACGATTGGTAGTTCAGGACATTAAGGACGGTGATCAAGACTACACACAACACCTCACTTTCACACAGGACTGGGAAAAGTGAGGGGCACCAAGCTGGGATGTAATACTGAACTCTGAAGGCTTGAACTCGAATGTATTGGATTTAAACATACAGTATTTATTGCTATTTATTAAAGGTGTTGACATTGGTTTTTAACTCTAAGTATATTAGGTTTCTAGTATTCTAGGATATATGTTATCTTGTCTTTCTGTACTTTTTTCTCTCTTTTAATGCTGACTAAGGAGCAATGCTCAAAGATTTCCTATGCACTCATGCAAATGGAAAATAAAGTACCTTGAACCTTGAACCTTGAACCTTAAGTCAGTTTCAGGCACTGATACGTCACAGGTGTAATTCTTGTTGGCAATTGTACCAGCTGCTACTACACCAAAAATGTGACATTTGTCCATCATCCAGTTGAAAGACTGGTGAAACACAAAATGCAGACTACACAAGATAGCCCATAGTGACAAAGATTTACAAATGATAAGTAAATGAATAAAAAGCATGCAAATGTATTCCAAACAAAGCTTAAGTCTTCTAGGATAGGCCAATCTTGTTCTTAGGGTTTTCTTGCATTCCTCTCTGCAGTTTTGCACAGGCATGGCCAGGTTGGGCAGAAAGCATGTGAGAAAATCAAGTCATCCCATTGTTTTTCCGGTGGGATTCAAGTCTGAGCTGGAGCTCAACCATTCTAGGACTTCCACATCCTTGTTATAGCCAGCCCAAAGTTGGCTTGGCTCCATTGATTGCTCCCTACATCCTCATTAATTTCCCAGATGCTGCTGCTGAAGAGCCCTCTCACAGCATGATACTGCCACCACCTAGGTTAATGATAGAGATAGTGATAAATGGAGGATGAGCTGTGCCTGGTTCCTGCCAGAGATAGCGCTTACAATTCGGCTGCAATGATGACAACTGACTCAAAATGCGTTGCCAAGTGTGTGTAAGCCAATATAAAGTGCTCCTTTGCCTTATAATGCCTTTTCTTTTGACATTTTTGACATGACAGCATGTTTCCTTCATTTATTTTGCCTATTATGGTCAAGTTTTCATAGACCTTTAACATTTTCCAGCTTCCCACCTACAAACTAAATCAATGGAAAAAAAAAAAAAAATTTAAACCATCCAAGTTGTGTTACAGCAAAGTACAGAAAAAAGTGAATGTTTCCTGAAGGCACTATGCATGATGCCGTCCTGTGGTGTGATATGCATACCTTCATCAAACATCCTGCCCCTTAAAAGAATATATTACAGAAGGCACAATGTCTATTGAAAGAAATGACCTAGGTAATGGGCATTGACAGATATCTCAGTTAAACAAACAAACCTAATTTCCTCTTTTTTTATAGGCATAGACATTAAACAGATCATGACTATGAATGGGGATTTGAGCTCTCTTTGTTTTTTTATTTTCTATTAGCCATTTTAATCATTCACCAGGGACCTGTGAAGGCCACTATATGGGGAGGATGGGGATTTTTTTCCAGGCTGCTGTATGTAGTTGTGGGATCTATTTGTAGTTATGTTAACCTTGACTGGATAAGAACACATGCTCTTTTTCAGATAGGCTACACTTGGCATTAAAACAATTACACAAACACACACACACCCTTCTGTGAACCACTGGGCAGCTGGACATAAAATATCTTGCTCAAGGGCACCTTGATAGTAGTTGTTTGTGTGGGGAGAGTTACTCATTCACTTTCCCCACCCACATTTCTCCATCATTTCAGGGAATCACACAAGTTCCCTTCTAGTCATAAACCTGACACTTGGACCACCCCCATCACTTCAGTGTAGGGAAGTCAGATATATGAGTCTATTCACAGTAGCCCCAAATTGGGCTTTTTGCAGTGTCTGGTTAGGGGGATTGGGGAATGAGGGAAAGTGAGGGTGTGAGTTATCCATCCATGTTTACCTCTACCTGCTTGTGTACCAGAGCTTCACACTGCAAAAACGCAAAATCTTACCAAGATTATTTGTCTTATTTCAAGTCAAAAATGTCTTATTCCTAGTCAAAATATCTCATTACACTTAAAATAAGACATGATCACCTCAGAAGTAAATTGTTTTTAGACAGTTTTCACTTGTTTCAAGTGAAAATTCACTTGAAACAAGTGAAAATTTGCTTGTTTCATTGGCAAAATTTTCCAGTGGAAAAAGTGAAAATTCACTTGAAATAAGTGAAAATTAGCTAGAAACAAGAAACAAATTTTGCCAATGAAACAAGCAAATTTTCACTTGTTTCAAGCAAATTTTCACTTGAAACAAGAGACAATTGTCTAAAAACAAGTTACTTCTGAGGTGATCATGTCTTATTTTAAGTGTAATGAGATATTTTGACTAGGAATAAGACATTTTTGACTTGAAATAAGACAAATAATCTTGGTAAGATTTTGAGTTTTTGCAGTGCAGGACTTGGGTGATTCCAGCTGTGACTGGGTTCTCATATTTGTGTTTACTCTTTGATCAGATTTACTCATGGCTTAAATGTCAATACAAGTGCTTTGTTGCAATAACCAGGTGTGGAACTGTGTCAAAATATCCTTCTCAAAGAGACACAATGTTAATTACTATAATTTTACAATTATAAGTAAATGTACAAGTACTGGTACAAAACATGCCCAAGTAAAACTAAAAAGTCAGTCAATTGAAATGCAAAAGCTTCAAAAGTTACTTCTATTCTGGTTTCTCGTTATGCCCCTTTAGCTTTGCCACGTCTTCCTCTGTCTCCTGTTTGGATGTGCCTTTATTTTACACCGATTGCCTTTGACTTTTACAAGTGGCCTCTGCCCCACTCATGTTCTGCACTGAGATTCGTCCTCTCGTCTGCTCTGATTGACAAGAATGCCCACACAATTTCCTCAGCCTAACATCCGACATCATCTGCAATTTCTGTGACAGCACTTTGTCCAGAGTGCCAGCCAGTTGTCTTTCCTGCCCTGCGGGAAATGGGAACCTTTATAATGTATCATGTCAGCCTTCTCCGGTTCACCCTGTGCTTTATGTGGGCCTTTGATTAGCATCTTGGCTATTTGGTAACCATGGAAACACTGAATGCATCCAGGTGGGAAAATATGTGTGGCTGAAATCATTTAGCCAACATTTATCTTACTGGACACCATGCAGCGCAATTTATGTGGTCACCCAAAAGGGACAGAAACATACATGTGAGCTCATGGCAACTGCAGTGTAAACACAATTTTAAACTGCCTCTGTGGGAAAACTATGAATATGAAACACTGTGCTCAATAATTATTGGTGAGCTGTTTTACAGTATAAGACTCATTAAAGAGGAAAAAACTCTGTTTATAAACGCATATTTTTACAGCCTTGGACAATGAAGTCAGTTCATGAACATCAACAACTTTTCCTCACAGCCTGAGCCCAGAGAATTGACTATCATTTGTGATGTTGTAACAGTGTGAAATAAGAGCCACTCCACTGACAATGAATGGGAGAGCGACTGTGTGGAACCTACACAAGAGAGTAGTTACACACACATCAAAGGTGGGTACCGGGCCGGGTGAAAAACAGAAGTAGAGCAGGCACACATTACTCCCCTAATGAATATGAGACTGTGCTTTCAAGAGAGCTTAGTCATTACCATGATTTCAAAACCAAAAAAGTACATTCATTTCTGAGACTGTAAGCATTTACCATTACCATATGTGATATAATTCTGAGTAAATTAACAGTATCTTTCAGGAAGGAAAACTCTCTCTTGCCTCTGGCTGTGGAAGGCAGCTGGGAATTTTCATTAACAAAAGCTTGGCTGTCTTAAAAAAATAGAAGCAACACATTTCAAAAAGCCAACATTCGGCATCCACTTTGGTCCTTGCAATAAAGGGCAACCTGAGTATTATATACTTCACATGGAAATCAACTTAAAATGAACCCTCTTCTTTTTATCTTTCACTAAAAAATGCCAAACCTAACCTGTAGTGTGTGTTGTCACTCACAGTACAACGGCTGTACCTGTGGCTTCAGTGGTCTGACACTGCATGTCACTCATCTGCCATTGGTCATATTTCACCCCTCCTATTTGTAATACCTCATGTATTTCCATGTATCATGTTCCCCAGCTAGTGCCCTCAAGCTGCTGCCACTTTTCCACATTAGCCCTTGTGGAAAAAAAAAAAAAAAAAAAAAAAAAAAATATATATATATATATATATATATATATATATTGGTGGAGTGGTGAGGGCTCGAGGCGGGTCAGTGGCACTGGTGTCTGTGCCTAGGAGAACATTTTGTTAACAGTGCACAAGGTTCGAAAGGTTAAGGCGTACACGACTACCCATGGAACGGAGTGGGTCGTCATTAGATACTCCCACCTGCTCAACTTCCGCCATCGGAAAGTCGGGTTAGGGTTATCCACTCCGATGTTTTGTTAATGAAAGTGCTTTAGAAAGTAGTGCTGGCAGAGGCGGCTCAACATTTGGTCACTGTGCTCAGTTAAAGCGAGCGGGTGCCAAACTAATACAGTATGCATCAAGCTCTTGGTTATCTCTTTGAATATTAAACGTTCAAGTTAAATACCTTTACATAGGCAGGACTATGTATATATGCTTTCCAAATCTGAGTTACATCATGGATAATCAGCCTTTGCGCCTGCTACATGAGTCAAATCATTTGACCTTTGCTCAGACCCTCTGGGAGCTGGTATGAAATTGGGCACAAAATGAAAAACGCTGAGAAAAGCTTTGGTTAACAAAATAAACTGCATGGGAACAGCAATCTTTAAATGTGCATATTCAATCATTTCTCTCTGGGCCAAAAACTACAGTCTATTTAATATTCCTTACTTCCTGTAGCTACTTAGCTGACACTCTTATCCAGAACACCTCACCTAACAGTGAGGGCAACAGTAGATTAAGATTAAATTCCTAGATTGTCCATATTGTAAGTAGCCAGTAGGAAGGAATGCAGGGGTGTATTTTGTGTATTTGCTGTGGTAACAGGACGGGGCAGGATGTAACACACAGAAGGATCACTGAAAGATTTAAACCAATAGGATATCACTGAGGAGGAGAAACAGTTTTATTCGATGAGGTGGGCATTTACGCCTATTTCTATTTTTTTCCCTATATTCCTTGTTTATAGTGTTTATATTGCTTTTTGCTATTTATTATCTGTTGTTTATAATGTAAATTATGCTTCATATTTTGCTATCAACTTTGCTGCTGTAATGCTTGAAATTTCCCCACTGTGGGACTAATAAAGGAATATCTTATCTTATTTTATCTTATCTTATCTTATCTATTGGTAAGTGACGTCACCATCCATATAGTCCAACAGTTAGTGACACCACCTGCCACCAAAAACCCTTTTTTTAACCATCAGAGGTCAGGCTTCACAGAGATTTGGGTTTGGTGTTTAGTTTTTCTTTAAAGACTCAACATTAAATCACATCAGGCAGAAAACACCTGTTGCACTGCCCTCTAGGAGATGAAACATTAAGGTATGTTGCACCTTTTTGTGTATGTCATTTCTCCCTCAGACAAAGAGCTGGTCTGTGTCCCCGGTGTATGCAGGCCAGAACAGGAGGATGCTGTTGGGTAAAACCTACAAAATATAGTAGGAACTGCATTGTCGGGCTCACACAATAGTAAGTTGGATGAGTTCCCAGGGGAGTCACTATAGTGTTGTCAATTAGTGATGCAGCGATTAGAAGGGAATTACTAGGGAATGAGCTCAATCCTGTCAAGGTTAAGAGTGCCTGATTAGGGAGATCCATAAGGTAAGAGGTGATCGGTGTACAAGATGGCAGACTGAGATCCCCAGTTCAGTCTCAGTGTTAAAATCAGTAAACAGGTTTAATAAGGATGAGTGCAGAAAACACAGAGGTGGCTCCAGTGGTGTGGATTGCTTGAATGGCAGCAAGGTGTGCCGATTCTTTAGCGTCATAAGCCATGACTGGCTGGGGATCAGCAGGCTGCCATGAATAATTGTTTTGAGAAAATTGGTACCGTAAGTGTCTGCGTGTTCAAGAGATTTGAAAAGAAATGAAGGCGGCCTTAGTGTTCTGTAATTTTTGGTGCGAGATGGATTGCAGGTTGGATTCTTGATTCACGCCGACTTGAATGCAGATGATATGCAGCCTTGATGATGGTTGTCAGGAGAGGAAACAGATGAGCGGCAATTGTCTTGGGGAGAAAAGGAATGGCATTAGGAAGGCAGGTGGTGGCCCTTCTGGCAGAAATGAATTTCAGAATTTAATCTTTGAAGAGATGAGGGAGAGATGTTCAGCAGGTGTCAATGAGGTTAGAAGTGGAGGGAGGATGTGCGAGGGCTCAAAAGGCGTCCCTCTCAAATTACATGAGAAAAGGGGCTGAGTAAATGAAAGATAGGAGATAAAATGCGAAAGTGGGTGTGTTTTGGAGAAAGTGGAAAATGGAGGTTTACTGGGAAATTGGTGGGAAGGCACAAAATCCGGATGAAACAATATCTGACTGACAGAGAAGAGGAGCAAGTGGGAGGGCTGAGCCGACCTGTGGCATCAGCACCACAGGAGGAGGGGGGAGCGCAGCGCCTGAAGCCACTCTCTGCGAGTTCACAGTTCAGCAGGTGTTGCTGTGTTTTCTGAGCCGATGTGTGCATCAGTGTGAGTAAGGAGATGCAGATACGGGATGAAAGTGTAGGCAGAGATGAGCTCAGCTAGCCAGACTTGTGACTCCTTTAGAGGACGGTGTTGGTGTGCAGGGAGACCTGGACTGACAGGTAGCCTCAGGTTAGAGGGAGAGCTCTCACCACACGAACAGCCTCCTCGCTAAAATGGCAAGAAGAGACAGGAAACGATAGAATCAGAATCAGAAACACTTTATTGATCCGTGAGGGGAAACTGGATACATAGGCCTCTTTGTCTCTGAGTATTTTTGTAAGTAAATAAGTAAGTAGGGCCTAAATAAAGAAAATTATATAAAGGATATATGAAAACAGATTGATAAATGATTCATGAAACCCACAGTTCAACTTAAATGTCTAGGTGTGAATTGTGAAATATAAAATAATTAAACTAATCACAATGAGCCAACCTACTGCTTACCATCGTACACAAGCCAAAGCCTCTGTCACAGATTATCTGAATCAAGTGCAACCATCAATATTAATATGCGACACCTATCAATAAACTCAAGCACAACTCTTAAGGACAGTGCTTTATCAGCCAACCTTACAGAAAATAAATACACAATTTCTCTCAGTTTATGAAAGAATCTGCTGATCTCCTGTGAGTTAAAGCAGGATTTGATGAAGTCTTTTCCCCTATCATGTTGCTCCACCTTGTGGTAGAGGAAACACAAGTGTAAGTGTGTAACTGTGAGTGTGTAAGTGTGAGTGTGTAAGCCCAATAAGAAATAGGAAACCAGTGATATTCTGGAATGTTTTTAATAGTGTGTTGTGTCTGTTTTGTATTTCAGTGGAAACCACTTTCAGATTTATTGCAGACATGCTGATTACAGAACTATAGCAGCCAGTTTTTTGTAGGGGACCTCACAGCCATATGATTGGCTGTGACCCTGCATCACGTGACGGGTGAATCCAGGAAGTGTTTGGGGGTTACACAAGGCGGAAGTGAGAGGATGATTTTGCTAAGCCTGAAAGTATTCGTGGAGGAAAAAACTCGGAGGGAGGAATAACAGCACTTTTATAAGTTGTACGTTAAGGTGCCTTGCGAATTGTTTTGTGTGTCGCTGTTGGTAAGAACAACAAGAAATTGTCTTTTTTGTCTCTAGTTTATTTTTGTGGCAGCGACAGAGCTAAACGTCACGCCAACTGCTTCGGTTGTTTTGCATTCAAGCTCGGCCTCGATACGGACGACAGCAGGTGTTGTTTTCTTATTTTCTGCTTTCATGGAGACTGAGTCAAGCTTAGCAGGTTTTGTGGGTTCAATTAACTACTGAACTTTTGTTTTTGAATGGATACGTGAATATTTCCTTGTTTTTGGCAGGGTGGAGACACTCTACAAAGTCATATCTGGTAGTCGCACACTTGATTAACCTGCATTATTCCCAGCCATAGCCCATGTGTTAGTGTTAGTCCAGTTACTAACCTTTCAGGTACTAAAAACTGCTCCTTAATTACACATGGGCAGCATCATAAAGGTGATTATCTTCTATATTTTGTAAGAAAAGTGCCACTCCTGGCTATTTCAAAATAAGACCAAATCAACCAGGGTTGCAACCCTTTGTGCATTTTTTAAAATAAAAATCCAAACTTAGTCTGTGGCTTTCTGATGTTGACTGATGTTGACTCCCAAAGTTTGATTACAACATAAAGTTAAGCCAAAGACAAATAAAAGTTGTAGCCTTCTATATATGAAGTTATAGATCATTAGTAATAGTGCTGGGGAATATGGGCAAAAGCAAGTGACATGAGGTCTTTGTTCAAATACTTCAATGTCAATATTGTGACGGTGTAGTAGAGATGACTGTGGGTGCTTTCATAAGATATTTACACACAAGATTTTTGATGAACAGTCGTTAGTAATATGTATGTGATGACGGGGCAGAGGCAAATAATTGAACGGCTAATTTAACAGTAAAGTAGGAAAATTGCATCCCTGTACTGTAAGGCAGCCTTTAAAACCAAGAAAAGACAGCACTAATGCCTTATCACAATATTATGTTATCTCATTCCCCAGCTTCCTATGTAAAGACCAGCGGCATGCATTATTTTATAATGTTACTCATAATTAAGATTTTTGTGTAACACGTGGTTTTGTCACTAAATGTTTCTTCTGAAAACATGGTCTTTTGTAACAGAGTTCCTATGGCTTTGTTTTTCATGGCAGATTGGGTCAGTCCACCTCTACTCGCCCCGTTTGAGTCTTGGCACAAGAAGTTAGACCTCTGACCTCGCTCACCATCAGTGCCTGTGCATTTGGAGTTGGCTCCACTGTCTGGTCCAAAACTCCCGTCTACACCTCACCACTTTCAACCCAGCCCAGGCCCTCTCTTCCGGAGCAGTCCCTATCTCTGTCGATGGCTGGGCGTGGTGGAGGAGCAGCCAGGCCAAATGGCCCCGCGGTAGTCAACAAAATCTGCCAGTTCAAACTGGTGCTGCTGGGCGAGTCGGCGGTGGGCAAGTCCAGCCTCGTGCTGCGCTTTGTCAAAGGCCAGTTCCATGAATACCAGGAGAGCACTATCGGAGGTAAGGGGTGTAAAGATGCATCTAGGCTCTTGAAGTACTGAACTGTGTCTGTGCGTCTCAAAATGAGGCTTGTAATGGTTCAGTAAACCCACTGTTTGCTTTGTAATTCATTTTTGTTGGACACAATTTTGGTTTTGGTTTTGGTTTGTTCTGTACATCAGGGAGAAAAAAACACCACCATTTCCATTGTTCTCTGTCCTTTGTCTTATTTGCAAAATTATTTATTGTTCATTCTGAGATTTGGGATAACACTCTGAAATCAACAAATGTTCTCTTCAAGACAAAAGTCTACTTACACTATTTAAAAAAAAAAATCATAAAAAGACTTTGAGTATATTCATAAATTCATCAGCTAAGTGTGTAGTTAGTTGGCTCTCTTACAGTGGATGCGTTTGCAACCCCGCACCTTGTAGGGTGTATTGTGTGTTGAACAGTTTGTTGTTGTTTTTTTCAGTTTTCAGTCTTACTCAACTAGTAGATGGGTAGTGATATGCCTCAGTGGTAGTGATATGCCTCAGTGGGCAGAGCATCAAACCAACACAATCAGTGTTAGGGATCTATTCTCTGTCCAGCTCAGTGGATAGAGCATTGTACTGGGTTGAGGGTTTCATTTCCAGCGTAGGCATCTATAATGAGTATGTGGTCATTCACTGTACAAATAAAAGAATTTAACACCTAAAATTGTGTTATGACCTGCATCCAATTCTCTTTGTGTACCTTGCCTCCCCAGCCCCCACAGGACTGCTTGTGTTGTGGTTGATGGAAAGGAGCTTTTGGCTGAATTTATTTGAAATTCTGTAGAGCCTATTTTCTCCAAGCCCCAGACCACCACACCGGTTGAGCTGCCTAATGACCATAATCAGGCAAAATGACACACAGCATAAATATATTTGGGGTAATTACTCCATTCTGATGGCCCGGAGTTTGTTTTAATTCCCTGTTGGTACTCAAGAGGTCGAGCGGTCACCTGGTAATGAGAGGGTTCCTGGTTCGATCCCCGGCTCCTCCAGAGAGTGCGTCGTAGTGTCCTTGAGCAAGATACTGAACCTCTAACTGCTTCTGATGGGCATCTTGGCACCTTGTTAGTGTGTTTGTGTGAATGTGGGGCAGACATTGTGAAGCTCTTTGGGTGGTCGGTAGACTAGAAAAGCGCCATAGAAACGCACCCCATTCAATGAATTTCCACACTGCATGTCTGACTAAGTAGTCTTATCGCCATTCTAAGTTAATGAGTCATTAAGATGCAGTTGTTCCATGGAGCCACCCACTACATATACTTGGCCTTAAATCATGTGTGCTGGCACTGCTGTAGTTAATTTATGACCTGGAGGCCTCACAAGGAGCAACTCTAAAGCAAAGGCTCGATCCATGATTACAGTAGCATGCCGTTTTGAAACACAGACCACTGACATTGTTTATAATTTCTTTTGTGCAACAGAGAGAATCACAATCAGAAATTGAATATCTGTGGTCAGAACTGCCTGACTGTGACAGTGGCGGCTAAAACGCTTAAAGAATGGATGGGAGCTGCTTAAAGTGTAATCTCAAAAGGGCATCCTCTTGCTTCATGATCGATCATTACTGCCCGTCAGCGTTATTTAACAACGGATTGAAACCAAGGTGCGCTCAGAATCACAGCTTCATCTTGTCAGCTCGTAGTACAGCAGCTTCTCTCGGGGTAGCACGTAAATCTCACTCTCTCAGTACTCTAACTCATGATTTAGGAGTTCTCTGTGAGCCAAATGAACTGTTAACAGTTTTCACTCACTGAGTTAACACTTCAAAACTTCTCATAGCACATCTCTTCCTGTGTTTGTCTGGGACATCAGGCATTACATGTAGGACTAATTGCACAGTTTGCTTTTTATGTGTTAAATCCCCTTACACAGGTCATACTACACCCATACTGACACGTTGAGCCAAATCAAGTTTTACATTGGGAACTCAAGCTTTAATCAGCAAAATCTACTATACTAATCACTTCGATTTCTTTGCTAAGTGATTAAAAAATGTTGTTGGGTTTTTTGTTCCCACTGTGCCACAAGCACGTTACTGCATAGGAAATTTGAAAACAGCCTAAAAAGAGCTACATCTGAGAACTTATTCTACCTAACAGTATGGTAATAAAAAAATCATATTGCAATTATTTTGACAGTTTAAAATGAGGATGATGTTACATTTGCTGTGGTCTGTACCAAACAAACATGTGTTCTTATATATGGAGAATATGATTTACATGCCAGGGCATCTCTGTAGTAGTACTGTGCTTCATTTATAATGGTGTCAGGTCTCACATTTTATCTTTATCAAAAAATTACAGCCTCTGCAAACTGGATATTGCACTTGGTGATAATTGCAGCTTTGATAATATTTTGAGCAGTTATTCAGCCATAATATCAACCAAATTGCCTTTTTGGAATGAGGAATTTAGGTTTGTGTGTTCCTGCTTTTCACATCAGATGTTACACAGCTTTCATGCATGAAGGGGGACTGATGCTCTTGCCCAGTTATGTACTCTCTCTTACCCTCTGCAGCTGCCTTCCTCACCCAGACTGTCTGCCTGGATGACACCACAGTCAAGTTTGAGATCTGGGACACAGCGGGCCAAGAGCGCTACCACAGCCTGGCTCCCATGTACTACAGAGGGGCCCAGGCCGCCATCGTGGTCTACGACATCACCAACGCAGTATGTCTCCTCTGCAATGCACCTGCAGGGACTAAACTAAACTCAGCAGTCACACAATGAACTTAGAGCTGCAACAATTAGTCTAATAATTTATTTGTTACCAAATATTCAATTAATCGACAACTATTCTGATAACTGATTAATCGTTTTGAGCCATTTCCTTAGATGAAAATTTCCAAATTCTCTAGTTCCAGCTTTTCAAATGAGAATATAGTCTGGTTTCTTTAGTCCTCCATGACAGTAAACTAAATGTATTTGGTTGTGGACTGTTGGTGGGGACAAAACAAGACATTTGAAGATGTCACCTTGGGCTGTGGGAAATTGTGATCAACATTTTTCATCATTTTATGGACCAAACAACCAAGTGATTAATCGAGAAAGTAATCAACAGATTAATCAATAATAAAATTAATCGTGAACTGCAACTCTACTCTGATGGCATGTTCCTGTACTTACACAGCTGTGCATTTCAACTTGTGTAGCCTCAGGGTCAACTTTTGTCCTCGGTGATTAAACCGCAGTCTACACGTAGGCGTACTTATGAGCAAATCAGTTTGAATTTTCAAAATGAAAAGTGCAGAAATCAACAATGGTTTGATGTGCTGTTAACCCTCTGAAAGCAACATGAAATTCCCCTCATATTTCTAAAAAATATATTCAAAGTCACTGCTTTGACCCATGAAGATCAACATTTTATTTGCATTCAAAAGCTGGGTCAGTCTTATTTATTATTATTATTATTTTTTTTTAATATATATATATTTTTACATTTTTATGTCTTTAGATGAGAGTCAGTAGTTATACTGTGCTGGATATCTGCTTTCTTTTTCTCTTTTTCACAGCAACCTACCAGTTGAGAGCCAGTGCCCTAGATTCAAGGTTGAATCTGTAATTGCAGTAACCTCTGTGACTTAACTGCTAGTTTTATCATTTGTGTTTATTGAAAACAATTTCTCCTTTCCAATTGATTGTCTGAGCTCTGAATGCCAGCACCAGCAGTATTTTGGAGTACATTATGAAGTTGTACAAGATTTGTTTAGAAGCAGTGGTGCAAAATCGAGCAGTGTAGACAAGACTTATTGCAGAATGTGAAACATACTTGCACATTTTGCTTACTCTCCTGATGTAAGTGCTATGATTAAAATGGGATCAATTGTCTTCTAAAATTATTCAGCATAGCAGGTTAAAATTGCATTTTAGTTGAACAGTTATTTTAGTGTAGATACCTGTGTAGGTGCAGACCCTTGTGTAGGTGTTGAGTTGAAAAAGTGGTTAAGTAATGACATCAGATCCTCGGGTCAACAGGTGTTGGAGGTCAGCTTCTTATGAACGTCTTGTGTGATATGTAGGTGTACACTAAAACATGAAAATGTTCTGCCATGTTTAAATATAACCTCCAGGTGAAAATGTCTTGAAAAGAGCAATGTCGCAACAGGCTATTTTTTTTTCATCAGGATACTTTCATACGAGCAAAAAACTGGGTGAAGGAGCTGCAGAGGCAAGCCAGTCCCAACATCGTGATCGCTTTGGCGGGCAACAAGGCTGACGTCGCCAACAAGAGAGCTGTGGAGCTTCAGGTATGGAGATTATACCAGCCAAGTTACTGAATGTGGCATTGACATGATCATTTCTCACAGATGTGACCTTGGAACTTTTTATTTGATAATAACATGAGTTGGCATTGCTTAATTTTCAACTGAGATACACCAAGGTATAAATCAAAACTGCAGTTTACTTACTAGACTAACTGTAAGGATATTTTTATAGCAGTTAATTTATCAAAGGTTCGTTGGTGATCCCTGAAGGTCACCCAGGTGTGCATAAATTAATTTTTTCCAAGGATCATAAATCTGCTTCCTGAAATGAAAATATTTTGAAAGAGAATTGCACCTTCCCTGGCTTGCTTTATTTATTTACTCAACAGGGACCGTGCACATTGACCAGCATCACGATTCTGTGGTATAAATGTGCCAGATTTAGCATTAGGTGTCTAATACTGCCCTAAACATCTAAAATAATGTTCTCTCCAGGAGGCACAGGCATATGCAGATGACAACAGTCTGCTCTTCATGGAGACCTCAGCTAAAACTGCCATGAATGTCAATGAAATTTTCATGGCCATTGGTAAGTGCATCATTTCCCACAGTCAAATGTACATTTCATTCTTCTTGCTGCTTCCCCGTGTAGATATTTTAGATAACACTATAGAATGTATCTGTTTCACTGCAGGAAAGTATGAGTGCACATACTGAGGTGACATTAATTGAGTACGTAGTGGTTAGATGATTGTATTTAGTTACAAATTAAAACATTGCCAGTGAATGGATAAATAATTCCCAGTCTCCGTTGTTAACAGTGTCAGAGGTTTTTATTCATAGTGGAACCCATGTTATACTACATTTTGTTTAGCAGATCTGGAACATTGCTCAAGTTAAACATATAATGACTGTGATGCTGTTTGTCTGTGCAGCCAAGAAGCTACCCAAAAACGAACCTCAGGGCGGAGCTGGACCAGGGGGACGGACCAGGACAGGAGTGGACCTACAAGAAGCCGCCCCCCAGGGCCGCAGCAGCCAGTGCTGTGGCAGCAGCAACTAGCAAGCGCAAAACCATGAACTTAGTGAGCAAGCCCTGAACATCTTTTTAAGGACAGCAGCTGACTACAAATCCAGACAGGACTTCCACTCTGCACTTAAACTGAGATTACAGATGAGATTATCTGGATCCCCTGTGATTAAAGGAACATTTTTTAAAGAATCATAAGCTAGAGGGAATTCCAGTGTCCCTCGCTCCTCTCCTGTCCTTTCCCCCTGTATCTATCTACCTCCCTCTCCATCTTTGACTTCCCTCTCTCTGTTGATTGAATTCTGTCTTAAATTACCTTTTTGAAGGATGATGGTTGTCATTTTGCCCTCCGTAAGTGCATGTGTGTCTGTGTGTGTGTGTGTGTGTGTGTGTGTGTGTGTGTGTGTGTGTGTGTGTGTGTGTGTGTGTGTGTGTGTGTGTGTGTGTGTGTGTGTGTGTGTGTGTGTGTGTGTGTGTACTGTATATGTGTGTGAGTGGCGAAATCTGGAAATATATGTGAAATTTGGCGGTTGTTTTCTTTTCTGTTCCGATTGTGTCCTCTTGAAAGATACACCCAACCATCTTGACACTGACAAAGCCACTGATCTGAAAGACGGTGTCCCGGTGCTTTTCAGATCTCTGCATTTTGTCACGCTTTTTAGGGACCTGGACCTGATCAGGAGTTAGAACCGGCTTATGACTGCTGTACTCTTGTAGCAGGTCATGATTTGATCGAGTACACACCTTAAGGTGTCTGTGGCCTGTGCAACACGTCATCCAATGTGCATTAACACCTGTAATATCAGAGATGTTAGCAGTTTTTTTTCAAAATTGTAAAATAAATGTGAAAATAAATCGTAAGACCAAAAAGTAATTTACAACATCCAAGATTTCTTGACCCAAATCCAGATTTTAGTTGTCAGTCGTCTGACTAACTGCAGCATAGGCAAAACAAGATTTTGAAATGTTGATTTCTTTAATACTATATGCTGGGGGTTGTAGCAATTCTCTCTTATTTTGAGCATTGAGTCAATATGGAAGCATTTACCAAGGTATTTCTAGTTTTCTCTGTAAACGTTGCGAGTTGGAAATAAGTTTTGTTTTGTTGTCAGGACCATTTATTTTTCTGCCAGGCCCTGATACATAATAGCTGTATGTATCTGGATACTTAGTAATAACACATAAGAACTTTTTCTGCAGACAGTACAGTTGAGCAGACATTGAGCAAAATTATAATTTTATTTAGACGTGGTATATTTCTTAGCAAGGCAGTCCACCACTGATGACTGAATAACAATTAATACCTTAACTGCCTTCTAGCTGATCAAAAAGTATCTCTTTTTCAATTAACTGAAAGGTGTGTTTTCATCACATCTTTTATGAACATACTTTGACATTTAGGTCTTTGTGACTCAGTTGTTTACTCTGAGCCACTTTTCCACTGAACATCGTACGTGGTGTACAATGACCAGAATCAGCTCAAAATCTTCAGAAGACACGATTGAAAACTAAGTCCTAACTTTTTACTGTATTCATGTAGTTAAGTCATAAGGTGTCCAATAACCAGAGAAGGCATTTTATCCTTTTTATGGCTTGGCTGACAGCACAAACATGACTGGAATTGTTTTAAATTTTGTCAAGGAAAGCTGTAAAGAATCATGTAAATTCGCATCAGGGCAAGGGTGTGAACTCTGGCTTCAGTTTTCAGGGTCTTATGAAGGTCTTGGTGTATAGTGGGTAGCTTTGAAATGAAATGTGAAACTCACATTCACTGATGGTCCATTCTGTGGAAGAAAATGTATTTGTTGAATGGATCTGCTGTGAAATTGGCAATACCCTTTTGGAGCATAAAAGCTATGGAGGACATTTCCACTTGTGGAAGCAAGGCAAGACAGATATCCTTTTCCCCAGCAACTTCCTCTCCTCCTCATTTGGGGATCTCAAAATGCCCTGCAAGCCAGCGTGCCTGGGTGTGCTGCTCCAGGGTCAGTCTGGACAGTCTGTCAGTGCACCCCCAAAGGAGACAGCCAGGGGGCAGCCTTTCCACATACCTGACCCACCCCTGACACTTTATCCTCCTTGTACGAATAAGAGCTTGAGATACCCCAGCTTCTCCACTTGGGGCAGTGTTCAACCCTCACCTGGATAATACAGGCCACCATGTTTGGGTGAGAATTTAGACCTCAGACATGATGGTGGTGATCATGTACTAGTCATTTTATCTTGAAACAGTGAAAGCTCTTCATTATCTGATACAATTTGGGAACAGTGCTTTTGAAGTGGTATGGAGGTGCTTTTCCCTGTTTTCAAAAAGGGGAACAGAGGGTGCATTCAGTTACCAAAGAATCACAATACTCCCTGGAAAATGGCCCAGGTTTTATCCCTCTTATAGATAATCAAAGGATAATGAGCATTTGCTAAGCCTGTTTATGTGTGCTTTGTGGGTTTAGTGAACTCAAAACTGACAAAACACCGTTTAAATAATAATAACAAGGTCAGCAGGTTTAACATCATTATGGGTGCAGCAGCAAACACTGGCCACTGTTGCCAAAGTGTTGATTCAACACTTTGCGCTATTGCACTGAGCCACACACCACACACAGTCACATCAAAACTAAAGGCATAATAGCAAGTGCATAATAAAGGTAAAAGTATTATTCAAATTTGTGTTAGGGTTGGTGGACAAATTAAAAGAGGTGTTAGTCTGTTCCTATGTTCTAATCTCTGACACTGTAATTTGTCTGTTTTTGTAACACAGTATTGACGTAATGTTATAACCCACATCATCAGGCCAATAAAGGCATCAGCATGAACAAATATCACCATACAATATTTAACGATGCATGTCATGGGTGATTGAAGATGTTAGTTACCTTTGATATGTGTGAAGTTAAAGATGTTAATTTGGAGACCCCTGAAAGACTAAAGCTCATGAGCACAGCCACACTGAACATTTCCAACCACTAGATGGAGGCAAAATGCTTTCTAAGTCTCAATGCCATGTCTCTCAAAGTCTTCTTGAATGCTTAGTTATTTACATGGAGTAATCACCTCATTAGGAAAAGGGAATTTGGATAGTTTAGGGAAAATGGATATTTCTGAAGTGTGAACATATTTTTCTGGTCTACATTTAAAGGTACTGTATTGTAATAATTTACTTCCTTAAAGCTGCTCAAGGTGATCTCTGACCACAAGAGGGTGTTGAGAGCTCAAAAAACAGTCTAAACCTGCCTCTGGGTTCATGGTAGATTGCTTGTATAAAACCAAAAGTTGAGGCGAAAAAATGCATTTTTTCAGATGGAACTAATGGATACCTTTCACTCCCACGAGCCTCTTGTTGGATCACTTGGGTTATTTTGTCTCTAACCTCCAATTTGAAAATGTGGTGAACCTGCAGAATCTCAGCAACAAGGTAAACTGCTTTGAGTGAACTTTTTCTGTAGCCACAGTTCTGTCTGCAGCAACGGAGGCAATCGCACATTGATGTAAAATGTGGATGTATTTATCTGCAGAAAGTTTGATTAGGAGTGAGCAGGTGAAGAGGAGGGAAGAGGAGGAGTTTATTAGGCTGATACAGAAATTTAGAAAGCTAAAACCAGGAAATGATAACAGGCTGGCTGTACGGTGGAAAGTAGACCCACAGTGATGACTGTCACATTGCACAGGGTCATTGTACTGCTACAAAATGTATGTAATATTGCTTAATGTAGCTTTAAATGTGAAAAAATACCAAAACACCATGCCTTATGTGCCCAACACTGCTTTCTCCTTTCTCACCCTATTTATAAATATCTGTCAAACAATACACCCAGAACAACTTGTTGGCTAGTAGTAGCAGATTTGTATTATTATTTCTTGTAGCCTCAATTATATGTTTCCCATGGCTGTTGCCTTGACTCGATTCTTCTTTTTACTCCTTTAACAAAGATTTGTATAACGTTATGCTCAAACCTCACCTGTGTTGTGGTGCAAAAATATGGCCTTGAAATATGATGTTTGAAATATTATGTATCTTAAGCCTAATTCCCATTCTGTATACAGAAACAAATAGGGGGGAATAGCCACTAGATGGTGCTAAAGCGCCATAAAAGTACACAGTGCACCTTTAAAAGAGAGTAAGGCAAAGGTAAGGGCAATAAACAATATTTTAGGGTTACAATTACGAATAAATTATGTGTAGGGTTACAGATTATGGATGATGATAAGGATTTTTTGTTATTGTAATTTAGTAATTGAACCATAATCTTAATCTCTACAGCACTTAAACGGTGTAGATTTTAGTCAAATAATGTCATCACTGAGTGACACAAAGGACACAACATTCTTAACCACAATTTTAACAGCTTAAAAATATTTCTACACAACGGTGTTCACATTTGTATGCATGAACATGTGTATGTATGTGTGAATGAGAAGAGTGACCATGCAAAAAGCCATTACTTGCACAGTGGGGAAAAAAACTCCATTATCTGTCTTGCGGAGGCATGGCACAATAGGGGTATGCTTCATTTATGCTCACCTGATTATTCTACTGCGCATTTAAAACAGGGTTTCTCTGGGTTAATGCATCAGTCCACTCTACTTTGATGAACAGTGCCCTCTTAATAGAGGTGCCTGAAACTCTTTCAGATTTTACATCTATTAGTGGAAGAAACTGCATAATATTTTAAATGGTCTCCATACAAGGTAACTCTTGTGGGGTTGTACAGGATTTTGAAGAATATCTGCACTGGCCTGGGCATCTGGAAGTATGGACTATATAAAGTATTACAAATTCTATCAACATAACACATGTCTTTGGGGGATATTCAGAAGGAATAACACAATTAACTCTTATATTGCCATGCTCCCCTTATTGACTGTTTAAATCTTACATCATTCTTTAGCACAAAAAGATTCATTAAATATAGCTCATTCAGTCGTTTCTGTGCAATATTTTGAATTTTTAAAATCTAAATGTCCAATGTATTATTTCCAGTTATATTCATGCTGGATAACAGTCACAGGAGTTGAAAATCCAACACTAGCCAGAGCATGGATTTCAGTATAATTTAAAGTTTATGAATGGGTTCCCTGATGTGTCACCCTGAGGTACAGAACAGGAAATCTAATGAAGGCACAGTACTGTACATTTTCACTCTCAAAGGTTCCTTTGTGTTCTACAGGCAGGTATAGCAGATTGCTTAAAGTCTCTCCCGTTGGCCTGGAGACCTGCATGTGAACTTCAAAAAGAAACCTTGGCAATGTTCAAAATTTTACACAGGAGACAGCGTAAACTGTCTTTAAGATGATAGACCTCCTATTGTTGCTATTGAGGCTGCGATGCATCAGACCATGTTCTTACTTTGAGGCAGCCACTGCCACACACACACACGCACACAAACACACACACACACACACAAGCCTAGGAGACAGTTGCTCTGCCAAAAGCAAGCGGTCGCTCTGCTCTGTTCACAGTAAATGTTTTCTCATTTGTTGGGCTGTCAGTCAAGGCATGCTCTGTCAAAAAAGAAACTCACTTTTTACTATACAGCCACTATGAATCATAATGGTGGGGGAGCAGGACTAAAAATGAATGTGTTTGGAGGAGAGACCTGCAGAAAAAGAGGAGACGTGCCCTGAAAACAAACATAGTCAAATACCTTTGCAATTGCACATTTCACTCCAATAATCTGTTTCTTTTTCATTCATGGCACAGATAAAATGGGTTACAGGGCCAATAAATACCTTGAATAATGCCTGGTTGTCATAACAACAAGGAGGTGTGGATTAACTTTTGTGAATGCTCTCTTTGCTGGGGGGACACCATTGGCCCACATCAAAAGGACTAGCAGCAGAGGTAAATCCATTAATCATTTCAACAATGTAAATGTGATTTGAGCACTGACTTGTATCGCCACATATTGACGGGTGAGACAATGATTTGGGAAACTGTCTCTCTCCTTTGGAAATAATTGCCTTTATGCTTATTTTCAGAAAACAGGCCTATCTAGGGAAGATCCCCACCCACTGCATTATGATGTGACTTTCAAAATCACAGTAATGCCAAGAGGGTGATTCATCTTTCCGATCCAGCATGTGACAACAAGATAGCCAGTTCTTGATGGATTCCTTCTATTTTCCTGAACAGACAGAAATGCCATTAAATACCAAGGACACTGGGACAGGGAAGGATACGCTATGTAGACAACCCAGCGGTGCAGTTTGAGATTTTTGCTGATAGCTTATAGAAAGTGTGATGCGGTTACAGTTATTGGCTGTTATCTAAAATGAAGCATCTAACAGCACTGCAACAGGATTTGGCACCAGCGAAGCAGGAACCCAGACTGGAGCACAACAAAACAGCGGGAACTGACAGCAGAAAATAGGCTGTTTTTATATTCTGGATTCTGTTGCATTTCAGCCTTTATTTACTTACAGTGGGTTCCCTAAAAACAAATGCTGTCTTTTAGCAAAACCCTGCTATGCATTCACTTAGTTTCACACATTCACACCGGGAGATGTAGATGTTAAGGGATGTGTGATAATCACTCCGCTCCCCTAAATATTTCTGGGGAATTTAACCCTGCAGCTACAAAATCTCTAACTATTCAACTCCATATTACTTTAAGATGGTGCAAGGAGAAGTAAGATAAATACTGAGTGCGATAGTATGGTGAGGTGCCTTAGCTCAAGCGTGGGCAAATATTAAGACTGAATGGAAATCATTTCAGACTGAGCAAGCAAGCATTTTAACAAATGGTTATTGTTCTTCTGACCCCTCTCCACGCAAGGTGACATCCACAAAAGACAATAGCAAAACTAATGAGGCACAACTTTTTTTTTGCAGCCTTATAATCCACCCAGGATCAAGAGGACAACAAAGAAGGTATAGCTGAATGACAGATAAACAAATAAATAAAACAACACTCCATTACTTCGCTCACGCTGCAAGATTTTTAGTCATTCCTTTACCTTGTCATCACAGTCTATCTCTGATTTGTTCCACGTTTAAGCCCAACAAGGTGACTGAATGAAGATTTTAAAGATGTGGGTGGAAACAACACTTCAACCTTTCTCTTATTGATTCTCTTGTGGATGTTGAAAACGTGGCAGTGTTCACCGTCCCACCTTTGATTTATACCCCAACCCATGATAAAAAAGTTCTGACTGACTCTGACCTTGACTTTGGTCTGACATTGATGACGACTCCTTATGGGATTTCCAGAGTCAAAAACTTCTAAAAAAAAAAAAAAAAAAAAAAAATGGGCCAGGCAAAGCCACATGGGTAAAGAAGTCAATGTTAAATTCAACTTGAACAACGTCCTCTATTCTGGTATCCTTGAGAGGCAGACAATGGATTATAGTTTCGGGTGGTACAATGAAGGGGACATTTTTCACACTTTCCCAGTAAACTCGACAGCCTTTTTTGTATAATGACTTTACTGGACAAATTGTTTCTGTAGTGCAATAGATCATCACTGTATCAGTAGCAGATAGTTAACATCCCAGCTACCTGCAAACGGAAGGATAGCGAGCTCCAAGTTAATTCATTCAGTGAGCAAAAGCGTAACGTCCTCCTTGTTAGTGCCTCGGAGCGAAGCTCAGAGGTCATTTAAGTTTGTTACAGTATATGAAACTATACTTATGTTTATTTAAGTAATTGGTGACAAAACTAAGGCCTTAACATTTCAAAGTAAGAAAAAAATGAATTCCATATTAGAAGATTTGCACAAAATCTAGCTTGAAAAGTTTATTAAACACTAAGCAAGAAGAAATGAGAAAAAAGGCTCAGCAAGACGCAGATCTCCACCAAGGAGGGAGAGCTGACATTTGCCCAGGTTATCAGGTGAACAACCTATATATTGGTTGTGTTATGTATGTAGCAACTAAACGGATCTGGATGGTGCGCTCAGAGCAGCCATTCGCATCCATGTCATGGAAACTGCTTTGATTTAACACTTTTGATGTTTTTTAACAAGGGGTTTGAAATTACGAAAGAGTGACCTGGATGTCATTTAATTCCCTACAACTAAAATTGTATTTTTAATGTGGAGTTTTATCATTGGAGGCTACGGCGCCTCCATGTCTGCTCCCCCACAGGAGGTCAGTTAACCCTGCATGGTGCCAAGGTGAATGAGGCGAATCGCAACATGGTCATAGGCATGTTTCTTTTGTCCTTGTTTGTCCTTGTTGTACCTTTCGGCCAACTGGTGTGAAAATTTAATCAGCTCGTCCTTGGCTCGGCACCAACATTTCTACAAAATTCCATGTAAATCCATTCAGCCTTTTTTGAGGTGTCTTGCTCATAGACAGCCAGGGCGACCACTGTACATGACCTCCATCACCTCCTCTGTGGAGGTCATGAAAATTTCAGCGTTGGGCCATTAACCAAAATGGAAGCTCTGTTGATGATGTTGAAATGCCATGGATCACTTAATACCCCTTTTTCAAGTCACAATGAAATGAAAAGTGGCTCTTTTATAAATGGGCTAATTTTACATTTCCTAATATACACCTAAAACAATGTAAATTTATATTTTTGCATCAAAATCCCATTATATATGGAGAAAACATTTGGTCTATTTGGTGTACTTTAGTGATTGGCTCATGGTGTTTCAGGAGGTGTACATAAAAGTTCCAGCTAATAAAAGCAATAACAGATTTTTCCATGGCATCAGATAAATCTGGCCCCCTCTCCCTCAGCATTTTCCCAGTGGTTTACACTGAATGATCCCTCTTCTTCCCCATTACATCCCACCTTAACATCCGGCTTCAGCAGGAAAGATAACATGGACACTCACAAAATTCAGTTTTATTCTGACTTTTTCTTGAAATTGTGAGTCTCTAAATGTATAGATTGCTTAGCAGTAACAGTCTTGAAGTATTATATTATACTTATATAGATAGATAGATAGATAGATAGATAGATAGATATTATTATTATTATTATTATTATTTTTTTTTTTTTTTTTTTTTTTTTTTTTTTTAAAGCAGCAACAGGTGAGTACAACAGACTTTTTTCACGGTGCATTTTGACCTTAATAACGAGGCAAACACAGGTGTTACAAATGACATTAACTAAGGTTGTGTTCCACTTGGGTCTAACAGAGCTGGGGTCCTGCTGTTTATATATATATATATATATATATATATATATATATATATATATATAAACTCATTTATGTATATATACTTCTCACAGATTGTGTTCCTCTATCGGGTATGTACTGACATTTATTTATTCCAGAAGAACTGTGAATTTTCCATGTATGTGCAGGTCTATGTGCTGGATATTTTCTGAAAACCACTGTGCTGAGGAATAGCGTACAGTGCTTTCCACAGCCACTAGTGAACCACTAGCTAAATCTGTGTGGAATTAAGGTACTCAGCCAGTGAAAAGTCAGATATTGCATTGTCACCCTCCACCAGTCTTCACTGATCTGGGTTACAATGTTCCAAGCACTGAGGTACAGTCATTATCTGGGTACAGGTTTTACAGTGGTACTTTTCTTTTGTTTCATGTTCCACCTTTGCAATTACCCATTGGCATCCTTCAAATGATGCAATCTCAATCAAACGTCGAAGCCAAAAGGCACTACAACCAATTTCGGTATGTACCGTTGCCATGGTAACCAGGTTAATTGAAATGCAAGGGTCTGAGGGGCAGCCAGGTCTTGATTGAGGTAAGTCTGAGAAACAGCATGGACCAGAAGAATAAAATGGTCTCTAATGAAAGCACTCAAGATAATGATGGAGCAGAGCAATGGCTTCAGCTTTGATGCCGGGAACATGTTGTCGACTGGACTCATGTCAGGCTAGAGTCAGAGCTACCAAATACACCTCACATCCTTATCCTCTGTTACAAAATCGAGTCAGAATATCCGGTTTGAACTGGTTTTGCATATGTGATTGTGTGCATCTGCCTACATGTTTGCATGTGGCTCCATTTGCCAGTTTGCTAGTTCTGTTCTCCTACGTGAACCCACGCTAATCACAGACACCCACACCCCCAGCACACACACACACACACACACACACACACACATACACAGAGAGAGAGAAGCAGAGACATCAAGGGCCCTTGATGAAGTGTGTTATCTTACACCCTTGTCTCTGCTTGCATGTGTGTGCACAAGCACATGTGCACCTTTTATTTTTAGGGTGGCTGCCGTGCGGTGGAGGTCAAGCAGGGTGCCAAAGGACTTCAATGAGAAGGACATAGCTCAAACTCCAAGTATGTTTCCACACTGCATCCATCACTGCCTGGCTGACAGCTGCCCCCACTGCACACCACCCGGCTGGCCACATGAATACATGATTTAACATAGCCCAGCAATTTTAATAAGGGGGGCTGAGGGGTGGTATTGGGGCAGTGATCGCTGGGTGATGGGCCCACAAGGCTCAAAGAGGACCTAAAGGTGGAGAGGATTTGTCATGTCAGGGTGGTACAACATGGTCATGATTTTCCTTTGACCCCTTGGGCAATTTATCTTCCTCCAAGTAGCTGTTATGTGGTAGCAGGTTATTAATAGAAGTGAACACTGATGTACATCCGCATTGGACAGAGGCTATTAAAATGCCTGTATTTGCTTTACAAGGATCCCCAGATTTTATGTGGGATCATGCAAACCACACTTTCACTGGGCAGAAGAAGCAAAGAGAACAAAGGGAATGTCTTTTCAGTAGATTATAGTTTATTTCAAGCCTAAGAAAAAAGAAGTCTGTTTTTTTTAACAGTCTGATATAAGTACCAACAATTGGTCTTTTTGTGACATATCTCATACAGGAATTGCCATACCCCATACTGACTGGTCACCAAAGATACTCTTATTGAAGATGATATAAATTAAAATATATAAACAGCAACAGTGAACTGGTCGCCACTAGCCTGAAGCATATATTTGATTGAAATGCCTTTTTGATGACACGACTAAACTGCAGCCATAAACACACTGTTGACAAGCTTTGAGAGGTTTTATTGGTTTAACCAAATGTCACATCGTTTCATACCCAATCATGGTTTATGATTTTTTTTTTCCTCTGCGGCCGACTCATGTTTGCAAATACCGATTTTATTTTCCTAACATTTCTCTCATCCCCGTGCGCCCGGTGATTTGATATCTCTGTCGCGCAGGCAGTGGTGGCACAGCGCGCGCACATAACCGGCATGGTTATCTTGACACGCTCGCGGGACTGAAACGCCTGCAGCTCGCGCCGTGATCTGTGACAGTTGGAAATGGACAGTCAGGACGGAGGAGCTGCCAAACCCTCTGACACAGGTAGGGAAATATTTATGACATTAATTATAACATTTCGGGCCTGTCTTCCTCTCCATTCGTGTCATTTCTGACGCGAATGTCGATTGCTGTCGTCTGTCGTCTAAAACATCTCCACTATGCCTTTGTTGTATGGTAAAATGTAATTATTTTGCCTCTAACAAACAAGTAGAGGTGTTTGTTAACGATATAAAAATCACTACCATTATTTGTTACAGCTGACATTTCTATTTTATGTCATATCACCACAATATGTCTTCATACACGCACCGAATATTATATATGCTGTGATTTATATTTATTACAGTCTAGAGTACTTTTTTCTCTCATAAGGATAACGTTAAGTGAATTTATCAAAAATGGTTGGCTACAAGCTCGCCTTTGTCTTCAATTTGTCGAGAGAGCTTTTGGGAAACTTGCTTGGCTTGAGACTAATGTGTTTTGCGCCTTTAAAATGCGTAACCACAACTGTCGCTCCAGCTCAAAACTAGTGGAAACTTTTAAAAGGGACTACTCACCGTGTTTCGACTATTGTCTGTGGCAGATAAACTTATTTAGTTAGTAGACTGCCGCGTTTCCAGGATTTTGTTCATAGCCTACCATGTTGAGAAAGGTGGACTTTTTTTTTTTTCTTTTTTTTTTACAGTCGGAGGTGGGCCAAGGTATAGTAGGCTGTAATGGTGGGAAATGGTTTATTAAACATAATCTAATCTAACGTTAATTAATGGAGCAATTGTTTCCCCCCGGGGTTCAATGATTGACTCTGCCCATCACAGTCTCAGTCCTCAGAGAGAGAGGAGAGGAGAAAGGGGCGTCTGTCTCTGTGACCATGCACGTTTTTTTTTTTTTTATGACAGAGAGAAGCTTATATGTGTCAGCTACCTGAAATATCCCATGAAAGTAGAAAAACACAGCTAGGTCAGAGAGAGAGAGGGAAAGAGACATAGAGATGTAACTTGAGTGCCTAAATGTGGGCACAACAGCAAAAAACACTGCTGAATATTTAATTGGGCTTTTATTTGACAAAAAGCTCCCTGTCTTACAGGGGTCTCCGAACAAATACCAGTCTGTTTTCTCTGTCTTTCTTTTCTTACTGAGTGGGGTCATCTGGGCCTCTTTAGGATCCCATAAGATGGGCTATTCTTTAGAGCTAAACAGGGCTCAGCGGTGACTTTAGTCCTCCCAAGAATATTAAGAGTAAACTTAGTGAGCTAAGCGGTGCGAGCAGGGTGCACATGTGCGCACTTACCCACGTCATTCAGTAACAAGTTGGCAAAAAAACATCATGTGTCAGTATTTCAAATTTGGCTCCTATATAGCCTATCTTCTTATGGAAGCCTGCCTCTCACTTTGTCATTACTGTGAGTGTTGCCATGGCATAGTCAGCTGCCACTCAAATCAAGCAGACTGGACTTCACTGCTTAAATGCCCAGCACTGGCAACATCATCATCTTCCGCATCCTCCTCAAATGACCCTTCTCTCATCCTTCCCCGTCTGCCTCAGCTTCAAATCTAAATGGCTTCAAATGATGCCTGTCTGCTGCCAAGCACTGCTGCACCTCCAAAACGACGTTCCCTCCAACTGTATGCAAGCAGTCATTTTCATTGTGAACAAAAAAAGGCCCTTTATTCATCAAATCCTGCGCCTCCCCCTGCCCACTCCCCAGGGTGATGCTGTAATTTTCACTAGCACTCCAGTGTGAGACTGGGAGAGCTTGTACTTACATTACTCCTGTGTGTAATTCTGTTGAGCTTTTAGGTGTGAACACAGCTGGGCCGTGCTCACACCATCTGAGCAATACAAAGATTCACAGAAATTCACCAAGCAAGCTTCTTAGGAATAGGCCGAGGGCACTCACATTTTTTTTTCTCTTCTTTACCTGTGCACTGCCAAGAGCTTGTTATTTACTGTGGCTAAACCCAGTGGGACACAACTAGACCAAGTGGGCTCATGTCAGGAAATATTTCTCACTTCCTTGCTTGGGGTTATGTTGGTTTTTTGGCACAAAAAGCATGATTTTTGGTCAAATATTTGGCTTTAGACAGGATTTAGTTTAGAAGTTATCAAGGTGTGAGTTAAGATACTGATTTTTCAGCTTCGCATCACGTCAGGCCCGGTCAGACCCGAGTATAGCTTGAGCAGTGCCCCGTATCCCTCAGCGTTCTGCCCCTGGGAATATGCCACAATCACAGATTACTTCTTTTATCCCAAACATTGGTAATGAAGTTGAGTGACCAGCATATCTTTTTCTCCCTCCCTACCTTTCACTCCCACCTCAGCGCGCTCCCCTCTATACTTTGGCATTTGGCTGCTGCCGTCTGTCTCAGTAAAAACCATCAGCTGTGAAATTGAGAATAATCATGTGGAACGAGATTGGGACGGGAGCAGCTTGAGCTCCAGCCCTTCACTGTCAGTGGACTCATGGTTCCTGCTGATAAAGTCCTCCGAGGACTGAACAATCATCCACAACACATTTCCTGTTGACGTGTGGTGAATATTAGTTTTTGTCATCTGTATGACCTATCATTCTGCAAGTCTAGCATAAAGATTATTTCTGCAAGGTAAGCCACTCTCGCCATATGAGAAACACTGTCTGTGAGGTCTTGTTAACAAAATAATGAGGTATACATGTATTTGTTGTGCTCAAGTAAGGAGTGGACCTTACTACGTTTATATGCTCCAGATATCCAAAATGTTTCCATTTTTAAGTCACAAGTTTGGTGTGGTTGCGAACAACGTTCTTGGTAGAATCAGGAATTATTTGGATTTAATTAGTCCAAGTTCCAGTGCTACTTATTGATTCAATTTCTCATTGAATCTTGATGTCAGTTATTATGATACTCTGTGTGAGAAAGAAAATGTTGACTTTTTTTAGCATCATGTACCATGTACCATGTGCCATGATAATCACTACATTGTATATCATATTTAAGTATATAGCACATAGTCTTACTCTATTTGCCATTATCTTTTAAAGAAATGTTAGCCAAATACAGTGAATAGCAGTGATGGTAACTACTCGTGATTTGTATAAAGTCTGTTAATCTCGATCAAAACAAAGACTAACATTACAGCTGCATGGGTGTTTAACAAACATTTTTAACAGTGGAAAATATTCAGCGTAATTGCAACAATAACAAAAGCACGGAGTTGTTCACTGTGAACTATATGTATGTTTAGGCTTTTGCATTCAGGTTAGAGTTGGGGCTACAAAAATACATCAAAAATGCTTAATCATGCATGAGGTGTTTCCTCCCATGCAGTAAATTGCTTGTCTACAGGTATTGCATTTAGTAGTGTTATTCTCCACACTCATAAGTGTACAGATGGAGAGGGCCACCTGTTCTGTGGCACTCAGGAACGTAGGTCTTAAATCCATCAGGGCAGTCCACCAGTAGCATTGGCCCACTAAGCACAACACTCCTTTAGAGGCATTTTTTTCCAGCAAGGTAACCTTCATTCTGTTTTGGACATACCCAAGTTTCATTATTCCAGTTTGACACTACATCTTCAGTGGTTCATTTAACATATTGACTTTGTCAGGTAAAAACATCACAACTCCCATTTTGGTGATAATCACGTTTTAACTCCAGTTGACCATTTACAACCAATTAGACAAACTAAAACAATACATAACATACAGCTCTACAATAGTCCTCAAGATGTTTTTTTTTTAACTTAAAAGTAAATAAACATTATTTTTACTATGAATTGTAGCCCCTACAGTATTTCTTTTTCTTTTTTAACAATTATTCTCTTCATTAAGACAATTCTTCTTCAGTGGAAATATACAGGTGAGAGTGACAGATATGATAGGAGAGAAAGGGTTGATGACATTTGAAAAAGATTATAATCGAAAGCAGAATATTTTGAACACAGTATTATTCATTCATTCATTAACCTTTATTTAATCTTGGAAAACACACTGAGGACGAATCCTCATTCTCAATGGTTCTGAGGAAGCAGAACTTATAGGAAATACGAGGAAACTACATGCAATGATCAGTTGAACTAAAATGTTTACGTCCAGAGACTTCTTGACTTGAGAGGAGTCTAAACTGAGATGAAGTTCACCTATGAGTAGGTGAAAAAGTGACACTCCAAAATTAAGGGCAAGACCAGGCTCAAAAGTCCATATCAAAGGTTTTAATGCTGATGCGTTTCAGCCGGAGCCTTCATCAGAGCATGGGATGTGCACCTGTCCCAGATAACTTTAATTAGTTATCTCCACTCTCAGGAGTCTAAACTGAGTCAGCGTATCAGACAGTACAATGTACTGTAAAAGAGTCAGAACTGACATGGGGACTTGGAGAATGAGGTCTGTGGCACGTGTTGCATGAGGTCCAGAAAACCAGTATGCACCGTAGGTTGCACATTCACCAGAGTGCCACATGGCAGACATTTTTTTAAATAAATGTCCAAGAGTACTATGGCAAAAGTTAAAGTTGGCTTAAGGCAACACTCTTCTGTCTTTGTCCTCTGAGGGCTCAGACTAATGTGGATACAAAAATCCCAATCTAGGACCGAGTAATTTAAAATGAAGCGTTGTCGTGGTCAAAATCAATGACATGACAAACCGCTATTGTCCTGAACAGAAGCTTCCACCACTGCTGCATTATATGTGCAACAGACACCTTATCACAAAGGACTCAAAACAGATTGCTTTTTCCAAACCTCTCCCTCAGCCCGGCTCACTTAAGACACGTTGGAATGGATTTGTGCCTAAGTCTCCCATCAAAGATGCGATGGCTCCCGGGATGTGTCATTACAAGTCAGATGACAGTCTCCCTCACATAGTGGCAGTCTAATCCTCCCTTTCGACTGATAACTGTGACCTTTGCTTGGCTGCTTTCTGAAAATCCCCTCCAACAAACCTTTGCTAGCTTGGAGCTTAGAGTGGAAAAACAATCTTTGAAGGCACTACAAAAATGTGAAAATGGCTGCAAAAGATCAATAGGAAAGGTGTAATGACAAAAGGAGCTAGTTAATGCTGGGCTCTGATATACTGACTGAAGAGAAACAGACTCTCTGGCCATGGGCTTAGTTGAATGTTTGGTTACACTAAAAGGGTTTTCACAGCTCATATATCACTACATGAGGAGTGTGACTCATCCTCCCTGAGGTTGGGTCATCAGCTTTATTGTTGTTAAATAGGGTAGAAGTCTTTTGTTGTTATAGAATTGATTTTTTTGTATGTAAAACTGTTTTACAGAATGTAAACCTAACACATTCACATGCCCTTATTTCTACAGCTCCCGTGTAAGAAGGGCCTCTCCTCATCATGTCATGTAATATCTGTGCCCCGGCCCCTAAAGTCAACAGGACTGTATACACACAGCACAGAGGGCCCCTTGATTTCTCCGTTTTGGAAACATCCCATGAAGTCACCACTCAAATACCAGCCACACACTGGCGCAAGAGTAGTTTTCCAAAAATCCCTGTGGCTTTGTAGTCTACGGCTAGTAAAAACAAAATTCTGCTTTCACTTGCATTAAGAAAGGCATATCACACATCACAGTACATTCATTCATACGTATACTGCCGTGCTTCCTCTCTGTTCATTTAGCAGCATCAAGGACATTTGTACCACTTGCCATTATCTGAAACTGAAATAAGTGTAGTCCAGATATTTTAGAAATAATGACTGTGTTAATATTTAAAGCATTTTTACCAATCAACTGGAACCAGAAGATCTAAACAGATATGGGATGAAACTAGAATTATGGCCCAAAACACCAAAGCTGCATAAAATTACAGAGGCAACACTGATACTGAATAAATGTTGTTGCTGTTGTTGTTGTTGTTGTTGTTGTTGTTGTTTTAGATGCCTGCAAGAATGGGCTGGTGTATGTACCTGAGCTGAACTGATGGTCACTTTATGAGTGCCTGTCATACAGCAGAAGTGTATGGACAGAAAGATGGGTGCACAACCTTGAGGGCTGTGTGGGAAGTTGGATTTTTGTACGGTCCATTACCTCACCATTCCCTCATGGCAGCATGGTGCGCAGGTTCAACACAGCAGGCGGCTTTGTGAATGTAGTTGTGTGTGTGTCTGTGGGTGGGTGCACCTGTGCTGTGTATTTGTGTGTATGTGTGTGTGTGTGTGTGTGTGGTGGGGAGGAGGAGGTGTGACTTTAACTTAGCCCCAGAGGAACTGTCCTTTAGAATGGGGATGGACAGAAATCCTCAGAGAGTGTCTTTTACACTTTAGACCAAATTTATCCATATAATTAGCCTGCCTGTTCAGGTGAGGCTATTTAAATGAGGGTATAGACTCCTTTTACAATGAAGCTGCATATTTGTGCTGCCTCCTGTTAACCACAAATTAGAAGAAACTAAAAGACAGATTGCAGTCCACTGAAGGAGCATGGAGCCACATCACAGAATAAAATCGTTATTTCTCATCCTTTCTTATTTCTAATTTGACAGAAAGGAAAATCCAATTATACCAGTAGAGAACCAAATACTAAATCAACGTTACCTTTACCATTTTAACTTATTTTTATGAAAGAACATCCAAACAGCATCCGTATGTGTTTTGTCATATTTTCCCCTGTAATTTGGCCTCAGGACAGGACTATCTATGATCTACTAGACCAGTGCTGGTGTCCCATACCCTCTTTAATTTCTCCTTACAGTTAAATCCCAGTCATTGGTGCAGAAAAGTGATCTTCCTACTGAAGTCTTTAGAGGAGGGGACACCTTGAAAGGGTGTCTCTGCTTTAGAGATGGTTTTTCCCTCTTTCGCTGTGTATCTACTGCATATTCCATATGTTACCATGTCCTGAGGGGACAGTGCTTGTGTGTGTGTGTGTGCTACTTCCCAGCCATGTCATTTATGGATTAAAAACATGTAGATGTTGCTGCAGAATATAGGTTGGATCATCACAAAGGCCAGGCATGAAGAATAGACATCCAATAAAACATCGAGTGTTTGAAACATAGCTACTCAATTCTGTAGTTTTGAGACAGTGACACGGAAATGTAGGCTATATCATCATTTTGTCTTTACATAGCCTGTAATATAACTGAAGGTATAATTGTCAAGTCTGACGGTGGTAAAGAATAAACATATTTCCTTTCTTTGAGACATCAGAGAGTAAAGGCTCCCCGTGCCCCAACCAGGCTGAAAGCCCCACTAAACTGAGATGCAAATCACACTGTACAGCTGTGCCAAAATTGGAAGTCAGCTTTTTTGCTGAGGAAAGGAACACCTCGGCCATTATTAGACCATTCCTGCCCTCTAGGTTTTTTTTTTTTGTTTGTTTGTTTTTTTTACCTTGGCTCAAATAGCTGGGTTTTGCATCTGAATTTGCAATGCATTCCCTTATTTTGAAATACCCCAATTTAGCTCTTCTGTGTTCCACTGAATTGTCATATTTCTTATAATAACCCATTCCTTTTGAACACAAAAGACCAACGGTGCAGGCTAGAGTAAAGGGTGGTCGTTTGAACCAGCTGTTATTTCATGGCATCACTGCTTGTATAGTGATGTCATTCTCAACTGTGACTGATTGATAGGTGACTGATCATTGATGGACAAAGCCCCTGGACAATCTGTGCACTGTTATGTACTATTCATAACAATTAATTTGACTAAAATGACCTGCTTAAAGCTACTACATGAAGAATATTCTCAATATATCATTCTTAAATTGATTTTGATAGCATAGTACAATGAACACTTTATTTATTTTGTGTGTTGGTTTCAATTTATTGACTTGTATGGTTACCAAGATTGTCTTGTGACAGCTGTACATGTCTGTAACAATAATAAGTTGAGACCAAGGTTGCAAAGCTATCCTTTAACCTAGTGTAGCCTCTCAGCTTTATTTTGTTTTGAACATCACCTTGGGGTACTCATCAACAACGTGTTAGCCCTAGGGGTGTAACAATCCATAGATCTGGATCGATGTATCAATTTAATGATCAATGATCCAATATAGATACTGAGTAAAAATATCAACCCGTATCATCATGCTTTTATTTTGAAATTCCCATGGCACATCAGTGTCATTATTTCTGTCCAAGCACACTGCCTCCCTAAGTGTTAAAATAGTTCTAGTGCCAGGCAGATATTGGCAGCCGCAGCCAGCAGACAAGAAGAACACAATAAGGATATCTACTCCCCTCTCAGGAATAAATCAGCTGAGTGGGAATATTTTCTGTTGATTTCAGAGAAAAGACAGGTCAGATGACAAATCACATGCCATACACAAATGATGCCAGGGCAACATAAAATACTCAGACAACATGACAAACCTGGCCAAGCACCTAAAATGTGTCAAACAGGTAGGCGATATAGTTTTATATCGATCTTCGGCCGCTGAATTGAATCTAACTGAAATCATAACAGGGCTGACTTTGTGATATTGGTAAAGATCGTATGATTGTCCAGAGAATCAATATTATATTGTATCATTATGAAACTTGTGATTTACACCCCTAGTTAGCTCAGTACTGCCATTTGAGCTACAGTTCAGTAAGAGAGTGAAGATGTAAAAAATTCAGACATTTTACATGAACTAAACATGGTATTTATTAAGGGCAGGATGGTTCAGGAAGTACAGCAGTCATCTAGTAATCAGTAATCAGCCATTTCTTTGTCCTGGTTACCTGTCGAAGTGATGTTGAGCATGACTCTGAGCCCCTGACTACTCCTGATGAGCAGGTGGGTACCTCAGTTTATAAATATGGGTTTGAATGGATGAATGTGAGGCAGACATTGCAAAGTGTTGGAGTAGTTGGTAGACCAGAACAGCTCTTTATAAATACTGTCCATTTACCATGATGTGTTACATGTTCTGTGTAACCAAACTAACAAGCTGTATACTGAGCCTGGATAGCTGTACCATGAGCTCTCATTAACATTTACCAACCGTAGTTAGTTTGTTAATTTGAGGGTCCTGGCTATGTCCAAACTTCAAGAATATGTTCACTCATATTCCCACAGTAACAAAGTAGTTAATGGCAAAACACAACAAAACAAAGCGTTACCTGCAGCACTGCTAGAGCTAACATAATCCATCTGAATCTTCTCAGTGACAGTGATGTAAAACACTACCACTTAAGAGCGGAAAGGAACAGTTCACTCATAATGCAAAAAAGATATTTTCTCTCTTAGCCCTGGTGCAGTCCTTCCATCTTGGCAGGTTCTGTGTGATATGGTGAGGTTTACATCTTGCTGCAATCTGCTGTTTTGTGGCACCCCAGTAGTCTGAGGCTTGATGGGTATTGTTTTGTGGAACTCAAATCGTCCACAGGTCTCGGGAGTGAAGAGTTGGGAACTATTTCCTGTTGAGGGACCCCTGCAAACTGCACTCATGTATATCTGCTATGAATTAATAGTCTTTGGTGGTGGTTTGCTGTTGATGTTTCATGAGAAAAAGGAAGGGGAAAATGTTTGGGGATTCTTTTATTTGGTGAACTACTCCTTTAAGGTGTCAGCATAGTGAACAATTTCAAATTCCATTGGTAACATTAGTGCATGTAATACTAAGTTATATTAGTATTACATTGCTCAGTGAAAGTAGTTTTAAGTGCGAGTGTGTTGGCGTGTGTGTGTAGGTTTGATATTTTAGTTTAGTATAGTTTCAAAAACATGAATTGTGTTTTCTGCCTGTGGAGTATTGTGCTGCTATATTTGGAATCGTCATTCACCTCAGCCATTTCTTTGTCTGGCCCTACTGGGATGGCAGAGAGGGCTGAATGTTATGAATGAAGAATCTCATCACCAAAGACAAAAATAGCCAAGACCTCAACGGTTTTCACCTCGTCCTATTTCTCAAGGCACTCTCCTTTTCTTTTGCCATTTAAAAAAGTTAGATTTTTAGCACCTCTTGGGTGTGTGTGGGTGGGTGAGTGGTGTATGTATACGTATGTGGGCAGGTGGGTGTGGGTTAATTAGCTTTGAGACATAACTGTAACTCTGAAGGCTTCTCTCTCTCTCATGTTACAGCTTTATTATTTCTAGACTGAATGCAATTCCCCTTCTTATCAGTTAATCTTGCTTACATTGTTATCTCACTTACCTCTGAGCTTATTCCTGTTTGCTTGTTTAACCCATGAATAGGCATTTTAGAAAATTCAGAAATTAAAAGAATCAAGGATTGAGCTGTTGGTGAAAAATCATGTGGGCTATATTTTTCCTTATATTCATGGCAGTCTTTCCTGAAGAATATTTTGTACTATATTTTTTTACTATTAGAGTAATTCTAGTGCCAGTACCTGTTTTTTTTTTTTTTTTTAACTGCTTACCTGGTTAAAAAAAAAAACTCTCATTTAATTCTTATCCTGACATCACAATAGATGGAGGGCAAAATGTATTTACCATGCTAATGAGTTGATAGTTGTATTTAAGCAATATGTCTTGAATAAGAACTTCCTTTACCTGTTTTCCCACAGTTGAGGTAAATGTGCAGCAGTGGGTTAAAGCTCTTGCTGAGTGAATGTGGAGGAAACATTTCCTCTGTAACCTGTATCAAAATGGACACCGCAAGATTGTTTTGTTTTGTTTTGTTTTGTTTTGTTTTGTTTTGCTTTGTTTTGTTTTTTTCTTCCACTAGCCTAATCCCTGTGGAGCAATTGACTCAAACCCTCAGAGAAAGCGACCAAGATCTCAGGTGCTGGCTTGCCTAAAAATGCAAAACTACAACTGGAAAATGGTTGAATATATATTTTACAGTAGCATTGCTCTTGGCGTGGGGATCTCTTAATACTGTATGAAATTATGAGTTTGCTTGGTTTGGAATTTAGCAATAATTGTGCACTGATACCACAAATTCACTGCTCAAGCCAAATTACACCATCATCCAATATGGAGAACCCATCTAGTCTGCCACTTGTCTCATTAGTTTGGGGTCATTTGACAAAATGAAAATAGTGCCGTTCTCTTTTCATTTACTTTATACTCAAGGCATGAAACCCTCTATTGAGGACAGTGAAGCAGATGGAAATAGAGACAAACTCACTGGTCTCTCACTGGTGTGCAAAAACTTTCAAATATGCGTCAGAATTACCACTTGATACCATTGAGAGATGAATAGAACTTAGTGCCAGATTGCCCATGAAAGTTGATTGAAGGGTGCATCAGTCAGAAACTTCATGATGGTAACCAGTTAGGTCTAAATGTGTAATGTGTAGCTCAGATATAGTTTTACAGTAGCAGTTTTAATCAGCCAGAGTCACATAACACAAGTGTTACCAAGCCTACACAATTGAAACAGACAGTTTTGTTGTCAAGAAGTGGCACTATCATAAATGACAAAATGTTGCATAATATATTAGACAAGATGAGAGTTAGTATAGCTGACAAGCATATGCATTCAAACTAACAGGCAGATAGTTTGGTTTGGAAGAGCTCATCCAGGTGGGAAAGTGGCTTGCTTCTGCTGCTCACCTTACCCCCTTGAATAACTAGCTAGATTATTCAGGCAATTAAACCCATTTTCCCATGGGAGTGCACCTAATTAAACGCCAATACAATTTAGACTGTCTGTTTTTCAAGATGAGTCAGCAGAGATTATCACTTGTAGGATGAATGGTTCGGGGAGCAGAGGAGAGAATGAGCAAAGATATAATCTGGAGTCATCTGTCAGTCTTGGAATGATTTGATCCAGAAATAAAGCAGTACTGAATTTGTTCACATGCTGAGCTGCCTCAGCAATGCCCATTCAAGCAAAAAGAAATTGAATTAGTCTGTTTGGATAACTCCTGATGTGGCTTGCCATCAATTAGCTATGCAATGTCAAGATCCTCTGTCTTGTTGCAGGTAAAACAGAATATCGCCTGCTTTACTGAAGATTTGCTTATCAGTGACTGCAGTGGGGACAGTATTGCGTTATTTCTGCTGTCTCCAGGATTTGATTGCCACTGGAATGGCCCACTTTTTTCTGGTGAAAATACTTGTGCAGAGTGCTTATTAAGAGGGGCAGATTATAATGGGAGATGCATTACAGCAGCCTGGCATTACCGTACCTTCTTTTACTGTGTATTATCATGCATTTCAAGCATCCTTGGCATTTGGCACTCACTTCACTCTCTGGGTTCTCTGAATTTTGAGATCCTAGTCCAGCATGAGGAGCCAGCCGCACCAACAGCTCTCCTAACTGTATATTTATCAACAAATGAGATGGAAAACCACCCTAAACACATCTCTTAGTCATCCTCATTAGTCATCCCTGCCTCCTTGCTTCCCTCCTCCTACCTCCTGCCTTCACTCCACATGGAAAGCATACGTTCCCCCCTGTAAATGGAAGGATTTTGTGCCCGATGTGCCATCGATTAGCATAATCATGTTTAGCATTTTGCAAAAGTTCTAAAAGCAGTGAGAATATAGCTTAAAGTCAGGACAGAACAAGAACAACGGCGTTTAAAGCAGGGAGACAGACGATGTGAGTAAGAGTGAGAGATAAGACGCCTGACACTTTGATTGAGGTGTCATCAGTGGATATGTGTGCCCGCTTTATCAGTGTTATTCACTGGCTATTAACTGTTCTGAAAGCTGGCAGGAACACAAGGCGCTAAGGGAAAACAGGCAGGATCTGGCTTAACCCTGCTTTGGCCCTGGAGTCCTCTCAAAATTTAAAAATTGTTAACGCTAGTGTATGAGGAGATTTGGGTCTTTTTCAGCTAAAATTCCTCAAGGAGGTAATGGGATTGCCAAGTTTTGAACCATTTTTTTTCCAGGTTTAAGTTATTGAGTTAATTATGGGCCCAATCCCCTTCTACCTAGCTTGTCTTACAGCAAGGCATTTGTCAAGCTGGCTTTTGTCATAGTTATGAGTCATAAATCATTACGTTCAAATGAATCCCACTGAGGTGTCCAATCCTTTACTTTCTTTCAGTGTAGTTAGATTTATATTTCTTGTTTAACATATAAAGAATGGAGGTTGGATTGAATTAGTGTGTAAAATCACATAGAGCTCAGCCTAGAGTAAAATCTACATGACACTGTAACAGTCAGCAGTCATGTTACCGCGAGGAAACCATGTACGTTTTCTGCAATATAACAGATACTGCCAACAGCAAGATGGACAGGATTGTGTGGAAAATGTAATAGTAAAAGATTTCCACCAGCTTACGCCCATGCACTGTGTGCATTCCCTGTTTTTTTCCTCATCACTTAGCCATACACTTTCAAATTTTTGAGGGTTGTTGTTATATGTATAAAAAATATTAATGAGAATTTAGGTCAAGTGCTGCATCGAGCTGTAATTGCTCGCCTCAGTTCGAGATGAAGGTGGCAAGAAAAGGATTACAGCTGACTATAGTCCGATCCCTTCAGCAGCCCACCTCTGTCAGAGAGGGAGAACAGCTCTGTTCTCTAGTCCCAGCTAATCCCTCCTATTCTAACCAGCACTCCCTCGCCATACACTTTCATGGCCCACATTCACCATGACTCACTGGATTAGCCTGGAAGCAGGATCTCTGAAACTTTTAGTTACATTTGAAACATGCCACTGATGTCTCCGGCAGTTTGAAGCCAGCTGAATATTTAAGGTTAACACAGGTGAAGCAGGGACTCTGCATCAGAGTAAAGCTTATTGACATTTATCATCAAAGGTTTGGGCAGCTTCATTTTTTTTTAGTATTGAATCACCATGGTCTACATTGCTTTCTGCACAAAATTGCACATCATATCACATTGTTTTTGCTTAACCGGTTACGTGGTGTTTTACTTTTACACCACAAATAAACTTCTACTTGGCACAACTAAGGTAATTTTCTGCTTTTCTGCTTTTGCTTTTTTTCCATTGCTTGCATGTGACTCAAAGTATTGTGAGTTTTCCAGGACATTGCTGTCATTCAGGCACAGGTCACATTTGCACAGTGGCTGTAGGGCATAGGCTTTCCCAGATGGTAGATGACAGATGCCCACAATCACTGCTGCTCTTGGTTGGACTGCAGTCCCTCCCTTCAGATATAAAACTAGCCCCCCTCCACCCCCCATATCCCCCAATGTCCCTGTCCTCCTATTTGTCCTAGCCCCGTTCTGTCTCATCATCTACCTCCAAGTTGCTTTTGCAGTCTGTCTCCTGTGTGTGTCCACTTAGTGCATTAGTATTCTGTAATCCTTGTTTGTTTGAGGCTTTCTTTCTCTGACTGATTATCATTCTGTCCTTTTTCCATCTTTTCTCAGACATCCTCCTCATTTTCCTCCGTCTCCTCCCTCCCTTCCTTTTCTCTCTACACCCTCTCAGCCCCACTTGGTCCACATTTAGCTCTTCTCCTTTGCCTCGCTTCTCCTCTGCCTCTTCAATTGTATGTGCATCCCACAGTCCTCTCCTCGCCTCTCCTCTCCCTACAAAGTGTTCCCATAGTCAGCACTAATCTACCACTCTTGTCCTTGGCTTGATCCCATGTCCTCTGCTCCATTTTGTCATGGAGCTGGATGCTGACCAAGGGTTTTAGCCACAATGAAGTGCCTGCTCTTACATCCTTTATGTCCTGTCACTGGGTGCAAAACATTTAGCAGAGACTTAGCTCTTGCAAGTATACGTCACGTGTGGGGTAACATATTGGCTGCTTGATCCCTCCAGTGGATGGTGGAAGTGGTGGAAGGTTGCCACCAACTCTGCACTTCATTAAAAGTAAGAAGACCATGATGAAATATCTCTCAGGTATTTCTAAAATTTGCCCAATCCAAATCCCTCTCTACCTGTATTACAGGGGAGCCAGGCTGCCTATGTGGCCAGATGCTAGTAGACATTACAAAAGAGTCCACCTGGGAGAAGGAGATTGCATTTTGCTATTCCAGGATGCAGCCCTCCTCAGCAATACTTACATGAAGCAGAAAACTATTTTCAAATTCAACTTCTTTGTGAGTTTTTTACTTGAAAGAAGTTAATTGCAAAGATTGAGGGATTTATTCTAGTTACAGTAGGTCTTGGTCAGTGTGTCCAGCCAATTGTTGAAAATTTAACTTCATCGGCCAATACATTTTGAATGCGTTGAATGCCACATGCCAAAACTGACATTTAAATGATCTCACATAGTCAGGATTTGTGCATTCTGTCATGAGTGGTATGGTAGTGGTAATGTAGTGTGGTATTTACTCAAGTGTCGTGTTTTACTGCTGAAAAGCTTTGCATCCTCAGTGCTGTAATCTCCAGTCAGCTGATGGTTCAGTGGTCTAGTTATGCATGCCCTAATTACATCCTCTTAATAGCTTTGTGGTTCAAATCGTCAAACAGCTCTTTTTGACTGTAGGAACTTAGCAAAGATATTCCATGGATTCAGGAATTGTTTATGTAGGCTATAAAGTTCCCAGAAAATAATTTTACCCTTGCTCAGGGGATGATATCTATCTATATCTGCGTATCGGGAAACCTTTAAGTGCAGATAGTAACGCTTTTGTTCTTGATTTTTCAAACACTGATGTGACGAAATTTCTGCTGCAGCACAACATAGACACTGAATGCAACTAGTACCAAGCAACAAACTGCATAAACCAATGAAATAAAACACTGAAAACTGCAAGCTGGACAAATGAAGAGGTGCATGCCCTTATCAGAATTTTGGGGAGTTGGAGCTCAACTCACTTTTAAATGAAAAATGTTATTGAAATTTTTTGCGTCATATCCTTTGCTGTTGTTTCTTCATAAAGTGGAAAAAGAAACAAAATCAAACCCAGAACTTTGGGTTCTGAAAAGTCACAGATTATGGAAAGTTCCCATTGGCAGTCATAAGGGCTAAAAGAGGATGAAACTGAAAAAGGTAGATGATAGATGGAGGCTGCATTGGGTAATACGAACACAATCAAAGAACAGCTAGAACAGTCGAATAGATTCAGAAAATTGCATCCCTTTACTGTAATGCAGCATTTAAAACCAAGAAAGGAAACAAATATCACAATATTACAATGTTTTAAATCCCAGATTATATCTAGCTACAACGATATAATATTGATATGTCACCCAGCCCTACATGAGGGAATGTTTTTCAGAAACTCCTAACTATTTGACTCCCAACTGTGAGCAAATTATGAACTCGAGACAGAACACAGAGAACATTGCAATACATTTAAACACTACCTTAATCTGTACCACAGACATTAATCGCAAACAAGGGTACTAGCATTTTCTAGGCACTTGGAGGAAAAGCGTTTAAAAATACCACCTGTTAACATGAAAGTGCTGCAGTAGTGCTGTGTTGTGGTGCCAGGTTGTGAAAAAATATTAAATGTACAGCACTGAATCATGCTGTATGGCTGCACACCTGCCTTTAGTTGGATGATTAGACTTCGGCCTGGTCTATTCTCCTTTTCCAGGGCTTTTAGGGCTCTACATGGTCTAAACAGTGCATACTGCAGCTCTCCTAAGATCAGTGCATTGCAAAAAGCACCTAATTTGTGATAATCTGTGACCAGCTTGCTGTTTTGACAAGGACCATGCCAGCCAGGACGTTTGGAGGGGAAATGCACATTAGGCGAGGGGTGGGGATTATGAAAGGAACTCCAATTCATTTCTAGCCATCAAGCATACTGCTTAACATTTGCCAACATAAACACACACACACACAAACACTCTCTCTCTCTCTCCCTCCTTCCTCTCTCTCCTTTCTCTCTCCTTCTCTCTCTCTCACGCACACACACACTCTCTCTCCGTCCTCTCTCTTGCTCTCTCTCTCACACACAGGCCTGTATATACAAACATATACAGAGAGGGAGAGAATTGAGTGTATTGAGTCAGATGTGCCAAGTAGTCATTTTCATGATGATCAATGCCCAGCAGTGGCTGGTCATTTTATAAATTGGCTTGCCTTCCCTTTATGGCACCTCCAGCATGCATACTCAAGAGTTAGGCTGCAGCTTTTAAAAGAACATACTGTAGGTCTGCATGTTCAGAATGTGGGTTCTTAGGCAAATCTATGCTTGACCAACTAAACCATACTCAAAGGGGCATCAAAAGCATGGACATAGTCTTTACACTGGCACTCTGTTGGTTGACCAATCAACCAACAGAGTGACTTAAGCTTTACTGAGCACACAGTAACAAAAACATAGAGCCTTAATTATTCTTGCAGAGATGCTTCTCCCAAGTACCTAATAAATAATTTTTTTTTTACCATGCTATCAAACTTTCTCGATTCTGGTTTTGTCACCTGCCCAAACTGAACATATTCCATTTGCCAAATGAAGAAAGTGATAGTGTCATGTATGCAGATGTTTTATAGAGATTTTCACAGCTTTGAATGCTGACCCCTGAACAATATGATTTGACTGCTGAGTGGCTTTCACTTACAAATGTAAAAAAAAAAAAAAAAAAAAAAAAAAAAAGCTGTACTTGCACTGAGCCTAAATAAATGAATTTTAATGTAAAGACCACAGAACATGAATCGAGTGCAACGAACATTGCTCTATTTGCTGTGGTCATTTGGCTGTGACAGATTAAATGGCAATTAGATTTGTTTGCTATGGTAGCAAGCCATTAGGATTGTAAAGTGTGTCACATATAATTGCTAACTGTGCAGACACGTTGTATTGTAGCTATAGTCTGAAAGCAAAACATACTAAAGGAATCATGAATATTTTTGTGTCCTTCTGTGTCACACAAGGTTAGAATAACATTAGATTAGGCTTTTCCTATTGGCTCCTCCACTCAGCATGTGCAAACTAGTAAACCTAGCTGGTCAGCATCAGCAAACAAACCTTTTACTTAAGATAATCTTTTAAATGTTTTAAACACTATCATAGCTTTGCCCGGTTTTAACAGAAAAGTGTTTGCTAACTTTAAACAGCTAGCATAACATATCAATGTTATACATGAAAATGGACGCTACTTCAATCATCCTGGTACGATGATTTGAATGTGAAAGACCGCTGTCCTCCGTTCAAGTTCTGCACTAGAGACACATCAACTTCTGCCATGTGTTCCCTGTTATTGTCAACAAAAGAATTTGTCACTGCGACTTTGGCCATTATTAATCCACACTAGTTTTATGCCACCATGTTGTCATTAAACTGAACAGAACTTTCCAGCCCTGTATGATTTGTTTCCGTGTTGAGGCAGCAAATTACAACGTTATGCAATGTTACAGTTTCATTTAGCAGCTGCTTTTATCCAAGGCTATGTACATCTGGGAGTTAATACAACACAACCAAGGATCTAGTCAGGAGAGAACATCAGTAAGTGTCATAAAGCTAAGTTCAAGTACGATGGGATGTAGGTACCAACAGGCAGTGCACAGAGGCAATGCACAGAGACCATAGAAGCAGATTTTTTTCCCTCTTTTTTTCTCTTTTCAGTCTTTCAGATGTGGAGGTTTTTGCGTAAGAGCAGGGTTAAATTAAATGCTCTTTGAAAAACACCCTTCCTGGGTGCCTCAAGGAATGCCTTTCAGTCCTCACGTGCAAAGCAAATCAGAAGAGTAAAACCTTTGACATAGTCGTGGGATCATCAGACAAAGTGATCAGCTGTGCCAAGATTTCAGTTATACAATTCTGGTAGAAACTGTGAATTGTGGTTTACGTAAAATGCGTCACTAAAGGTCAGCAGGAGTGTCACCACAGACACCAGCTTTGCATTGTCTGCCATAATGCAAAATGCAGAGAGTTTTATCAGTGGGTGACAGGCTTAATCATTTTTATGTGTTCTCATTTGGCATTATCATCATCATCAATCTTTATTTATGGGCTCAGAAAATGCTATGCATTGCCCCTCTTTTCCATAAATGTTGAATCTACAGCATTAGAAAACACCATGGTCGAGACAGATGAACAAACACACCAAACAAACAAATTAGACTGAACATAAACATTATAGCTACGTTATGCAATATTACACATACATTTTTTACAGTGAAATGATGTGAGAGTCATCATTGCATTTGTTCTTTCCATCATTGAATTTGCAGCCAGCATGTTGTTATCAGCCCCTGATTGGCTCGTTGCTTCAGCTTCATTCAAAGCATCTCTGACACCACACGTTGCGCAGATAGACACATCCATATTTCAGATTAGTCAATGTTAGTTCCTCTCGCTGCAATTAGCACTGCAGTAATAGAAAAGGTTTATTCAAATCAGCTTACCTTGTTGCTGAAAGTCTTCACCACATTTTCAAATTGGATATCAGAGACAAAATAACCCAAGTAATCCAACAAGGTTGGATTACTTGGCGTGAACCCAGAAGTTGCCGTGAACCCAGAAGCAGGATCCACTCTGTTTGTTTACAAAGTGTTAGCTCTCAACTCCCTCTAGTGGTCAGAATTAAAGTACTGCAGCTTTAAGTCAAGCGCTTACTTATTGGTTAAGGCACTGCAGTGCCTTTTCTGTCCTTAGGTAGTGACACATAGAACTTGTTTTAGAAATGATTCATTCAAAAATGTGACGAGACTGGACGTCATTTATGCCATGCTTTACTGATGGCCAACATTAGGCATATTATCAGGCATATTGTATTATTTTTGAGTGCCTCCAAATCCATGGTTTTCACAAAGATGTATGACTGGGCCAAAAAATACAGAGCAGCTATTTGAGTGCCCAGCCAACTATTTGAGTGCCCAGCCAACTTTTTGAGAGCCCAGCCAGAAGAATAGTAAACATGGATGTGCACCTGCTATAAGTTTTACCAGTGTCACACAGGCGGCTCCACCAAATCTCCCTCTGACCCCCCCTCTTCCTCTGACCTATCCTCATGTGTCCCCTGCTGCAAACAGGGACTTAACATGGGACTAAGGCCACAGCAGGGCAGATGCCTCTCTGGAGATAGATAGTGCAAGGCCAAAGGTCAGACTGTGGCACCTGCTGCCTCATGGGGTTCCTTTGTTAAATCCTGATGCACACCTCATAGAGTGGTCACTGATGGATGTGGTGGTGTTGGAGTGACACATACACACACTCACCCTTACACACACAAGTGGAATGACGGGCCTAAGGTGTGGAGGATCACAGAGACCCGCAAATGGATGCGACAACAGCTGCCTACACCTCATCAATCTCTCCCACCACGTACAGTTTGGGGGTCTGTCAGGATTAGACAGACAGTCAGTAAATGTGAGACTGCACCTAACAGCGCACTGTAAACAGAGGCTGACCGCTCAAGGCACTGGACCATTCCAAGTAAACACTAATATCTGAAAATTCATCTGACTTGAATAAGAATTGGCCATCCCCTTTGACTTGGTTTGAGTGAAATACTGTGTCTTTGTTAGCCAAGTGATTACACTGGCATAAATGTCATATCATTTTTACTAGATTATCCATCAGATTATTGACACTTATTAGAAAATGTTATGCTCATTATCCTACAGTTCTTTTTGATCAACTTGCATATTGTCCTGATCAATCAATTCAGGATCAATCAATTGGGGTTGGGCCATATATCGATGTTATATCAGTATCATGATATCAGGCTACACGCTATAGTTATCTGAGAGTTTGGTTATCATAATGTATGGTGATGTGGCATAAGTAATGTCTTTTCCTGGTTTTAAAGGCTGTATTACAGTACAGCGATTCATTTTTCTGAAATTACAAGGCTGTTCTAGCTGTTCCATTATCACACCTACATTAGTAATTACTGTTTTTTTTTTTTAAAGAAATCTCTTGTGTTTAAATATCTTATGAATTATCTTAGTCATTCCCTCAATCCCCCTTGATTTTGTTCATATCATTCAGCTAGAGTAGATTACCAAGTCCTCGAACTAATTCAACAACAACAACAAAAAAACAAACAAACAAAAAAACTGTATTTATAGAGGTCTCTTTCTTTGTGGCTGCGAGTTTAGAAAATGGATTAAATCTTTTTTGTTTTATTCTGCACCTCTATTGTGGTGCGCTGCTATTTGGTCAGTTGTCTGGTTCTTGCTCTTGTGCTGTATTTATTTATTTATTTTTTTTCATATTGTTGGCCATCTTGTGATTGTGGTGATGGTGATTGTCTTGTTGTATCTGCAGGTTTTAATTTCAATATGCGTTTTTGGTTAATTGTACTGATGTTTTAAAAGTTTTGATTGGCATTTCGATCTTTTTTATTCTACTGATGTTTTAAATGAAGCCAAGGAAGACTAGTCTTTTGCCTCTGTGTCAACAGTAAACAATAAACAATACTCCAGCCTTGTGATTGTTGGAAGAAGTTTTTATAGACACATCGGGAAAACCACCTATCCCCTTTGTTATTTACAGTGTATTGCACCTGCAATGAATGCTGGTTTGCTCTGAGTCCCTCAAAACGAATTGTTGCCTTCGATTTTAGTTCTGTGGATAATATGGGTAATTGTGAGTTTAGACATTCATGCTGCTGTCACTTTTTAAATTCCCATGGTGCCCCATTTGCTCCTCAGTAACCAGCTCACTAATTGATAGCTACAGTTTCCCATTAGCATTCCTCTCTGAGGCTTTGAGCCATGCTGTTCTATAAACGATTACACTGAACACAACAAGGGCTCAGTGCTCTCTAGATGGCATTACACAGAGGACGAAGAACATAATTCTCCAATCCAATAGCTGAAGGAAACAGCAAGACGGTCTTCAACTTGGGGTCAATTCTGAGATTATGTGTATTAGGTCTGAATTGTTTAAATCATTCACTTTAGAGTAAGTGTTCATCCCAGATTGTGATACGAGAGATATTTTATGTCCTGTGGATTTGAAGCTTTCTCTGCGGAAACACTCTAACACATCTTAGGCAGACGGAAATCCTTGTTTTATGTGCTGTTGCGTCTTGAGGTGCTGCTGTGGCTGTCTGAAACAACATTTCACCAGGCGCTTGGGATTTATGATACCGACACTGCTGTCAAATAATGGGCCCATGCCGGGCTAAAATCGAGTAGCATATCGGAAAATTTCCCCAATGCTAAAATCCCACACCAGGAGTTGTGTAACATCTCAGAAATCAAAGCAAAGAAACTTGATTTTCTACTTCTTGGTCCATAATAGAATACTACATTATTCTAATTAAGGAAATCAGTTTACAGTCCTTCAACATTTATCACATTTGACCACAAATTAATGAGCTACATCAGAGGTTTTCACTTTTTGGCAAAGCCCGTGGTTTCTGACTGAAAGAACGTGTGTGTCCACATTGATCAGTAAACTGGACGGACTGGGATTGTAGTCTGCTTTGGCCTGTAAGGTTAGTGTTCGAACGCTGCTCAGGCAGTGAAGACGCGGCTCTGGTGGCTGTCAGGGCCGCCTCGTCCCACGAAGCTTCACAACACATCAGAGAGGCTGACAGGCTGATGGGCTGCTCCGCCTCCTATCTGGCTGTCGTGTCCTAGCACTTAGCTAGAGGAGGTTTGTGATTGTGTGTGCCTGTGTGTGTGTGTTTGTGTGTGTGTTTGTCTGTATCTGTGTGCATTCAAATGTAGATGTTTGACGGAGCAAGTTCACTTATTGTTCTGCGAGTGTTTTAGTATTTGTAAAGGCAACAGTTTGTGTGCATCTGTGTGTGTATGTCCTCAGATAGAGGTCTAATTAAAGAGCTGGCATGTCACAAACTTGCTCTGCCTCTTTGTTTAACATTGGACCTAATCTCCTGCTACAGAGGGTGGTGTGTGTGAGAGTGTATGTTATCTGCTGGTTGCTGTGAGGTGTCTGCAAGATGGATGCCAAACCAGTGCAGACATTTGTTTGGAACACTGCCAATGAGCAATGCCAGAGGGGAATGTATGTGTGTGTGTGTGTGTGTTTGTGTGTCTGTATGCATGTGTGTGCGTGTGTGTGTGTGTGTGTATGAACAGTTGTAGTATTCACATGACCAAATGATTGCACTACCCCTGGCACTTCTGCTCCACATTATGGGCAAAATCTGCAGCTGCCATTATTTTGACAGATATTGTTTTTCGTAATTTAAAGTCTAGTTTTAAATGTACAATGAATGCCTTACAATAAAACAGTTTCCACAGAGTACAGCTGTGTATTGTGGAATTAGACTAAGCTGCTATGCCAATACATGAATATATTACTATGCTGCCTTCCAGTGATTTCCCACAGATGACTAATTCAGTGTAAAATTGCCATTATTTATTTTTCAGTAACACCTCGTGTAACAAATTCTTTCAGTTTAATTCACAATATTCAGCTACCAATATAAGAGAAATAATTGGTTATGTTTTGTTTATCATTCACTAAATATCAGACTGAGTTGCCCGAAAGCGATATCCCGCTCCTTCAGCCTCCACAGTTTCATCATCGTCATTGTCATCATCCTCTTAGCTGAAACTCTAGCTTAGATGAGAAATGTTTGGAGAGAGGTTCTTTCGAATAGAATAGAATAGAATAGAATAGAATAGAATAGAATAGAATAGAATAGAATAGGATAGGATAGAATAGAATTTATTGCCATTTGTACAAGTTTAAAAAGCTCAGTGGAATTATTTCCCTTATTTTGGTTTGATCAAACAAAAGATGATGAGAGCCTTTGATCTCTACACTATTTGGTTATTTTAATTCACACAAAGTGTAAAGGAAAGGTTACAGAGTTATCAATTTGAACATAAGGCGAGATGCAGCAGAAAACTGACATAAATAGTGTAACAATTTACCATTCCAGTCAGTCATAAGAAATCACATTACTTTTGAAATGAGTAACTAGTAACACTTTTTGCAGTAAGAAGCATGACACTGGACTGATCTCTTCACTGCCATAGCAAGGCTGTCAAGTCCCTTGTGCTTATTTTGACTTGTTTTGTCCTCAGCCACTACTTGATATTGACTTGATTTTGTTATTATTATATGAAAAAATAAAATTTACGGGGTTTTCAACTTTAGAAACCTACTCCGTGGTGGTCCTTTTGTTTGAGGCAGTAATTTTTTACCCCCAGTGCATTTTCCTATTCTTTTGGCAAGGCCATGGAGCTGATGGTCGATGGTCGATTTCTTTATTCAACGCATGGGGCACTTGGCTTGTGAAAGTGTAAATTGCAGCCTTGACACTGCACACATACAAATGCTTGCACACACACACACACACACACACACACACACACACACACACACACACAGACTGTTCCCCAGCCCTAAGTCCCACTCCCAGTTTGAGAAGCAGTTGAGTCCAAGAGAGATGAAAAGACTAATAATACACACCTGGGCAACTACAGCTCCCACTCACTTACCTAACAGGGTGAATCATGCATTAAATGAATGGAACATTTGCAAATGACCTTGTCATAGAGCTATGAACCACTCATACTGTGGGATTGTGTATCCCAGCACAATGTGTTTATACATGTGCATATGCTTGTATGTGCTACTTTTTAAAATGTGTGTGTGTTGATATGTGAGTGGTGTTTGGTGTGTTTTTGAATGTTAACCTCTTGAATGTGTATTTGCATTTGTGCTTGTGTCTGGGTTGTGTGCACATACACTACATTTAGCCTCTCAGGTGAGTCATGCTCCTCTTTGGGCTCCTCTTGATGCAAAGGGCTATTTGTTGTACTTACTCTGCGTCCACCACAGAAAAATAAAATCTACTCTAACTCCAACTTTTACCTCCTGAATAATAAAAAAAAACTGTTTTGTGATAGTTGCCTTTCAAAGGGAAGTAATGTACCCCAAACTGTGATTTCATGTTGCTCATGGATAATTGCAGGGTTTGAATATTCATCACCAAGCAGCCTACAAAATGATCTGCATTTCCCTGCAGTCAAATCCTCATCAGCCCTTTTTCTAGAGGGTTTTGATCATTGATTGTGTTTGCATTTGCAACAAAGACGTAGCTGATAGCTTTACATTTTCATAGTTGATTTTCTGATTAAAAATTACCACAAGCAGTTACTAAGACTTTAGCCAAAGTGATTTAGAATGACTAGTGCTTTAGTTGATTGTATTTGCAATATAATGTTCCTGATATCTACTCCTTTTTCCAGACTATATCTCATAGCTCGTTTGGAAGTGTTATCTTACTGTCTTGCTTGCTAATTATTTATCTGTTTATTGTTCTCTTCGTCTGAGTGTCTTTCTTAAAGGTGCAGTATGCAAAGTTGCAAAGGTTCAATTAAAGCGAGGACTCTTTAGACTCAACTGACAAAAATGTGAAATAAGCACACAATCTATTTGTGTGCTGGTCTGCTGATGAGAACCATGTAGCGCCAACCACCCGATTACTCGCTTATTCTGCATATTTTGTCGGTTTAGTCTAAAGGGGGCACACTACAATTGGCAACCGGAAATTTTGCATTGTGTAATTTTGCTCAGACTTTTTTCCTGTTTGGTAATCCAATTATTTTGTTACCATCTTACTCTAACAGTGAATTTTTGTATTGGTAGATACAGAAGACAGATGAGATGAGCACATTGTACTGAAGTGTCCCCTTGGCTAAATGAGGACTAAGGCTGCTGCTGTCATCCGTCTCTGAAGTGACAGGGATTAACTCAAACACAGCACATATGAGGAATGTGAACCTGTCACTGCACCTGTACCCATACTGGTATCAGACATCAGGCCATGGCAAAGCTTCAAAATAGCAGTTACTGGACAGCTTCCCTAATATTTAAATTCAGTACCACGAGCCCTACTATATGGTCGTAAAAACAGACAACAAACAGGACACTCTTCCTGTATCAAAAAGATGCCCGTCAGGCTTGTAAATTTAAAAACATACTACCATTCATGTTTTGGCTGAGTGCCTTCAGTATGGTTATATATGGGAATTTGGATTGGATTTTGGACTACTTGTTTGAGCCAGTATAATTCAGAAATTGCTCTGATATACTCCAACAATCAAGATCTTTGCAATAACTCCCCTGCCTTGGGAAAAAAAAGAAAAATAGACTGTGATGTTATCTCTCAGGACATGCTGTTGTCATTCTCAATGCCAAGCTATTTTGAGTGAGTTATCATTTACATAATGCTTGACTCAGCTTCCTTTTTTGTTTCTATGGTGTGTCCATTATGTACCTCATTGGCAAAAAAGTATGAAAAAATAAATAAATAACAGTGTAGCAAACACATAGTGTTTTCAAAGATCAAACGATGATTCAGTCGCCACTTTATTGATGTCAGACAGAGAAAGAAGCCAGATTTTCTGCTCTGATCAGTTTGACAACTTGGTGTTTGGACGGTGGACTTTAAAACTGACAGCTAAAGCAAGCGTGTGCTGTGGTCATTAATGGGAAATTAATTACTTTGTGGGATGGAGGCACGCATTAATACAGGCTTCAAAATCACAAAATGGAATACATATTTTCCCCAGACTACAGGGTCTCATCTTGGGTTTAAGTGCTCCTTGTCTGAATCAACAGCATAAGCATAATGCTTCCATTAACAGACCCACTGAGCATCTGGTGTTTAGCGGAGTCAGAAAACAAACGGAGGCAGATTTATTTCTTAAAGTAACCAACTGTCTTCCCAACGCGGCATCGGTAGACATGTTTTACCACTTGTAGCAGAAATTTGATGTCAAAGTGTCCTGGTTTTTGAATTGTTATTTCTTGTATTTGGCAGTTGTATATGTGATAAGTAATGCTAAAAGACAACCAATTTGATAACAATATTTTACTCAACATGCGGTGGAAACTTGCACTTTATCTGCCAGAATATGACGCACTGCTCATCACTGACTAAAGACATTAATATTTCATGCTCAGTAATTCTTAGAAACCATGAGATAATTACTCATTTACTTCCCCCGCCCAGTGTTTCCATGCCAGTCCGTGTGTGTTGTCGTCTGTTATTGACGTAATGGAACAGCGATGACAGGTGTTGTGGCGAGGCACCTCAGCTCGTTCTGAGTGTCTGCAACAGTGTCATTTTCAGGAGTTCATCCATATGTCGAAACATCGCCTTAACACCCATCAGCTGCCTTACATATCAGTCCTGAAGGGCTTGGCCCACATCTGGACTTGACTCATTCCAGCAAGTTGCCCTAGATCCCAGACCGAACAGAGATGTTACAGCCCAGAGGATCAGGTGGATAATAGAATAGCCTACAGGTGTGTTGAATTTAGTTAATCTTATTTCCAAAAAGCTTTGGCGCCTTGAGAAAAAAGAATCTTTATTTCTTTACATAGATTTTCTTTGTTTCTGTGTTTATTATGGCTGCAACAAGTTTTTATTTTGTAGAGGCAGGCAGGCTCACAGCTGAGGCATAAAGACATTATGGTCTGGAGCCTGGCCTTTACAGTGTAATAGACGTACAGTACAGTTGGTGGGCATTAATCTGGGCTATTTATAGTGCGCTTCGCCACGCTGTGGTATGTCTCCTTGGGAATACATGGACCAGTGAGCTACATGTTGACAAGTGCTTTGATTATATCATTAATGGTATTAAAAATAAAGAGGGCATGAGAATTTTTTTTCTTTCTTTTGTGATGAATCTGAGGATCAGTTAAAGATGAAAGGTTTTTGATCTTTGCAAATTGTTCATTTTACAACAATCCCTGTTGCCATAAATTTCTGTATTTCTGAAGAATTTCTGAAAATGTCCAGCACACGTGATTTATTATATATGGAATTTCACGGTTGATAATGATAGCCAAAAATGATGTGTTTGTTGTTGTTTATTGGCTGATACCAATACCATGACCAATAATATTACTCCTGCATCTGCAAAAATGTGAACGGTGCAATAATGGCTAACTTTTTAGATTGACCTGTTTATTTTCCCATTGTCAATTTTTTGTTATTACAGTTTCTTCTCTTACAGTGCAAACAGGCAATAGTGTAATTTATATACATTAAAAAAAAAACTTGTATGGCTAGATACCCTCCACAGTTGCATTTCAGCCAACATGCAGTGCTTCTGTAAATTGATGAACAATAAAGAATTAAAAGAAAAATAACTTTTCTGACTCAATGTTTTTTTGTTTTTTTTTTCCCTGAAATGACTAAAATGTAATGGCAAAGGGCCACAGAAGAACCATAGCTGTTGCAAGAAAAGGCTCCACGTTATCGGATGTAATTAGTGGCTGAAATTCCATTATCAGAACAATAACATTAATTAAATTTTCTCAATTATTGGAGGATAATATATCGGCCACCAATACATCATTCATCCCTGTGATTCATGAATTTAGTTTTGCATTAATCCATTCAAAAACCTTGACTGACTGTTATTCCAAACATCTCTTCTACATCTCACAGAGCCAAAGCAGTTTCGGCAGCAGCCCTCGTTTGTCAAAGCCCATCGATAAACGAGCTAACCCCTGGTGTGGAACCACGGCACACAGACCCAGCACATCAAACAGATGGGGAGAGCAGCTGGGGGAAACAGGCTGAACAAGTTGTCAGCTTTTCTATCTGCCTGTCAGCCCTGTACCCACCTAGCCGGACCTGGCATGGCTACTGCTGCCACTGCTGCTGCTAGGTGTTAGCCTCTTAAACGCCATCCCACAATGCCCTTGTAGCATCAGAAGGAGCTCCAAAGGTGCATTCCTCTCAGGCTGAGCTTCATACAGACACACTTAGCCACGCTTGCTTTGTCATGTTTAGAAACAGCAAAGAAAGAAACAAAGAAAAATCTTGAAACCGACAAATACAAAGACAATCTTTTTTCTGTATATGATGCACCAACTAACATTTATTAAAAAAAAAAAAAAAATCAGGTAAGAGCAAATCTCTTTCAATACAGATGGATAAAATCATTTACTCCTAGTTCAGTGTGTTGGCTCAGGGCTTGACGCTGACCTTTGACACTCTACTTCAGGACCAGTTAAGCACCGTGTTATTTAGGTATATTGCTGTCCATCATAACTTGAATCAACTCCCTCGATAGAGAAGATCATGTTGGCAGGTCGTTTCCATGCAGCTGTCTTAGGCCGTAAAGCAAGTATTGAGTTTTATTATGTTGTCAGCTGGGCTAGTTAGTATTCCCTGTTTTAGATGAGACTTAAACTGCTGACGTGTTTTATTTACATCTCCAATAGTAACTGGTACTTGTTTTGATTGTTCAGCTGAATATCATAATGTGTTTACGTTCTACCAAAAGATGCTATGAGTGGGTGTGTTAGATGTATTAGTACTTTGCTAGGCCATATAATATTTGCATGCGTTCTCTTTTTACTGAAATGTTCCCTTGTATATAAGGTCATATCTGTGTGTGTGTGTGTGTGTGTGTGTGTGTGTGTGTGTGTGTGTGTGTGTGTTGTGTCTTTGCATGTCTATGTATCTGAATATTTATCTTTGTGTGTTACTCCACCAGGGATGCACCCGAACCCAAATCCATATTCGGCAAGTAATGAATAATGGCTTCCTAACAAATAAATTATCCCTCAAAATGTTTTTCTAAAGGTTCGGCTTTAGATAATACATTTAATATTTTTGCAATCTGAGCTTACCTGTGCGGGACGATACTGCTTTGGCTGTCTTCAATATTCAGGCTTTTACTTTGAAGCAGCATAAACCCAGACATCATATGACAAAAGGCATAGCACCATTCTTAAACTTCATAACACAACACAAAGACCGCATGATAAACAACACACATATAAACTAAAGAACTAAATAGGGAACATGAGCTGAACAACAATGAACTGGGCTCAGTCAATGTCTGATTCCCAAAAGCATGCTGGGAAACTCCACTGACTCTCTCAGACGTTGGTCACCGAGAGAGACAGAAGTCCGCCACATTTTTTCCACAGCTAGATTTCTTTTGATTTGCAGAATGCAGAGTCATTAGAGAGAGTCTCCTAACCTATATAGTCTTAATAAGCAGGAATTGCAGTCATTTTATATTTCTTTGCAGTTAAATCCAACGATTCAATGATTCACCCCAGTGAATGAAAAATAAATCACTTCTGGTTTGAGCCATGCCCACTTTTCTCCCAAAGTCTGAATCCAAATTATTTTGCCCCAATACAAATACAAATACAAATAGTGGTGTCTCCGCACACTTCTATACTCCACCATTGTGCTTCATTTTTAATACTCATTCTTAAAAGCCCAACTAGGGACTGCAGTTGAAAACTAGCATTAGCTATAATCTCTACATGCAGAACATCACCTTCATGTGCTTGAGTAAACCAGCAAAATGTTGCTATGTAAATTTGCACTGTCCCTATTCAAATAAACTAATAAATAAATAAATGCCCTGGGCCCTGTTACACCGTAGAATGAATGATGACACCAAATGACATTAACAAGTGCGCCACAGCTTTGTAGGTGTTTGTGTGAAGGGGTGGGGTGGGGGTATGTGTGACTGGAGTGAATCAAACTACGCTGACTTCAACAGCTCTGCCTGTTAACACCAATGTGCTGTGATAGCAACAAAGTGTTTGAACAAAAATATTTATTTCATGCATTGACTTAAATTAAAATCCCAAAGACACTTCCTGGTATGTGAATGTGCCACACACCAACACAGACATGGCTTATGCTCATTTAACATCTACCATGCTGCCTGATGTAAGTGAGCACACTATATTTCCTCACTGTAATTTTCATAAGCAGTGCACAGTGCATAAGATGTTACACATGAACACACAAAAGAGCAAGCACACCGACCTTGGTTGTCACAAATAATATGCATGTAAAGCATGTAAAGATTTGAGTGCAACTTGCTTGTGATCTTTCATGACAACATTTTATAAGACAGTTTGAGGTTCGGCTTACCTCAGACATCTGTACAATGCGTTTCCAACATTTAGACTAGTGATGAATTATAACAAGTGATACTGATATTATAATAATAATAAGTGATACTGAGAGTGTCAACTGATTAAAAGGTCATGCTGGTCGTGGCTCTAATGCCAAGGTTGCGTGATTCCTCAAGATTCAGAAAGCTTGTGGAGAGCCTAATTAAATATGCAAAATTCAGTCAATTCAGAATGATGATGCCAGGCTCTGCACGAATTCTTATAAAAGAGTGCAAATTGGGTGTATCACGTACCAAGGCTTAGTCCTAATCGCAGCATCCTGGGTTTGAATCCGACCTCAGGCCCTTTGCTGCATGTCATCCCCTCTCTCTCGCCTGCTGTTCCTGTCTCTCTCTACTGTGACTCTCAAATGAAGCAGAAATGCCAAAAACAAGAGTGCATATAACCCCAATCACTGAGAGAAGTGCATGAGAACCTATGCATTTTAGAGTCAGATATTAATTTTATCTTTTCAGGATCATATGAGACTGGACCCAGACTAAATAAATGAACTTTTAATCACATATGAGCCTAAGTGTATGAAATCTTCCTCCTCCCTTTTAGAGAATCCACGATTTAGACTGAAAACTGGGAGCGATCAGGCCTTTGCTATCAGGGCCCCGTCACTCTTTAAATCTCTTTTATAAATGCACTATTTTAAATTTGACTTTACTCAATTAATTCCTAACTATGTACGTCTAATAATCTGTTTTTATTGTTTTATTATTTTACTGTCTTATCATGTACTTTATTTTCATTTATTATTTTTATGTTCTTATAATGCTTTCATTCTCATTTTATCGGATTCCGCCTTTCATTTTGCTTTTGTGAGGTGCTTTGTAACTCTGTTTTGAAAGATGGTTATTGAGATGATTACTGACATTTTAATAGGTTTTTCAGTGGAAATTAAAATTATGATGCAAAAACAATCATTCCCACTGAAATTGTGAATCATATCACAAAAGCAGTATCTGTAAAATTAATCACATTATGATTTTTTTTAACCGTATCGTTCAGAAAAAGACGTGCTGGTGAGACATGAAACATGGTTTTTAGGACAACTATTCACAGTCTCCTTGATGTTACCATAGTGAGTAACCAAATGTACCAAGTGTGTTTTCATCTTGTCCTAGGATAGTACTGAGGCCCTATCCACAAGCAGGGGAAGGTGTGATTTTTTAAAATTAAAATATATTTAACCACAAAGAGCAGACAAGGACTATTCACAGACAATACATACTATGCACAGAAATGCTGCATATATACACAAATCTTCTATAGTTTTACTGTATGTCATGTTGGCTGATGTGTGACTGTGTGACGTTTAAGAGAGAGAGAGAGAGAGAGAGAGAGAGAGAGAGAGAGAGAATAGCATCGCCTTTACAACCTGTGCTTTATGTTCTTGGCTTTGGTGCAGTCTATCTCCATCCTGGACTGACTGACAGCCTGATGAGTGCTGGTATTTATGGGGCTGCTAGAGTCAGATAGCTTCATTTCCAGGAGTACAGATACTGTAGGTTGGCTGTATAGGTGCAGTTACAGTAGCACTTCTAATGTATTTGTTATTCAGCAGGTAAAGTAATTAAAATTCACGTGTAACATTGCGTTACCTCAACCCAAAAGCGAATTCAATTTACGACTTGAGCTACCTCGTGCATTGCTGTACAGATTTCTGTGCTGAAGCTACTGATGGATATGTGTATCAGTGAGTGAGTGGGTAAGTCCTCCTGCTCATTATCATACACTGGTTTCCCACGGATTCTATTTTTTTGCAGTCATTCTGTTTTCATTTATGTATGATTACTTGTCATTTCTGATTTGGTTTTTGTGATCATGTTTTTTTTTTTTTTTTTTTTTTTTCCAGGGCAAGTTTTGGTTTCATATTGTTGCTTTTATGCAATTCAGTTGTGTGCTCTTGAGTTTTTTTCTTTGATTCTTTTGTTTGTTTTCTTTGTCTGCAACACATGTAATATTTTCTGACTGAACCAAACTAAGCTATGTCAGATTCCAGCTGCCTGTTGTACTACCTATACCTTTTAAATTCTCACTATGGTCACCACATTTTACAGTTTAATCAGCTGAAATAGCCTCGTTCCATCATAGACGCAAGTTAACCTACAGCTTAAAACTACACAACCTACTATGTGTAAAGTCTCCTATAAAATACATGGCAACAGAAATTAATGGCAGTAATCTTTTGATACATGAGAAAACTTGACAGGGGAACAAACACAGCAAGGTTTACGTTGGTAATTGTTACTAGATTTCAATGATATACATATTATATTCCCAACCCATTAGTAATTGAAGGAATTGCACCAAAAACTGCACAACTACACCACTGGATAACATGCCTATTTGTTGATATTTGTTTATGTTAAATTAGTTAGGAAAATCATCATCTCCCTCACATTAGAGCAAGGTAATGTTAAGCTAAGCTACTCTTAATATGGGGCTGGCAAACTGGTTTTGGGCCCCACTCTATTGGAGTGCGTACAATAGGGCTCAGCGTTCAAGAATTACATGTAAAAAAACTCAACAGCTCAGCTCAACCATAATTCATAGCCTTTGGGGTGGAAGAGTTGTGTGGGGAACTATTTCCTGCCACAGACACCAGCAGACTACATATATCTGTTGTTTGCTAGTGTTCTTTGGGTTGAGCTCTACAAACAACACAGAAACTGTCTGGTTAGACTGACACTAGGGGTTCTATATATTCAGTGAACTGTCCCTTTAAGTCTCCATAGTACAGCTAAACAGAGACACAGCTTTTTAGTGTCAAACTAATTGGTTTCAGCATAACATTTAATGGAGACTTTACATCCTAAGTTACATTTAAGCACACATTCAGCGGGTGCATTCACTCTGTGGAGCACCAGTCTCTGTCCTGCCTGCAGCACTTTACTATCAGCAGTGGACTGGGCTCAAACCAGCTGCCCATTCAGGTGCCAAGCAGGCAGAGAGGCAGGGGCTGTTGTGCTGAGTTCCAGCAGAAACCCACCAGCAGCTGCTGGCAGCCTGTTAAAAGCTGTCTGGTAATGGGGCTGTCAGGTGCCCATTCCAGCTTATCACATAAAGATGAGTGAGTGCAGCCGCTCAACGGCTGGTTCTAGTCTGGATGTCTGGTTTGTACCTGCTAGACCAGTGCTTGTAGCTTACAGTATGAACTGGGAAAGGGCATTAACCACCACTCGAACACTGGTAGTGTTGGGCTACAGCTTTGAAGCCCATGTTGCTGTTTGGAGCACAGTGCAGAAAATTAACATATATAGGAGGCTGTTTGATTCCAAAATTTAAGAGCTGCTTTCATCTTTCTACCAGCCAAATTGAATTTTTAGAGCAACGAAGAACTTTCAAATCGTGGTTTGTTTAGTAAGGGTTGGATTCAGTGGGATGGAGGGTGAAATGTCCAAAACCATGAGCACTTAATTGACTCTATTATAATATGAACAACACAAAGCAAAGAATTCAATTAGACTTTGGGTGACATTACCACGTTTGTAGCAGAGCCCACGTTGTGCTGCGGCCTGATTTATGCTGTCAGTCAACCATAATCGCTCAGCCATTATAGGTATTAGGGCTGTGTGCTCTCACAAAGAAGCATCTCGTTTTGTGTGCCCTGGGAATCAGCTTTTATTATCTGATAAATGGAGAGGAGCTGGAACAAGATCCTTATCTGGAGTTTGTTCACGTCTCTGTTGTAATGCTGTGATGTTTGCCAGGGATAGGTCCTTCTTATCAGCTAATGGATGTCTGATTTAAGCCCTTTAATGGGATGTGAAAGATTTTCAGCACATTTATGCCTTCATTTGGACAGGTTGAAATTCATACATGTCGACACTGAACAGAGTGGTCAAAGGATGTTTTGGATCCAGCCAAGCGATAAGCATCCTTCTTTCTATGCCCATTAAATCCCACTGTTTGGTACGGCTTTAATTTGAATAAAACATCAAGCTCAATAAAGGCACTGCAAAGCATATTGTAGTTTGCACCTCACCGATGGAGAAAGACTAGTGGTGCTCCATTCTGAGTGGAGTTATGCTGCTCTGTTGCCCCCCTGTGGAGGCCTCAACAACACACACATTCTGGGTGAAAAGACAACACAGATTGGGAGTACGTCACCTCTGTTGGAAATGAAATATTACAGTAGGACAGCATTTCTGATGAGGTCAACCTTTCGGAGCTTCATGATCAACCTTTGACCTTTTTTTTTTTTTACCTGTAGACATGAAACGTCCCAAGGGCCCAGACTGGTTGGAAAACAGCCTTCCTCCCAGGACTCAGAAGGAAGTCGAGGAAGAAGAAGAGGAGGAGGAAGAGGAGAGGGAAGTGGTGCCCGTTGCGGTGGCAAGTCACAGGGCCAAGCGGGAACGCCGGCAGGGCAGCGGCGGTGCCACGCTGTGCCAGGTGTGCAACATTCAGCTTAACTCTTGTGCCCAGGCTCAGATCCACTACAGGGGCAAGACGCACCAGAGGAGACTGCGCCACCTGGCCAAGGCGGCCAGCACGGGTAGGGACACACCTAGACCGCTTCCTCACTTCTAATTCCACAAACGTTTTGATTGTATCAGTCTACTCAGTTTTAATTTAGTCATAATTCAGTCATTTTATTCATAGGCCTAACACTAACTCGCACACATGATGCTCTCCAAACTCTATGCTTTAACAGTCATAGATCTGGGAATAGGTGAATCTGAGGGAACGTTATTCCATTGCTGTGACTGCAAAAGGAAACGTGGCCAGTGACAAGGCTGCAGTTTATGCTACGTAGATTTTTATTCATTGTACATGGATACAACTGAACCAAAAAAATTAAAACCAACTTGATGCAGTAACCGATGTTTTTATTTGGATGTTGTTGTCAGCCTTCACTACAAGTAATTTAGCTTTAGTTATAGTTTTTTCAAGATGTTTCAGTCAGCCTTTGTCATTTGCTTAAAAAAACTATTTTTTGATAAATGTTTTACACACTTTTTTCAGTGACAGTTTTTGTTGACGGAATACAGTCCATTTAATTTCTGTCACTGAACAAAAACAAATTACTTTATTGATCTGAGTTCACTGGACAGAAATATTTGACATAAGCTAAAGCATTTTCCCCATTAGAGAGATCTATGTGTGAAAATGACAGAAAAACATGTTGCTTTGCTTTGATCTATGATGTGTGACATGTCACTCTCGGTATGAGATCTAAAATCTGATACTGAGGGTATTTGGCCAATATCAGAGTTGCTGCATTCTTTGGTGAAGTTAATGGCTCTGGCTTTTGCACTGCTGCAGTTTTCTCCACTGTGCAGACAAGGGATTTTACAAAGTAACTGCCAAAATGAATGCAACATTAACATATAGTGTCCTAATAGGGCATGAGGCGACCACAAGCTGTCACAACAGCTTCTCCTTTTCTTGGCATGGATTCTGCAAGTGTCTGGAAAAGCCTACTGTTTGGTGTTTTATCAATGGTTTTGAAAAATAGTTTGAGTCATCATTCAGGATCTGAATAAACCTGAACCAGGCTTGGACGTGTACCCACATGCTCAACATACCTTGATTAGTCAGGTGTTTTACATTATTTTGACAGTGTTCTGCTGAAAAAGTGAAGCGTTATGCATTCAACGTATTCAATATTCCAGAAGAGCCCCTCGCCATTTCCAAGCGTTTCCCACACACCTGTTTCGATGATGGGCCATTAATCACCCTCACTCATCACCACCTGTGTCATACTGACCAGCTTGACCAATCAGCTCTCAGGAAAAGCCACTGAGGGGGATCTGGCCAATGATATGGCACATTTTAATGTTGATTTATGAGACCGTGTCGGCCTGTAGGCTTACCACACACATTTACCTGTTCCAATACAGCACAGCCCATGAGATGAAATTAATACTGTCTGCCTCGTTTAATTTCTTCCTTATTTTCAGCCTCACTTTGTTATCATTAGGATGATATTGACATGTTCTATTTCAGATAATAGCCTTTTTGGGTCATCATTCATACTTAAAAGTGTGAGGTTGATGCACCGCAAAAGGAGCCATTAGATAGTGTGAGTGTGTGTGTGTGTGTGTGTGTGTGTGTGTGTGTGTGTGTGTGTGTGTGTGTGTGTGTGTGTGTGTGCGCGCACTGCTGAGAGAAAGTGAGTAAAGGGAGGAAATTGATCCAAGGGGCCACCATTTTTGTGTTCCTTGTCCATTCACCTGTGATTTGACTAGGAACCATCTGTAGCTGAAATATAATTTTTTCCCCTTAATATTTATCAGAATGTAATCAGGAATACAAAAAGTATTCTCTTATTAGAAATAAATGGGAACTATGCACCCAATAAAACTAAAACTCTTGAATGACATATCTGTTCTTTTACTCCCTTTGTGTCTCCTATATTCTTGGTCTCGCTCAAAATCAGGAACAAGTCTAAAGTGGTGACAGATTTTATTAGTCTTAGTCTTTATTGTTATTAGTCTTTATTGTTTTTATTTAACCACATGACCATATGACTGTAACTATATAATGCTCACTGTATGACTGGAAGCCTTTAAGGGCAGGATTCCTGTGAAAAGATATATGACTAACACAGGTGCAGGATTTATTCAGCAACTTATAATTTTGTATTTGTTTGTTATGTTTGAACATTTCATTGTGCCTCAGCAAGCTTTGGTTCTCAATCCACTGATCAAGAATTGAAGTTCCAGTAAACTGAATGGAAATATGGGTCAGGGGCCAACTGTCCATCCTCCTGGAGTAGAAACAGACGGCAAGGACGGCTCCCACGATACAAACTTTAGGACCAGATGGCTGTAAACTGTTACATGGCACTTGGACATAACCATCCACCCTCATCATACACAAATACACACACACACACACACATACATGCACATTCACTCAGACAGCGTCCGTTGAGCTTTTGCACACCCAAGTGCTCTTCTCTGACCCAGCACATCTGAGCCAGCACCACAAGCCGATCACTTGAGTGGACATCTGGAACATTAACTCACTGACCGCATCTTAACCCCACGGGCGCTTGGGTCCTCGTGTGCCTTGGTGTGTGTGTCTCTGTGTGTGTGTTTGTGCATGTGTTTGCCTCTGTACTTGTGAGAAACTAGTTTAGAGTTAGGACTTGAGTTTTTGGGCTTAAGATTAGAATTAGGATTAGATTTTGTTCATGGTTAGTGGTTAGCGAATGAATGTCATCAATGGGAGATTGAAGAACAGGGATGTATGTGTTCCTGGGACTAGGACGTATTTGTTTAACTGTGACAGTGGACAGCAATAGGGATATGATATTGCCATTGTGTGTGCCTATGAGTGTTTGTCAGAGAAATTTTACCTTCTTGAAAATGCTATCAGTCCCTTACACCATCATTATATGAAATCCAAGAAAATGTGTGTTCTCTTTTGAATGTGACCTCCATTCGGCTCCAGCTAGCTGCCAAGGCTGTGCAGAGCAATTTGTTCTCAGATTTGACATTGCCCTTAAAGACACATCTTACCAAAAATAAAAAGGAAACTGTACAGGAACTAAAATGCTGCAATAATCCAAAACCCACACTACAGGACAGGACATATTTCTGATGTCAGGACGTGGGATATATATATTCAAGGATTTATAGGACAGGTATTATCTTTTTTTTTTTTTTTTTTTCATAAGCATTGGGTATCTGCCAGTCATATAGTCCCCTGCGGATATGATGGAGGTTCTTCCACAGTTACATAAAAACACCTTAGAAGAACAATTTTGGTGTCTGATCTGCTTAGTGGACTGTCTCAAGCCAGCTGGTCCTGCTGTCCCTTTTAGCAGATAATAATTGTTGAAATCAGCAGTGAGTTCAGAAATGGCTGAATAACGATGGTAGAATGGCAATAGGAGCTTCTTTTGTTGTATTTGAGAGTGGCTGTTGCAAGATGGCGGGAGCTCTGTGACACAAAAAAATCACTTTTGAACCACTTGGAGATGCTGTGGGCCCTTTAAGCGAATCAAATGTTATAGGAAGTGCCCGTTTCATAACACCTCTCAGGATAGCTGTAGCAACCAAATCAACAACATACCAGCCTTTACATTGCAGTCAGTCACATTCACACAAACTGTGGAGGTGATTCTAGATGTTGAACTAGTGTGGGTGATGATTGTCAGGACGCCATAAGGCTAAGCAGTTCTCAGCTGACAGCACCTGTAATCTAGTTTTGACAGGAAATCAGAGAGAAAGAGCTCTTATAGCAGCACTGGAATGTGATGGAGAATAATCAGCGGTGTGTCTCACCCTGAGGAGATAATGACTATGGTATGTTGGGTTCAGTGTTGGGCAGTAGCAGCGTTACAAGTAGCAACGTCACTAGTTGAACTACATTTCTCAGTAGCGTGATTGCAACGTCACTGTTTACCAAATCAAATAGCTTCAAGTAGTGAAACTATTTTACTGATCAAATAGAGTGGTAGTGTCCACTGAAGCTACATTTTCATAGGCATTTCAAAAGCTTAAACACAGCGGAGCTTTTGCTGCAGTTTGCCTCACTTTGCCCCTGCTTTTAGGCAAACATTAAATCAGTGCATCTGTCTTTGATTTTTTATAAGCCAGACCAGTGTGAAATATCTTTTGTCAATCATTGCAAGCCTTTAACAGCATTCACTACTCTGGGTGAGACCAGGACATCATCAGCATACTCATTGTCAGCATTTAAACACCTGACTTGCTGCAGGCCACACTGAAAGAGCCATTTTCATCCATTAATTGATGACTGAAGTGAGGCTGACTTGTGGCCAGCCTGTTTCAATCCGCGAAGGGGACTCTGGTTTCTCAGGACGCAGAGTGATTTCACACCTGTCATGTTTGAAGCTGTTGAATTGAACCCATTTGACCCCTTTTGTTTGGGTTGTTTGTCAAAGCGGTAATGCTGCATTCAAACTGAGGAGCGTAGGGACCTGTAAAATAAACCCAGAAATGGTTTGTTGAAAATGCAATTGGCCAAAAGATGAGAAATAGGCAGAGAATTGCCCTTTTAAAGAAGCAGATTGATCAATTTTTTCAGTCTCCTATACCACTTTAAATATCCTTTGGTGCTCTTTAAAACTGTATCTTTGGTTTCCTGGAAATAACTAATACAAATTTTAAAGAAGTTATATAACAAATAATTATTACCAAGTCACTGACCTTGAATTGTAAAACCTAAACAGTCCTAGCATTTATGTATGTCCACATATACACTGTGGAAATAAGGTGTATTCACACATCTACTTGTTAAGATACAAAATTGAGTCCAGTAATATTAAGACCTTCACAACCATGTGGCTTTACTTATATTGGATGTTATGGTTGTCAATTAGGAATTGGTGACATAACCAACCCAGTGAAAACCTGCAAATAAAAGGACAGCTTAATCAAATTCAGAAAATAGAAAATAAACCTGGAGAGAGGAACTTTAGTACACACCAGAGATAATCTTCACAAATGGTTAAGTAGCTGGATCTACTCTAGAGCCCTAAACATTATCACTGTGTGATAATATAACCAAAGATATTCCCTAAGACCAGAGAAATTGTGTAAAACCACAATGAGTCATGATTGAAATCAACAATTTAAGTTGTAAGGCAGAAAATGGTGGGATGCAGCCAGGCAACCAACCCTGTTAAAACCTGCAAACAAAGAGAAGGGAAATATCTCTACATGTAGACTCTCTCTCTCTCGCTCTCTCTCTCTCACACTCACTCACACACACACACACACACACACACACACACACACACACACACACACACACACACACACACACACACACACAAAACACACTGATGTCACAGTTTCTCATTCAGGAAAGCCATTTTCCCTGTCGCCCATCTCTCAGTAGAGAGAAGAAAAGGAGGACGAGCCAAGTCAATTAAGGTGACTGTTAGTATAATTCAATCTGCTGCAATGAAACCGGCCTAATAATACCCATTCCCTTCCCATAGCTGAACTAGCATTCCCCTTTATTTAGCTTCATGAAATGATTGCTCAAATGAAAAGAGATTTTAATAGGGTGGTTCTCACTGGGGGCCTTTTGAAAAGGGAAAGGAGCAAAGCAGTTTCCACTCCAGTTCTCCTTCTCTCCATGCCAAGCTCTGGTGCAGTAACTGGACCACTGTGGTGCTGCTTCAGTTCAGGGGATATGGATTTCTAATTCCCTGCATGCCATGTGTTGTCTAAACACAACACACACACACACATACACACACACACACACATTACAGACAACTTCAGAGCTGTGCGCAGGGTCAGTTCTGGCTGTTGACACATGAGTTTTCCTGGCATTGCTTTAGAGTAATTGAACAACGGCGGCTGCTTTCCAACTAGAGGAAGGAGAAGGGAAAGTGCTTTACAATCATCTTCAACAGGATTCAAGGAGAAGAGCAGAGCCTGCTAAAAATCGAGGCAGAGTTTTAGAAAGAGAAAATACCAGGGAAACTTTGCTTTTTCATCAAGATTTTTGTTTAAATTGTAATGTATTTGCTCTTAAGCACCAATACTCATCCCTACACTATTGTCACAATGTCAATCTTGAGGTTCTCAGTCAAAGATATTGTGATTTTTAATTTTGTCCATATTTCTGAGCTCTACTTGGTTTCTCAACACAGAGCTCACCAAAAGCAGATGCTAAATCAAGCCTGAGCAATGATGCCAGTCAGAGAGGTTTTGCAGGCTACTGAATTTCCTGCGTCATTTACAGTAATTTTGCCATTGAACAGGAAAGATTAAGCCTTTTGTTCCTGCAGCAAAGCTTCCCCTCACTAATGGAAAATCTATAAATTTCTCAAATAGAGCTGCGTTGGAGATTGACTCCTCTCAATGTTTTTTCTGAAGGTAGAATTATTTCCTGTGCAGGCTGTGCCAATGCTACATACAGATACACATGGTACTGCACAAACAGCCATGGAAACAGTGTGCCAGTGTGCATGTGTGTGCACACAAACAAACACACACAAACTCTCAAACACACTGTGTGAGCTGTGAAATAGGACATTTATCAGCTGGATGTTTGTGCTGCTTGGCCTCATTTCGTACAGCAGAGGCTGCTGAGCAGAAGCAGCCATTTTTAAGATCTCACTTGATCTGTAATCAACGGCCATTCTCCACACTCTGAAGGCCTGCAGGAGGAAGTGTGAGTTAGTGAGGAGGAGAGGGAGATGGAGAGACAGAAAAGGGTGATGTTGGCTTGTTCAGCGTTTCCCAGTGTTTTCATCTCAGTGGCTGGCAAGATGTGACACTGTTATCCTCAGGGACTATCACCAGTAAAGCAAACATCTGTTCCCAGTATAAATAGTACCAGAGCTTTACCTATGTCTGTAACAGCTAAACAGGTCAGGGGTGTCTCAGCACCTTAATTTTAGTGATCACAGTTAGCCTGTGTCTTTTGATATTATCGCTGGCGGTACACAGCGGTTGTGTCTGTGAGTTTGTGCATTCAACATAATTTTGCAAGTGTGCATCAGCGTCACTTGGGCTGAAGAGTCATTGAACATATTTGAATAGTTTAAAACAAACATGAGCAGTGCTGGCTTTATCCTATTTAGCAAGGGAAGTGTCAGTTTTTGAGTGTTTTGACGTCTGGCACAGGGTCTGCATATCTGCCGGTGTATGTGTCCTGGAAGATTTCATTGTCCCAGATAATTGACAGAAATTCTGGTCAAATATTGTCTGTTTATGTTTATTGAGCTTACAAGTAATTGATAGTCAAGCTATATAAAGAATGACATGACTTTATTGAAAAGTAGGCTACTTTTGCTTATACATTGTATTATATTAATGAAAATATCATTTTTTCCAAGACGAAAGGCTACTGTCCTGGAGAAGCTACCTGACAGATCCACTTTCCAGTTCAAATAGGAAAATAATGAGAAAAGATCCATTTAATTTCTTCAGGAACTGGGTACTGCAACTTGTTTTTTTTATGCTGGCATAATCCACTTTGTTCACATTCCTTTATGCCCTAAAAGTGTTCTTTTGCAGGCTGTTTTGCCACACAATGGAAGTGAATGGAGAGATAAAAATGCAGTATTATGGATTACCGGCTCAGGCGAGCATGGAGCAATTAATGAGGATATTTTGCCACCATGTGGACTCACATCACGCCCGGGTAACTGTACAAACCAACGCTAACAATGTTCAGTTTTGCTTTAAAGAGTTATGGCACCGCGAGAATGTAAAATACAGAATATAGTGAAACATGTGGTCAAGAAGGTTAAGAGCAGATGGGCTTCGCAATTCTCTCTCATCCATCTGGTTTCGACCCATCTGACCTCTAACATGTCTGTGATGATCTCTGATTTCCATACAACAGGAATTAAACATTTGCATGTCACACACACACACACACACACACACACACACACACACACTGTACAAATTGTGTCCAGAGCTATGAGCAGACAATGTGCAGTAGGTCCACGGCAAGATGAAAGCACACTGTGTGGAGCCGACATGCGACCGTTCTGCTCGAGGCCATCTCTCTGCACTTTCATTTGAATGCAGCAGCCTGAAATCAAGTGTAAAACTGTCAGGATTCGTCAGTGTTGTGTTTCCCTACCACACTTATTCAAGTCGACAAGGAGCCAGGAAGAAGCGCACAGGGCAAACACACACAACGAAAATGTGTTTGCGTATGTGTGTGTCTGTGTGCGTGTGTGTGTGTGTGTGTGATGACTCTCATGTGACATTTGAGGCCAGGGTTTGAGGGGAGAGTGTGGGAATAATTGTGTTGATTTGAAGTGATTATAGTGACTGTGGAATGAATAATAATAGTAAAAGCCTGCCCTACCCTGTCAGTGCAAGCAAGCCTGTGTGTTGCCTCTGCAGCGACATAGCTGCAAGCTTCTGGAGTCAAATCTCCTACAACTTTTCAGGAACACTGGGTTTCTCCTTTTCTTCTGCACCCAAAAGCACATACTGTAGCACTGACAGACTCTTTATTTCAATGCAGGCTCTGCCAAGATGGATTAATATTTTAAAACACTGTCCATCCAGTCAAACTTGTGATAATGTCAACTTCATGACAGTCAGTCTCATGATTTTATAAAATGTCCACATAACTTTCATACCTGAGAACTGTAATAAAATGCCACAGTTGTGTCCTGTAATTACTTCTCAGAGTATTTCGAAAAATTGTGCTGTATCTTACATCTTCTCGTAGAAATAAGTGTCTGATTGTAATAATAATACTACTACTACTAATAATAATAATAATAATAAACAATATCACTGGCAAAATCTTAACAAAAGATTATCTGTTTGGAAAATGCACACACAGAAGATGTTATTTCACTCCCTGCAAACACACTTGCACCAGTGTTCCAGTTGAGATGTTAGGCAAAGGGATTGAGAGCATTTTATTAACAGTTTCTGTGCTTGTGGGGTTGAAAAAACATTTCTCTGAAAAATTGCATATAGCTTGCACCACTGAAACAACCTCCTTAAAGTTTCAGCATGTCATAAACTTGAGAGTCACTTAAATGCAGTTTTCAGAGACCTGGTTTTCAGTGCTGTTACTTGCACTAACATTTCTAGACAGTGGCCGTAAAAAATCCTCAGCAGTCTACTCTCAGGTGTTGCATGCAAGTCTGGAATTTACATCTTTCAGCAGGGAGCGCACTGATTTTCCATCTCATGTCACGTTATTTATGGCATTCTATCCCTGTTTTTATGTTCAGTCTATGTCTATTTACATGTGAAGCACTCTGTGCAAAATCATTTCTTCATTGGAAAGCACTTAAAACTGCATTTCTTACATGAAAGGTACTATACAAATAAAGTTTATTGGTATTACTCGCATAAATACTAAAAATTTCTGGAAACAATGCCTGCTGAATGCAGTGAAACATTCCTCAGTGATCTATCAACCATTTTAACCATACATTTCACAGAAAGTACACCTGAGCCCAGATGTATAAATAATGACTGTGTGTTAAGGTTAATTTTAACAGTGAAATCAACATATTAAAAAGAAGGAGCAGTGAGAATATGCACACCTCTGAAAGCTGCACACCAAGAGTACACAGATTTTTAAGAGCAGATTGAGCGTGATGTAACAAAGATAAAGTCAAAGACATTGAGTCATATTTTTTTGGACTTTATCTTTGGACTTCATCTTTTCAGCACAATAGTAGCCTATTAGGTCTCAACATGGTTTCATCTCATTTTTTTTTTTTTTTTTTTTTTACAAACCTGATTTTTATTCCATCTCAAGTTAGCAGGTTTTCATGTGGATCTAAGAGTAACACAAAAGTCATATCAGAAATTAGACCTGCCCATGGCTGATCAATCAAAAGCTGTGCATAACGAGACACTGGTTGCTTTGGTTTTATGCATCTGGCCCCCGGTGTTAATGAAATGGCATTGTCCCAGTTAGCAGAGTGATGTGCAGAGTTTAGAGTCAGTGGTCCATTCCCACAAAGGTAGGCATCTTCTGTTTTATTATATGACTGGAAAATGCTATTGGACCACTTCCACCACTTGCTGGAACAATAGAGCCACTACAATGATGGAAAGAGCAGCCTGGCTTCTTTGCAAGTGTCATGGATCCTGTGTGTGCGTGCATGTGTGTGTGTGCGTGTGTGTGTGTGTGTGTGTGTGTGTGTGTGTGTGTGTGTGTCTTTGTGTCTTTCTGTTTGTGTGCCAACTTCACACAAACATAAATATGTACTGTCATGCAAAGAGATTGCTGTCACACAGATTAATTTATCTTTCCTTTGCTAAGTCGTAAACACAAAAGCTGTAAAATGCAGTTCTCTGTTCTGCCTAAATAGCAATGTGATGTTACACCAAAAACTCCACACCAATTCTTTCAAGTGTGTGTACAAGAGAATTTGAGCAAGTGCAGGCAATCCCACTGCAGACATTGAATGTTTTAAAATGGAATATCATGTTTGTATCATCCATAAATTCACTAGTTGGAGACACTGAGACCTCTTGCTTCTGAAATCCAACATTTGTCTGGCAGCAAGGTGGTGAAATGAGCATGAAGACTGTCTTTCCAGTGGAAGACCAGGGTTCAGGCCCCTGTGGAAACCAGCATCAGCTCTTTGAGCAAGTTGCTGACTACCAGCTCGATGGGTGCTATTACTGGCCCTGTGTTGTTTCCTTCTGATTAATTCAACAGGAGTAGTATACCGGCTCCTGGAGCATAAAAAATATTACAACTTTTGTGCAATTTCCCCACAAAAGATCATTATTATGACAATAAAGTACACAAATATGTATGTTAGGGCCATATAATCTAACTATTACAACCTACATCAATAGAATGTACACCAGTGCTGCCTCTTGGTCCAAAACAGAGACTATAATGAGGTCAAAACCAAAACTATATGCAACCACTACTGCTGAAAATAATTATAGGAGAGACTGTGTCTGGCAAGCTGTAGCTGGAATCAGCTGGTAGCAACTGGAAAGGCTGCTGTATTAATGGGTGGAATATTTTCATCAGGGAACAGATCATTTCCCAGAGGTAACTGACCATTAAAACTTTTGCTGTGGTTAATATGATCACAATTCAAAGAGGCTTTCAAGGTAAATATGCTCTAAAGAGCTGCAAAATGCTTTATTCAGCTGTAACATGGCCTGTTAGAGTCATAAAGGAGGCAGATGATGAACATTCACTGGCTTGGACAACAAGGACGAAGAACAACTCACAGTCAGATTTTGTTCTGCAGAATGGCGACGCTGTGATCAGAAGGAGCTTTATCAGCCTTGAGAGCGAGCGCTGTTCAGTGAACTATTACCTCTCCGTTTTGCTCTTGGGTGCTTCAAGATCCAGTGCAGTGACACTTGTAATTTATATGTATATATTTATATGTAGTTATAATTTAGCAAAGGAAATGTTAATGTAAAGTTGCTCAAGCTAATTCCTATTGAAAAACTCTTCCTCTCGCTTTTAACAGAGTCCAGCAGATTTGGAATTACAGTCTACTTGCTGGTGTGAATTATGTCACATTAAACTAGGGTTTAATGAAGGTTTTGATAGGGTGACAGTATGTATAGTTAATGAGGTGCCCTATAGTCTGTCAGACAGTAACAATCCAGCTACTCGTCAAATTAGCCAAAATCTCTGTGCCTCAATTGTCCTTGGTTACCAAAGTGTCAGCACAGGATATCCGTTTCCAAAAATACAAATACTGGTGCACAATGGATGGCACAATTAGGGAATGTTTGGCTTTCAATCACTTGTACAAGCTTTGTACCATCTAACCATGAAAGAGTGAAACAAATAAATGCTCCTTGTGTAACAAAATCAAACTCTGTGTGGAAGGAGGAGTTTTCTTTTCACTGCCCATTAACAGAATCTCACAAGCAATGTTATTCCTATTGTGTTTTACCAGTGTGACCCAGGGTGTACTTTCATACTGCAATTGTTTAACTATTAAAAAAAATCAGACTCCAAGACCAAACAATTAATTTAATATTTCCTATGGATCTGTGTAAACTTTAGAATGGCCTACTTGAACTAAAACCGGGCATCTCCAGTTTGCATGTTTAATTACGTTGCTGATTATATCAGACACACTGATGCGGTGGTGAATAAAACTAGATGACTTTGTGATGCATGACTGGATGAGCTGTTTTGATTGAAACCCCTCTGCACAGTCTACCTACTGAAAACGTAAACAGGACTGAAATTATTCATGGTAATCAATGTAAGCCCTTGCAATCAATCATCATAAGCGCAGCATTGTAGTGCAAATCACAGCAACGTGGGTTCCTTTAATGAACTCACCGTGTGAATAAATGTGCATCATCTGGGATATCAGCAACAGATATTCAAATAACAGTTTCATTCCACATTATATTGTTTATGAGACAGAACATGTCACCATTACTATATTTTGAATATAGAAATCACTGAATCTTCATGGTTGGTCCGTGTTTAATTTTTCTATTTTGAGTTCTAGCTTTATGCTTTTAATTGTGTGGTGTCACATTTTTCAAATACTGAATCGCTCATTTTGGAATGAAAGCCTTCAAATGTTTTCCACTTGGGTACCACAAAGTTGATAACTTAGGAGTACAATGTGGCACGGCTGTATTTTAAAGCATAAATATACACTCGCTATAGGAACAGAGTGATAAATGGGGTCTATTGTTGTCAAGGAATGCCAGGAAGGAAATTACATTTGAGTGTCCTTAAGGGAGCATGCAGGTGTGAACGCTGAATAGAAAATGGTGCTGGGAAGAAGGGGGAGATATAAGGAGAGGGAAGAGTGGGATGTTCATGTAATAGCAGGTCTGCCAGCTCTCTCTCTCTCTCTCTCTCTCTCTCTCTCTCTCTCTCTCTCTCTCTCTGTTGGTCTTTTTACTCTCACTCCCTCTCTCTTACATGCTCACACACAGAAACATACACACTTGCTCTTTCTGCCTCTCTGTCTCTCTTTTGCACCAGCCTCTCTTTCATTCTCCGCTGCTTGCTTCTCTCTCTCTCTCTCTCTCTCTCTCTCTCTCTCTCTCTCTCTCTCTCTCTTTCTCTCTCTCTCCCTCCCTGCCTTTCTCTCCCTCTCTGTTAAATGGCAGGATGATCAGTAGAGCATGCAGCTTTTAATTGAAGCACATATGTATCACTCTTCAGCTGCGGCAGTTTGGATTATACCCGAGATGTGTCATTGACTGAGAAAGGACTGCCACTCCACCTTTCTGAGAGAAGCAAAGTGGAAGAGAGGGAGAGAGAGAGAGAGAGAGAAGAGATCCTCTTGCTCCCTCGGCTGTTCTCTTTAAAGGAGCACTTTGCTGGTTTTTCTCCAACTTTGTGATGGGGGATAAGCTGGCAGGAGAGCCATAGCTCAGTCAGAGTCAAGAGAGTGGCAGGCAGAGGATTCATGAGACACGTGGAGATGCTGCTAGGTAAGACCGTTTGTTTACTCTGATTAGTGTGCTGACATGCTGACAGCACCAATCATTCGTGGTTTTTTTAAATTTATTGGTATGTTTCAACCAGCATCCTCAGATGCTGAGTTAATAAAAAAGAGGTCTGATTTATGTTTGGCATCTTTCATGGCTTCAGTCTCTGTAAATGCATGTAAATATTGTCACTGCGCACTTCAGCACAGTGTCATCACCCCATGGCTCAAGGGCAGGCTCAGTCTCCTGTCTGCCATCTGTCCTTTCTCAATTCCTCCGCATCCAAAATGAGACCCGGGCCTGTTTGTTTTTCTAATTGACCCCTTTTGAGGATGCCAAGAGTGGAGTTGACACCACCCAATGCCGGCGTTCCCAGACGTGTCAAGTCATTTTAAAGCCACAGAAGAACAGTGCTGATATCACCGTGCAGATTGCTGGCAATTATGTCTTCGCCTCCCCAGGGAAATATGCCCTGATTAGCTACCATAATTGGAGCCTGTTAAAGATAAAGGCGGTGTGGGGATTTTTATTCACTTGTTTTTTCAGGCGGGTTTGGGGGGTGCAGCTCTTGAGAGCAAAATGCTGATTGCATTTGGCTAATTATATTTAGATTATGTTTAGATTTATCTTACTTTTCAATACTTGAACTTTCAGGAGACATTGCAGTTTACCCACTCAAATACATACAGTACACACACACACATTTATCCTAGGTATATACACATAAGGCTAATTTTGTGACCTCTGGATGTAAGAAGGCGCAGTAAAAAGAGCAAACTGAATGAAAGTTTAAGGTGCAAACACAATTCAAATTGTGTGTTGTTATTTTTGATAAGTGCAAGGACAAAAAAAATCCCATAGTCTTGATGGGGTGAGAAATTAGTGTAACTCCTCAGCTGTGTTTCGTCTGATGTTCTCATTGCTTATCACTGTTGCATCCCAGATTGTGTGATAAAGCTGCTTTTTTAAATCCTCCCTACCAGGCTTTCTTGAGAGATAGGGCAGATTTAACCTATGTGGGTATATGTGCGCACTTAGAAATTTAATCCAGCAGCAAATACACACATACAGTAGACTGTGCCTGGAAGAAAATACTATCAAGTGGAGGTGTGGGAGCTCTGGTGGATGCATTCTTCTTTAAATGGCAGAGTGGGACGATCAAAGGGAAATAGTTGGAGAGGAGATAACTGTGGAGTTTTGCCTGGTGGCCCTGTCCCCTCTCCTCCACCCTCCTTTGCCAGCTCTGCTTTGAGGCAGCAGTGACAGGCTATGTATAAATGTCGTTCCCTCTTCGCTGTGACATGCAGGAGATGTGACAATGTGCGAAAAGCCCAAAGTAAAGAACATGTTTCTCGGCAGTGAGATCTACATCTTTCTCTCCCATTCTTTGTTTAAAGGAAGTAGACTTTGGAAAGTATATAGCACAGCAGAAACTACGGAGGTGGTAGGTAGTAGTTACTGTTCCTGGTTACTTCTGGTACAGAGCTAGCACTCCCTTGCTAGTGCTTTGCCTTAATAAATGGGGCAAAAGTTTGATGATAGAGCAGACTAGGAGCACAATATGTGTATTAAAGTGTTTGGAGGTGCCTGGCAATGAGACACACACTCTAAGACACATAGAGCAGCCAAACCACCGCCGCATACAGCATGCACACACAACATATTCAACATCTGAGGCTTTAAATTTTAAATCAGTGAGGGCGAAAATGCCTGCACTTTGATCTGCTACTCTGTATTAAAACTGTGGGATACAATGTGTGTGTCCATCATCTGTTTGACAGCTCTGTCTTGCAACATGATCAGCCTAAAGTGCAGGTCTCTTGTAGGTAACAGATTACTGTAATGTTAGACATTGTGAAGCGAAATTGTACCCTTGCTTAGTCTTGCTCTCACACAAGTCCAGTCAAATTTCATTTTAGGCATCAGTTCACATTATTCTAATTCTGAAGTGGTATCTTCTGCTTGTAGTCCTTTAACAGAAACATTCAATATAGTCTCCCACTAATTTCACCCTATTTGGAGCATAGTTATGGCCCCTGGCAAATAGTGAGCACCTCATATTTTGCACCTTGGATTTGCTCAAACCAGTAATTTTCCTTATCTAATCTTCTCAATGCAGGTTTTTAAAATGCTATTATGGCATGCCAATAGAGATTTAAGACAGGCAAACTTAGACATATTATCGGAGACACTGTAATCAGTAATTAGGTTTAGGATTGACGAACAGGAACTTTGCCTCACATTTGGCACAAACATGCAAATCTTCTCGCCAGGATTATAACCACAAAAGTTTAATAACTTTGAACAATTTGCTTCTTGAAAAGGATCCACTTTGGGTTGCCAAGTAGTTTCCATTAAGGCATAATTTTATGTGGAATTTGCTTCATTATAAACAGTGAAAGAAAACACTAACTGTTAAAGAATAACAGGGGGAAGTACAAAATTGAACATTAGACAGTAAGGTCGAATCTTAAAAATCAGTGTATGTGACTAAGCTTCTTTCACCACAAGTCCAGCACAGTAGCTGTGGAAATCTAATGTAATATTTTGCTATGCTTTGTTAGACATGTAATTAGTCTACATTTTATTTCTTTTCATACAAGTATTTGTGGGATCAGTGGTCTTGTAGAGAAAACTGCCTATTTTTGAAATGTGCAATAAGAAAGAGGTTCAGGAGTAACTTTAGACAGGGCTATTAATTTTCCTGCTGGGGTCCATATTCTATCCAGTCATGCTAATGAGTCATTATTCTACTCAGAGGATAATGACTGTGACACAGTATGGTTTTAATTGCAATACTGATAGTAGAGATTATTGTAGTGAGTGAATTTAGTAAGATTACTGTACTTTGACTCAGTGCCTGTTCTGTAGGTGAGAGGGTTATAATTTATTTGTGCCATACCAATATTTTTACCAAATGTCATTAGTGAGAAGCCAAGCTTGCAAGTTCAGAGCAGATATATCATGCTGAAAACGATTTCACACGTTTAATTCTTGGTTTATAGAATGAGTTTGGAAACAAGCTGCCTATAACTGTCATTTTAGCTTTTGTTCTGTTTCCATATGCGCCAAAGTGACGGCACAGTCACAGTCACTTTTCTGAAATGATCACAAACTCTGAAATGCAGAATGCAGATTGCAGATTGCGTGTAATGGACGTGGTTTGCATGAACATAGCATTCCTGCACTGTGAAAACTTTGCACTTGTTCGTCATGTGAAAAAAATTATCTAACAGTTATGTCAAAACATTGGTTGAAGTTCGATTTTGTTCATAGGTAAATAATAAGAAAAAGAAAATGCCACCGTAGGAAAACTTTTTGAATTACTAGGCAGTCTGATCTGGGCCATCAGCTTTGATGAGATATACATCCATCCACAATGCCTTTACTTTCCACTGCAGTATTTCAGTGCTACTACCTGTTTCTAGTCATGTCTCTTACATGTAATCCTTTTATACATGCTCCATCTTAGGGGAACAGTGTGTTGTTTGTATTAAAACCTAACCCTAACCCTAACCCTCCCCCTCAAACCATTCATCCAGTCTCATCTCATGCTAACAAATACTGGCAGCCCCGATCAGTCATCACTGTGTTGACAGTGTTGTGCGAGTTTGATTAGCCTGACTGGTGTGGGAGTTCACATACACACACACAGACACAATTCGAACATAAACATCTTGGATACACACTCGCACGCACAGAGCCAAGTGCGTTTACCCCCTGGATGGGTGGCGTGTTAGGACATCAGACAACGGGGACTGACCCCAGCCAGACAGTAACCTGTTTGTATAGAGACTCACTCATTGATAATGCACTGGTTTCCTTTTGCTGCTGACATGTCTGCAGCACATGTGCACGCATGTACAGTGCGACCGTCAGTAGGCTTATAGCATTTACAAGAATATAGAGAAAGAAGAGAGGGTGCACTCTATAGCTCCTCCTTTGTATAAATAACTTGAAAATGACTGAAAATGTCAAATTTGAATAGGTTTTATCCAATGAGGTGTTGTGTCATTGTCCAACATCTGTCTTTATTTTTCAATGTTTCTTTTGATTCTATTTTTTTTTTTTTTTTTTTTATGATTGCATATCTTGTACAATATGAAGCACTACTATTCCCTTGTGTTTGCCATCTTTCTAGTGTATGTCCTGTTGGCATTTGCTAGCAGGTGCAAGTAGCTGTGATTGACTGCAGTTTCTCCAAAGGAGCTGTCTACCTGTTAATACTTGCCTCAAGAAGATCTTTGTGATGGAGACGTTGCCTGTACAAGGTTATTAAAAAATGTGTTGCGAGCTCTATGCACTGTGCAGACTGTATTTTCTCTCTTTTTCTCTTTTTCTCTTTTTCTCGTTTTTGGTCATGCACCTGTGAAGTTTGCCTCTGAATGTGCACATAATCAACCTCTCTTCATTTTATATGAATATACTGTTGAGTAGTTTCATTTTAGCCCCACACTAAGTCTTACCCTGGCCTCCATCTGTCTGTCATATTCCAAAATGCCAAGGGTCGTAGTGTGAAGAGCAATGTGACAGAGCTTTGTAGAGCAATCTTATATACGTCTCTGTGATGTTCAATAGAGAGTCATAAGTTACTATTATAATGAAGCGAAGACTGGTTTAATTTGCTTGACATTCAGTCAGTTATGAACATTGGTTTCTCCAGAGTTAAGACATTAAATGCTTTTTGCATAAGACAGTGACAATGAATGTTCGGTCATTACCATTAGTCTTAAAATCCTTTACATGTTGAATTGATTCAAATGAAACTGAAATTGAACCTTAATCCTGTGATGGAGCTCAGAGTATCTGCTTGTGTGGCATACATCTAACATCTGTTGAGCAAGACATGTTTGAATGATCCTATATATGGGCTGGAAATTTGGTGAGTCGGATACGTCTGTGAATCTGCGTTGAGCATCTTGATAGCCTCATACTTGGGGGTAAAAATGTCAAGAGTTGTGTAAAGATAAAGATTTACACACAGTAATTCCGCTTGAACGCCATATCGGCTCTGAATTCACGTAGGAGCTCAGCGTGACTCACATTCTGTATCAAAATGGGGGCAAATTTTTCCAAATTAATCCGGGGAATAGAACTGTATTCTAAAACCAACTTAGCCATTTTAATGGGTTAGACACATGCCATGGATTTATATTCTATTCTTGATTTGCCAAGAGCACGCACAGCTCCAACCTGGTCTTCAACAGGTTTGGCAGAGGGACTCTGGGCTGTTCAGGCTCTTTTGTGTGTCGACAGCCGTCAGACTGTACAATGCTTCCTGCAGCCTCAGCCGTCTATAAGAGGTGCCTTGAAACGGGCACCGGCACTGTCTATGCAAGCTCCCCTGCTTTGCTTTTCCCCTTCCCATGCTCTGCACTAATTTTTGTGACATTTCTTTACCCAGGTTCTGCTCTGTTCATATGTGCCTGCATTCTTTGCATGAGTTGGCACATGCTGCATCTCAGGGCTCGTTCTCTGCACGCCTGCTATCTCCATCCGTAAATGTGTAATGATAATGACAGTGATACTGAGAGCAGGCAACACTGCACATGCACTTTGCAGATTGTCATTTTTTCTGTACATATGGCTCCTCCATCTGGAGGTTTTGATTAGGGAACAACTAGTAATGCACATATTTAAATAGACACATTCTGTACATATGTCTGCACAAGGCGCCATGTTTTTTTTTTTTTTTTTTAATGCATGTCTGCACAACAAGATACTGTATTCGTATGTGTGGCCTTCTGTAGGTCTGTTAGAGTGTGATGCACATATTTGCACATTTTGTATATATGCACATTTGTTTTCTCTCTATTCTCATGTCCTTGTCATTACATTTACATTACATGTGTATTAATTATAGATTATATTCATCGCAGTTGTTACATATTTTTTAGATTTTTATAATATCCATATATGTTTTGCATTTTTTCTGTGGATGCATCATGATAAAATATAAAAAGGAGCTGGATTCTTCACAACAACCACTGTGACCTCAGCCTTCTCCCCTTGTTTTGGTGTTGCTGTGTATATCAACATTGTCTTGAAGCCAGGAGCCAGTCAGTGTTGTCAGAAATGTCACAATAGGCCTGAGGCATATCATCCTATGATAAAGGATTTGTGTGGACAGTTCCCCCACGTTCGGACATCAGAAGAGTGTGTCTCCATCTTAACAAAGCACGTAAAAATATGACACGAAGAGTGAATCAGCACAATTTCTAGACAGCTGAGGAATGCTGTTGCTTCTCTGTTTGGTTTTAATTTGTACTTGTCTGGCAAAATGCGTTGCCACTGCATGACGGGAAAATATCCAGTTGCGATAACAAAATTAAACAGTCAGTCTAAATGGGATTTAGTACTCTGTGGCAAAAAGATGATTTGTTCTGTCGAAGCAGTTTTTGTTCTGTCACTACCACTGGCGGAAGGACCCTTGAAGACACTTGCACTGGCACCATTTTCCCTGACCTCCAAACACTTCATGAGCCAAACTCTCAAAATTACTCTCACTTTAAGCTGGGAGGAAAAGTGCAACAGTTAATCAGAAACTTCTCTTTGAATATGGAACGTTTTGGTCTATTTCTAACTTGTGAGATGAATGAAGTTGGCTTTGCAGTATTTCTTCTTCCTGCTGGTGATGTGGCCAGTTACGGTGACTGGGGTCATGTGGATGCTTTCAGTGTTTTTTTAGACTCTATCTCCCTTTTAAGTTTTGACAAACTATTGAGGTCAGCTGTCACAGAAGCTCTCCTAAATGGATCAATTATAGCACATGCATCAATTTGAATTACCCATGAACACACACACACACACACACACACACACACATGGCCCCACTCACATGCAAACACCACCGTCTGTCAGCAATATGCATTCACATTTTGGTTTTTGCTGAAATGCTGACCTGTATGAAAATATTGTGCTTCCATATCCAGTGACATGCCTTGACAATCAAGCAGAAAATGCAAAAACTGCTGAAATATGCGGCCATGAGAAGACATTACATCGCCCAAAAAAGTGCACATTTCAGCTGTCTCCATTACGATTTATGTAAAACACTGGCTAGATGCACATACAATAATGTTTGTAGCAGTGAACTGCATAACAAAGCTGCTCCTGTGTTTTGAAGATACGGTGATGGGGTGATGTTTCCTCCACGTATGTAGCCTTTGCCTTCCTCCAATAAATCTATATAGGAGCCACTATGATTTTAATAGTGGGATGAAATCGCCCCCCTGTCATTGTCGGGGTGACACCTGTCTTAGGGGATCAATAGAAAATAATGACCCAGACATCCTTTTACACAGTAAGGCATGTGTCAGCTACTGAAATGTGTTGCCCATGTTAATGCATTTTGTTCTGTGCCTATAATGCTATATTAATCGCAGTTGAAGAGTTAGCGGCTATCTTAAATCATACAACTCATTCACTGAATATGTTAGAATGTTTTGATAACTTCGTTAATTTCCCATTTCTCTCTCTCTAACCAAACCAAATACAATAGTGGCTTATCTATGTGTACACTCATCAGACAGAAATTAAGAACTCGATTACTTACCAGAGGGACAAGTGTATTTTGGCTGATGTTGAGAATGAATGAAGAAGAAATCTGTCATTCTTTAATGACTTTAGAGGAAACAACATCTTACTATTATATTATCAATAATTCTTGAGCATTATTTTTTTTGGAAAATTGGTGAATTGAAGTGTCTGAAACTTGGCTCATCCTTGCCATGTGCATACCTGCCATTGCTCCTGTTTTTTCCTTTTTCCTGTTTTGTTGTTTCTCACAGGAAACGCCTTGCATGGCCCTCAAACTTTACGATGAATAATCATCATACACAGATACATCAGTTTTGTATGTTTCTCTGCCGTTACACAAATTGCCACACTGTCTACAAAACACAGTCTATACACACAATGTAGATTGTGTGCACATACATTCAATTTCAACCCATCTGTCACTGCAACCTGGCAACCCACAACTCAACTCAAGGGGCATGTGTGCAGCTGCTCTCTGCGCAGACAGGCCAGCCAACTTCGCTGTTGTCAGAATGGTGTTCCATTGAAAAAAAAAAAAAAAAAAAAAAAAAAAAAAATACACCTGCAAAGTTAAGCAGAGATGGACTGAGCAGTTTCCATTTAAACCTACTAACCACCAGGAGAGTGGCCGTGCCTTTTGCAAAGCCTGTAGGTTTTAATAGACAACACCGAAAAAAGATGTGAGCCAACTTAATGTTAATTACACACACACACACACACACACACACACACACACACACACACACTTATGTGTATAGATAGATAGATAGATAGATAGATAGGTAGATAGATACAGAGAGAGAGAGAGAGAGGTAGATTTTTTTTTCTGAAAAAAAAGCCTTTATTTTGAAACGAAAGTGCAGGTATCCAAGTGCATTATTTCAATCAGAGAAAAAAGACTCACTGTAATATCAGTGAAAAATTGCAGTAAGGGATCATTAGACGGAAGTTTCAGTGCCTCATTTATAGACCAGAAAGAAAATCCTGCAGAGGCTCCAGTGATTTTTTTTTTTTTTTTTTTTTTTTTTTTGTGCAAACTACAGTAAAGTTTGGGACCCAGTAGACGCACTGATCAAATAGCAGCAGGACATTTTATTTTAGGGGGTCACTGGTGCAACAGCACAGCCTAGTTCAAATCCTGTTTCATATTTTCAGCTTAAAATATTTCTTAAGACTCTCAATAATTATATACTCAATAATGAAACTGCTGACTTTTTTTTAGTCCTCACTAACATTCCCTTAAAAAAAAAAAAAAAAAAAAAAAAAAATTAGACATACCAGTAAGCATAAATCTTGGTGTTTGTTGTCTCTTTAGCCGCTGGTGGACGATCCTTCTAGCCACCAGTCAGTCAGTCAGTCAGCCTCGCTGCAGCTCAGAAGGGAGCATCAAGACCGAAAGCTCCTAATTATTAAGTACACAGGGCGGATAAAGCTGCAGACAGACTTCAGATATCAATATGTGTGTACTGCACATCTGCACACTGCCATTCAGCGGGTCTGATTGGGCTCAGGCTTATCTCAGTGCAGACAGATGGTGGCAGTTTATTGTAAATGGCCTGTTACAGACATGCGGAGACCTATGGAAGGGTGAGTCCTCAGTTAAAAGAAACCCCACCGCACCGGCCAAGCAACACTGATCATTAATTCTACCGCTTATTTCCCTGCAGATCTGTTCTTTCATTTAGAATTTTATGTGTGCTAACACTCCCCAGAATTGAAACTAAGTACATCAGGAGCAAGCTGACAGGGTGTTCATGCCTTCTTTACATAGATGAGGTATATAGTAGTTGAGTCCAGTGTGTGTCCCGCCAGAACAAACCCCATTATTAGGTTAGCTAGGTACCAGATAGGGCTGTTTCTGTAATTATGTAAAAATTAATGCAGCACAACCAGATATTGTAAATATGGTGCCCTGTGACAAATCTGTGGGTGAAATACGTCTGACTAGTGCTAGCAAACTGGTAGCCTCCTGTAAAGTTCTGGCCTATTTTTTTAGATGTTGTTTTGTTGATGGATGTGGTAAACACAGTAAAATAGAGAGATGCGCCACACCTGCTTGTTGACCTCCTCAAAGACGCAGCAACATCACAAAATCTAGTGATATACCATACCAGACTGGGGAATTTTGTCTAGGCTAGTAACAAAGTCTCTATCACCCTGTTTTGTTAACATGTTAGTGAATATCATGTCAGAGGATGTCAGCAGGTCAGTTTTATTATTGGACTGACAGTCCATTAGAAAAAAGACATACAACACAAACAAGATAAATACATACATTAAATTTTAAAAAAGTGTTTAAGAAATGTTTTATCTGAAAGTTTCTGTTGTTCAGTGTAGATCTAAATGATTCTCTTTTGCCTTATCAAGGACGCTGATATTTATCTAATGTCACATCAGTATGTAATGTTTTTAATTATGCACTGTTTGGGACTGGAAAAGCAAGAAATGATATTTTAGTTGAATTAGTTTGAGTTTTTCAAGTACTGATCTGCTACATTTTCATAAAAAATTAAATGCCAATACAATAAATGCATAATGCAATCGTCATTCAGTCTATAGCCAGTTCTTATGAGTTTTTAAATTTGCTGTTCAAAGTGCCAGTTGTCTGGTCAGTCATTATCAGGAGAAATCCTCCGGTAAAAAGGAGGTGATATGTTTTACTTTTCTGGCAACACCAGCAGCAGTTTGTTTGGAAGAAACAGAAAAATAACAGGTTAGCATGAGTAGATGAGCCT